>NC_043712.1:78559389-78735878 GCF_006229205.1 Suricata suricatta
GGGGAGGAGGAGGCGGGGGGGAGGGGAGGCTGGCCGAGCGCGCGCCCCTGGCGGGAGGAGGGGGAAGGGGCGGTGGGGGGTAGTGGGTAGGGGGAGCGCGCTCCCGGGATGTGCCGTGTCACCGCGCCCTGTCTTGCCTCCCTTCTCGCAGGTGAGCGGCCCTTCCCCTGCACGTGGCCAGACTGCCTTAAAAAGTTCTCGCGCTCGGACGAGCTGACGCGCCACTACCGGACGCACACGGGCGAGAAGCAGTTCCGCTGCCCGCTGTGCGAGAAGCGCTTCATGAGGAGCGACCACCTCACCAAGCACGCCCGGCGCCACACCGAGTTCCACCCCAGTATGATCAAGCGCTCCAAAAAGGCGCTGGCCAACCCCTTGTGAGGGCCGGGCGCGCCCGCCGGACAGGACTGGCCCCTCCCCCAGCCCCCATCGCCACGCCCCCTCCGTCACCCCTCCGCCCCCTCCCCCGGGAGGGGCGCGCCCCGCCCCCCGAGGCCCCGCCCCCGCGGTCACACCCCCGTCCCCGCCCGGTTTTCTAAAAAGCACAGCGTAGCCCGAGATCCAAGTCCACACTTGGTCCCCAAGCAGAGGCGCTCTGACCCGTCTCTGACTGTAGGAGGGAAGGCAGATGCTTTTTTTTTTCTCTTTCTCTCTCCTTTATTTTTTGGGGGGTGGGGTGGGGAATGGAGGGGGACAGGGCGGGGGGTGGGGGGCAAGGCCAAGAGCGGGGTAGACTTTCAAAGATTCAACACTGGTGTACATACGTCTGACTGGGTGAGCTGACCTGTGGCGTCACACGGTGACCGGGGCCCTTCCTGCTTGCTGTCTCAGAGTTGTTTTCTTACCCTTTTCCATGTACTGGCGAGTGTGCTTCGGTTTGTTTAGCAAAACCACTCTCTTGAATCACGTTAACCTTTGAGATAAAAAAACAACCCACCCACCAACCAACCACGCCATAGCACAGCTGTCTTTAGCAAGCAAGAGAGCATCTATTCTAGCATGATCTGTCATCTAAAGACTCGAAAACAAACAAAAAAAAAGTTACTTATAGTCAATGGGTAAGCAGTCTGAATTTATACTAATCAAGACAAACC
This sequence comes from Suricata suricatta, assembly GCF_006229205.1. NCBI lineage: Eukaryota > Metazoa > Chordata > Mammalia > Carnivora > Herpestidae > Suricata > Suricata suricatta. The sequence continues at coordinate 78,560,484 of NC_043712.1, forward strand.
TTCAAAAGGTTACACGAAGTACAGAACTTTGAAACCTTGCTTTGTATGACTCGTAATTTTTGAACATAAGCTGCACTTTTATTTTCTTAATGCAGAGGTTGAATAAGTTAAACACATGCTTTAAGGATAGAAGCAGACATTCTGTTGGGAACCACGTTGTAATCTGCTTTTTATTATTATTATTATTATTATTTTTACAGTATACACATTTCCCTATGAAATCATGGCAGAGATGTGAGGGCAAAATATATACAACAGATGCTGAAGGAGAAGGAGGGTAGAATTTTTTAAAAAAAGAATTCAAAAAGAACAAACAATTTTAACTCTATTAACTTTTCCAAATTTTCCAATCCTTTTAGTTAACGTCGTCTTATTGTTCTAATGCCACGAAGGGCGAGGGTTTTGACTCTGTTGGGTTTTATTTGAATGGGTGCATGACATGAACTTGCTCTGGGAACACCTATTTTGTGGAGAAAAGGTTTGTTGGTCTCCTTCCCGTGCTTCCTACAAACTCCCACTGACAGGTGCAAGAGTTGTATAAGAGGAAAAGGAAGCTGACACGTGAAAAGAAAAACACATCCCTGTGAGGAGTGAGTCTCGAGGGAAAAATGCCCTGATTGATGCTTTCCAAGGTGACTTCAGAACTCTTTTGGAGAAGAAAGGCACGCGGAACACGCTTGAACGAAAACACATCACTGTATCTTTTACATCGGAAGCCTCACCACTATATATATCTTGTCTCCAGGTGTCTACAACGGCCTAAACCACTGCATCCGTAATATGCCATTTACCTGCAAACTTAATTTTGGCCGTCACGTGGTCAGAAAAATGAACTGTTTTCATAGCTAAGAAGAAACCTCAAGTAGGGGAGTCAGCAGTGATCGTGGGAGAAATGTTTACATTTTTCTTTTGTCAGAAATAATGCTCTTCTGACAATTTTATCTGATATTTCAAACAGGGAGCTCCGGTGCACTCTCGTGGATACGTGTGCTAGGAGATGTGTCATGCGAACAGAGGGTGCCTCCCTGTCGGTGAACTTGGTACTTCACCTGACACGTGCTCGTTTCCGGTTTAGAGCCGGTGTGGGCTCCTACAGCAGGCGTGGGTCATGGCTGACTCCGACTTCCAATACAATAGCCATCACTAGCATGGTGTGTTTTATTTTTGTTTGTTTAACCAACATAGTTGTATTAGTACTTCTCTAAAGAGAACTGCTTTTAACATTAGGGACTGGGAACGGTCCATTGAGATAAAAAGGAAAGTGTTTTCTCGTGGGAAAACATGTCAGGAAAAATAAAGAACACTTTCTACCTCTGTTTCAGATTTTTGAAACGCTTATTTTAAACCAAATTTTAATTTCTGTGTCCAAAATAAGTTTTAAGGACATCTGTTCTTCCATACGAAATAGGTTAGGCTGTCTCTTTCTTACTGAGCTCATGGAATGTTTCTGCCTGTGATCCTCTGCACGCTGCCTTTTAGTGAGTGAGGAGTTTGGGGTTGCCTAGCAACCCACTAACTTGGACAAACTCATCTTCCCCTTCGCAGAAAGAAATGAAGGAAAACCAAGCAAAGTCAGTGGAAGACAATCTTTGTAGTTTCAGGAGTAAATCTATATGTGGCTTTCGTCCAGCACTTACTTAGACGGATATAAATGCAGCAACTTGTTTAAAAAAAAAATTGCACAATTTACTTCCCAAAAAAAGTTGTTACTTGCCTTTTCAAGTTGTTGAAGAACACACATTTGATATTCTCTTACATGTTATAGTAACGTAACGTATAAACTCAAGGCTTTTTATTCTTTGTGACAAATCCTGTTTTAAAATGCCACGAAACGAACCAGCATCCTAATTAGATTTACTATATCGAGATATGGTTCAAATAGGACTGCTACAGTTCATTGAACACTCAAACCATGAATGAATTACTTTTTATATTAAAAAGACCATGGATTTAACGTATAAAAATCCAAATACAGGATAGTAATTTTTGTTTACTTTTTTAACCAAACTGAATTTTTCGAAAGACTATTGCAGGTGTTTAAAAAGAAAGAAACGTCGTTTTATCTAATACTGTAAGTAGTTGTCATATTTTGGAAAATTTAATAGTTTTAGAGTTACAATAACTCCTCTCCTTGGTTAGAAAAGAGGAAAGCCCTTCACCACTGTGGAATGACGCCCTGGTTTTAAGGTCTAACTCTACATCATGCTTCTTTTGAGAATTACATTTGGTAGTCACATTACAGGAATTGATTAGTTGTCAGTGTGCAGGTAGATTTCACACAGCGCCCATCACTCTGAATAGATTGAGATGTTCTTTCACCACAGACAAATGATCTGTAACACTGTAAGATACTGATCTTTACAACTGTTTAATCAGTTTTATTTTTGTACAGTATTAGTGACCTAAGTTATTTTGCTGTCCCGTTTTTGTAAATCAAATGAAATTATAAAAGAGGATTCTGACAGTTGGTATTTTGTACATATGTATATATGTTGTCCAAATAAAAGTAATAAATGACAAAGACTGAATTGTCCCAGCCAGTACGTGTTGTAAAAGGGGCATATCTTGCTCTAGTGCGGGTTACCCTTTTAACCTGCTCTCATAGATGTTTAAGGTAAGTGCAAAGATGATTTTACTCTATGTCTTTCAACATGTGCGATATTTGTATAGACCTGTGTGTATTCACGGACCTCTGAGAAAGTACACGGAACATAGGCTGCTTGAAACCATTGTATTATACTCGAGGGAAATATTTATGTTTTGGGGTAGATCACTTAAAGAGGCTTCTAAAAGCTCATAATCATGCTGGGGTGGACTCGGAATTGGTCGGAGAACGTTAGTGACTCAGATTCTGCTCTTGAGATGTGACGTTGATGAGAACACACCAGTCACGGTCTCAAAGGCAGCACAGTAGAGCCATTAAGGCAAATGAAGATGAACTTAGGTCTTTTTTCTCATTTAATCCAGACAGCAGCTCTCTACCGTCCCTTACAGTCAATACTGTTGTTATCCACATATTTCAGATGAGGAAATCAAGGGTCAGATAACTTGCTAAAAGACACACATAGTAAGTGGTATAGACACTGCATCTGCTGAATCCAATTCTCCATCATTCTATGCCTGCATCAGGGTAGCAGGATTTACTGCGAGTCATTTTCATTTGACCCATTTTATTGAGCACCTATTTAATGCCAGGCATTGTTGTCACTGAAGACACAAAGGTGAAAAAAAGCAGACAAGCAGTCTGTGTTCAAGGGGTTTATATGTATGTGGATGGAAACACAGAAACAAGGCAACAAATTTTCCATATACTCTTAGATAGGGATAAGCGTGATGAAAATAGAGTCACATGACTTGGGTGTGGAGGAAAGGCTACTTTAGAATGCATCTCTCAGAGGGAGAGACCTCTAAGCTGGGACCCAGATGACACAGAGGGACCAGGCCTGCAGAGGTGTAGAAGGAGTGAGGAGAGCCAGTGCAACCGGTGCATTTTGGAGGAACCCCAGGAAGGTGAGGCGGCTGAATGTAAACAGGAGGAGAAGGATGAGAAGTTGGGGTGGTTGGCGTTGGTGGGATGGTGGGCGTGGGGTGCTTGTACTGCGGTATAATATGGTGCTTGATTTTGATTCAAAGGGCCGAGGAATCTTTGGGAAGGTTTAAAGTGGAAAAATACTAATATCAGGTAGGTATTTCAGCCAGCAGTTTCTGGTGCTGGGTGGAAAATGGATTTCAGAGAGGCAAGAACAGAGCTGAGACATTAGCAAGAAGACTGTTGTATATGTCCAGGCGGGAGGTGATGGTTATTTGGACGAGGTTGTTAGCAGTGGAGGTAGGAAGAAGCAAATAACTCCAAAAACCACGTTGGAGGCAGAATCATTTGGACTTAGAGATGTTAGGGGTCAGGGGTGGAGGATAAAAAGTTCCAGTAATAACACTCGGGTTACAGCCTGGGCAACAAGCAGGTCACTGTTAATGCAATTTGAGAAGATGGAGGAAAGGAGACAGTTGTCATGAGAGAAAAGTCATGGGCTCATGTTTGGACGTGTCAGGGTTGATGAGCCTGTCAGACATCACATGGAAATGTCAAGAGAAGGACGGTATAAGTTTAGAGTTCAGAAAGGACTGGAGATTTGGAAGTCAGTAAGTGAAGTCACAAGGAGATGAAATCACCTGTGGTAAAATACAGATGGGAAGGGAAGGGGGAAGAGAAAGAAGAGGGAGACAGATAATATCAAGACAGATAAAATCTAGAGAAGTGCTGGAGCACCTGGGTGGGTCAGTCTGTTGAGCAACCAACTCTTGTTTTTTGGCTCGGGTCATGATCCCAGGGTCGTGAGCTGGAACCCCGCATCAGGCTCCGTGCTGAGTTCGGAGTCTGCTTAAGACTCTGTCTCTGCCCCACTCGCCCGCTCATGCTCTCTCTCTGTCGCTCTCTCTCTGTCTCTCTCTTTCTCAAATAAAAAAAACATGAATAAAAAATAAATATAGAAAAGTGCAAGGTCATAGAACACGGGGCAGTGGGGGAGGGAGAGTAATCAGTTGTGTTGAACATCGCTGGAGGATGCAGTAAAGCTTGGTGAAAAGTAACGTGTCTGCCGTATTTAGGGATCTGAAGTTATTGGTGGCTTATTAGAGCTGTTACATTAGAATGGCAAAAATAGACAGCTGGTTGGGTAAGGGAGGAGCAATCAGGAAATGAAAAACAAAGGGGAAGTATAATGAATTCTTGCACAGTTTGTAGAAAGTGAAAACAAATAAGCAAAACAGTCTGATCAATGTGCAGCAAAAGAAGGGAGACACAAGAAACTGACCAAATAAGAAGGAAAATAGAATCCACATGTCGCCTAAACATCCTTACTTAAAGTTAGATTTTGGGGGTTCCTGGGTGGCTCAGTCATGATCTCATAGGTCCTGAGTTCAAGCCCCGTGTGGGGCTCCCTGCTGTCCAGGAGCCTCTTGGGATCCTCTTCAGGTGTCTCTCGGCTGCTCTGCCCTTGCACTCTATCAAAAATAAAACATTGAAAATAATCTTTAATGCTAGATTTTCAATTTGGATCCAAAAAATGAAGTCATTAAGTCATTACTTAAAATGACTTAAAGTCATCTCTACACCCAACATGGGGCTTGAACTCACAACCCTAAGATCAAGAAACACATGGTCTACAGCCTGAGCCACCCAGGCTCTCTAAACACGTGATGCATTCCATTAGAGGTTCACCTAAAATGAAATGACACAGGTTAAACAGAGAGATTGGTAAAAACAAGCAAGGCACAGTGTTAACTCCAAAACAATTTGGGAGTAGTCCTATTGATATCAGAAAAGAATAGAATATAAGGGAGAAATTAACTTTGTTTGGGCGCATTCCATATTGAAAATGTAACAGTGCCCTACTAATAGTCCATCAAAATATGCAAAGCAAAAATACAAAAAACAGGAGAATTTCATCAAAACCCAAGTCTTACTCAAAAGACGAGAAAGATATTTTAATAATATGCATATTATTTTCAAATATTCATGGAACCTGGACAAAAATATGGGATATAATAAGACTATAAGTAACACATCCCAGACTACGTTTTCTGACCACTAGGCAATAAAGTGAATGATTCCTAACAAAAGGATAATTTTTTTAAATACTAGAAATTAAAATACTGTCAAGTAATTCATAGATCACAGAAAATACAAATTAGAATCAGAGTTGATGACAATTGGGGAAATTACATATCCAAAATAAACCCTTGGGGCGCCTGGGTGGCTCAGTCGGTTAAGCAACCGGCTTCGGCTCAGGTCATGACCTCATGGTTCGTGGGTTCGAGCCCCGCATTGGGCTGTGCCGACAGCTAGCTCAGAGCCTGGAGCCTGTTTCAGATTCTGTATCGCCCTCTCTCTATGACCCTCCCCTGTTCACTCTGTCTCTCTCTGTCTCTCAAAAAAAATAAAAATAAAAAAAATAAATAAAAACATTAAAAAACAACAACAAAATAAACCCCAAAGTTTATCTTGAATAAATCTTAGAGCTCCTTTACATGCTTGTATCCATGAACAAATACAAATAAACCAATCAATTCAAAAAGCCAAAAAGTGAAAAACAATCTAGGAAAAGCATGAGGAAAGAAACAAAAGTGAAATTGATATTTAACCAAGAGGTGGATCTTTGAAAAGACCAATAAAATAGACAATTTTGACAAAGCCAAACAAGAAAAAGAAAATCTGAATGCATTATGAATAAAAAGATACATTAACTGTAGGTAGAAGACATTAATATTTTGGATATTTTGATCAAATGCTTTTTTTAGTAAAAGAACAAGGTTTTTAAAGAGATTTTATTTTTAAGTAATCTCTACACCCAATTTGGGGCTTGAACTCACAACCCTGAGATCACGAGTCACATAGTCTACTGGCTGAAGCAGCCAGGCTCCCCAAAGAACCGTTCTGATGGGTGGTACAGTTATATCGACCCAAAACTATCAATGAAGTTGACAAATGTCAGACAATCTCAGAACCTGGAAAATTTTATAAGCAAAATCTTTCAAACCTCTAAGGAACCAATATCTCCTTTAGATTTTAAACTGTAAGATTATAGAGCATAGAAAAGAATGAGAAACATTTCAATTCACTCTGAGAAGCTAATTTAACCCTTACTTGTAAGAATAGTAGAGAATACTTTGTAAAAGAAAACTAATGTAGGGGAATTTGGCTTACCACAAATCACAGTCTATTTTGAAGACATAAGAATTAATATATTTTATTAGAGTGGCATTCCAACCCAATAGGGAAAGAATGATTTATCCATTTTGTTTAGCCAACTGATTATCTGGAAAAACATTAAGATATAGTATACTGTATATCAAAATAAATCCTATGTTAAAGATGTTTTTAAATTTTTTTTTTCTTTTTGGGGGAAGGGGCAGAGAGAGAGGGAGAGAGAATCCCAAGCAGATCTCACACTGTCCGCACAGAGCCCAATGTGGGGCTCGAACCCACCAACTATGAGGTCATGACCTGAGCTGAAACCAAGAGTTAGACACTCAACCAACTTAGCCACCCTGCAGCCCCTGTATATTAAAGATTTAAATAAAATCAGAAAATGTAGGTAAAAATTCACAAATCATGATAGGGAAGAGCACTAAATGCATTAACTCTAAAAGTAGAAACCAATAATAGAAAGATTAATAGATTTAACTATTTAAATTTTTTTTAATGTTTTATTTTCTTTTTGAGAGAAAGACAGAGACAGAGTACAAGTGGGAAAAGGTCAGAGAGAGAGAGATACAGAATCTGAAGCAGGCTCCAGGCCCTGAGCACAGAGCCCGACGCGGGGCCCAAACTCACAAACCATGAGATCATGACCTGAGCTGAAGCCGGACGCTAATGGACTGAACCACCCAGGAGCCCCAATGGATTTAACTATTTAGTACTGTGAAACTATTATCAATGAAAAAACAAGCCTAAACAAAATTAAAAGATATGGATATGGAAAAATGCATGTCAAAAGAGTTAGCATCTTTAATACATAACTTCTTACAAATCAAGATGAAGAAATGAACACATTTAGAAAAATCTGGCAAATGATATGAATTGACACTTTACAAAATGACAGTGAGCATTTTAAAAATGTTAATGCCTTCTATCAGAAATACAATGTAAAATGAGGTACATTTATTTGCCTATACAGAAATCTGTTAAAAAGCGCCCGTTCTATCAGGAATTGAGGAGGGTGGGCCGGCATACTGCTGGTGGGAATCCAGATTGGCACGCACCTTCCGAGGGCTAATAGGATTAAAAACTACAAAAGAAGTTGGTATGACTTTAAGAAGAGATTTGGGGACTCCATGCTTCTAAAACTGTCCCTCCCCGCTCTTCCCTCCAGCTAAGTCAAGGTCTCATCAGCTCCCACCTGGACTCCTTAAACAACCTCTTAACGAATCTAGTGTCCTCATTTTCCTCTTGAAATTTCAACCTTCCACTCTGCAGTGTCACTGATCCCAACTATAAATACGTTCGTGTTCTTCCCCTTGGAAGGACCTCTTCTGTCACCATCACCAGCAGAATTAAGGTCAGGCTTCTTAATACGGCCTGCAAGGGTCTCCACGTTCTGATCCCTGTCCAAGTCTCTAGACACGTCATTTTCCACCCACTCCGCTTTGCCATCCATTCATAATACCCAGCTGCCTATCATTTGTACAGATGTTACCTCCGTTCCTACTCTTCTTTCAATAGAAAAATCCATCCTGCCCTCCCTTCGCCCATCACTCACTCTAATTCTTTGCAGTAAAAGCTGTCCCTTGCCCAGAGTGCTTTCTGGGACTTTCTAGGCTGGGTTAGGTTCCCCTCCACTTGGGCCCGTAAAACACTGGCCTGATGAGTCCCATTGTATATATGAGCTTCATTTGTGTAAGTAGCTGTGGTTTGTTCATTCTTCCTGTATACAATCGTAAAAGTATACCATTATTGTTGTTAAATAATTTTCCAGATTTTGGCTACTATGTTATGTTTCTATTAGGACTCTGTTTGTATTTTGGAAATCACGCATGCATTTCTGTGGGAGATGCATCGAGCTCAAAGGAGGAGACAGGCTAAATGTGAAAAGGGGCCCTGAGATTCCGTGCCCTGATGACAGGGATATTTTCCAGGTGAGCTTGACGCTAGGGAGAGATCCAGGTGGGCCTCAGCTAATCACAGCAGCCACTTTAAAAAGCGGAGTTCGGCTCCAGGTAGGAGCAGGAGAGGAAGTGGCATGGCTTGGCGCGACGGGGCTTCTTGCCGCATTGTCAGTGGCTTGATCCTGGGGTCCGCATGCGAGGACTTGGCGGGGGGGGGGGGGGATGGCCTCCAGGAGCTGAAGGTGGCTCTCAGCCGGCAGCCAGCAAGGAAGCTTGGACCTCAAGACCCTGCATTTTGCCAACAACTTGAGTAAGCGAGAACGTGGATTTCTCCCCACGGGCTCCAGGTAAGATTCTGTCCTCCTAACCCCCTGGTTCCAGCCTTGTGCCTGAGCAGAAAACCCAGCCCCCGGTGTCAGACAACAGCTCTACAGAACCGTAAGTTAACAATGGTTTTGTTTTAAGCCGCTAAGTTCGTAGGAATTTGTTATACAGTGATAGAAAACTAATACGTGGGGTGTGCATGCGTTTATTGTCGAAGATGCTGCCCACCGGGTTTCAAAGCACCAATTATTTTACCAGCAGTATAGGAATTTCAGTTGCTTTTTCACATTGCTCTTAGTGTAGACATGGAATATTAAGCGACTACTAGAGACTTGCCTGATTAAATGCCTGAGTATTAATTATTGAAATAAACATAAAAGGGAAAGCATTCAAGTTCTCATGTAACACAAAGAAAATTTTAATAATACCCATTTCTTAAAAAAAAAAAGTCACATCCCTGACAAAGCAATTGAGTGTCCAAGGAGTTATTGTGAATGTTTCATAAAGATTTAGTGGCAAAAATGTACTGGGTGGTATTGCTGATAATAATTGTTGGTGGATCATTTAAATGACAGTGGAATATTATGCACCTGTTACAAATGGTGTAGAAGCTTTTGACCGAGGATATTCTGTAGAACGCTAGTTTTCCAAATGTTACTTTACAGAAGGATCCCATGATAAGATACATCTGAGTTAGGCTCACAAGTGCTCTTTGCAAACCTCGCTCTTATCTGATGGATATTGCTAACACCTGAGGCACTGATTCCGCGAACTTGCACCTGCCTTTCTGATGATGTTTGTTTTGCTTTGCCTTCCGGGGGGGGGGGGAACACGTGGTAAATTTGACTCCGTAAAATGACCTAGAAACACATCTGCGATCTGTTTGGTGTAGAAAGTGGTTATGCGTAGCGTAGTTACCTGCTCCAAAGCATGTACATAAAAGGCCAGGAAGATTTCAAGAATATTACACAAAAGTGTGAACTGTAATTATTTTGATGAGTAACTTTTAATTCATATTCCTTATCTATATTTTTCTAAAGTCTCTACAAGGTGGTCGTGTATTACATGTGTTAAAAAGGGAGAAAAAGAAACGCCAGACATCCACCTGAGCTGGGACAGTACAGTGTCTTTGGCAGAGCCTCTGCAGAAAGATAGGGTGTTACTGTTTTTGTTTTTCCTCCTTTCCTCTCGAATAATGGGTATTTTTGGTGGTGGTGATCTGTATACAGCCCAAACTGGCAGGGTTAAATTACGGCTACACCGAACTAAGTCACCGGAGGGTGATCCAGCACAACATCCATTCTGTTACACTTTTTCTATAAAAGTAACGCACTTTGTTAAGCAAAGCTCACACTAAAAGCCGTATGTGCAAGAGCAAGATTTAAAAGCCCACAGCCCATCATGTTTATGATGACAAACACACCAAACGAAATTGGATTCTGCTTCTTGTAAAAAAACACCTGTATGTAGTTCTCGGGCAGAAATCCGACGCCTTCTACAGGCCCTAGGCATGCAGGGTTTATTCTGATAATCAGCTCAAAACAACCATCTCTACCCAAGGAAGGATGCTTGCTTTCTGTTAGTCCTAGGGAGAACCTTAGGGTCTTATGCCTTCTTTGCATTTTTAAGCTGTGAACCATCAAATGTTTGCAGAATCTCTCCATTTTCCTAAAGCAGGAGGATGCCAGCCCTCCTATCCTGCCTCCTGCTCGGCCTCACAAAGTGTTCTGAGCCTTGTCTCCATTGGGGTCTTTCCCTAGCTGTTCCGTTGGATTTTAGACCCCTGCCTAGGTCAGTCTCTTTACTCTTCTGCATATTTAAACACCCATTTGACAAGCCAAGACATCTCAAAAACCAACAGAGGCCTCTTATAGAGGATGTGCTATGTTTTTATAGCTTTTCTAGGCTTTTATTATGTCCTAGGATGTGTTCCATATAGAATTTCATTCATACTATGTTTATCCTGGCTAAGATGCCAGCTAACTTCCTCCATTTTCTTTTTCTGAGACTAATGATTAAATGGATTCCTTAAGGGTTATTTATTTCAACTGAACGGTAGCTGACATAATACCCTGCTGTTGAGGTGTACACGTAGTGATTTGACATTCGTATACATGACGAAATGCTCACCACGATGTGTGGTCACCGTCAATCCCATGCACGGTTATTACAATATTCTTGACTGTATTCCCTGTGCTATACTTTATATCCCCATATCTTACTTATTTTATAACTGGAAGTTCACACCTCTAAACTCCCTTCATCTCTTTTGCCCATTCTCCCACCAGTATTTCCTCTGGCAATCACCAGTGTGGTCTCCGTATTTATGAGTCTATTTTTTGTTGTGTGTGGTCATTGATTTGGTTTTGTTAGATTGCACATATAAGTGAAATCACATGGTATTTGTATTTTTCTGCCTTATTTTAATTAGCATAATCCCCTCTAGGTCCACCTATGTAGTCACAAATAGCAAGATTTCATTTTTTATGGCCAAGTAGTATTCTATTCATCAGTCTATGGACACATAGGTTGCTTTCATACCCTGACTATTGTAAATAATGCATGAATATAGGGGCTCATATGTTTTTGAATTAATATGTTTTCATTTTCTTTGAGTAAATAACCAGAATTGGAATTGCTGGATCATATAATATACGTATTTTTAATTTTTTTGAGAAAACTTGATCCTGTTTTCCATACTGGGTGCACCAATTTACATTCCCACTGTGTACAGGATTCCCTTTTCTCTATGACTTAACCAACACTCATTACTTCCTCTCTTGAAACTAGCCTCTGACAGGCGTGAGATAATGTCTTGCAATGGTTTGGATTTGATTCTCCGTGTGTTGAGCATCTTTTCATGTGTCTCTTGGCCATCTGTATGTCTTCTCTGAGAAAATATTTTCTGTTCTGGTCCTCTGCCCATTTCTAATCAAATTGTAATTTGAGTTGTAGAAGTTCTTTATAGAGTTTGTATACTAACCCTTATCAGGTAAATCATTTGCAGATATAGTCTCCTATTCAGGGGCCATTTTTCCAGTTTTATTGGTGGTTTCCTTTAGTGGGCAAAAGCTTTTTCGTTTGATGGAGTCCCAATTGCTTATTTTCACTTATATCGCCCTTACCTGTGGAGACAAATCAAAAAAACATGTATTGAAAAGATGGGTTGTCCAAGAGTTGACTGCCTATGTTTTCCTTTAGGAGTTTTATGGTTTCAAGTCTCACATTTAGGTTTTCAGTCCATTTGGAATTTTTGTGTATGGTGTGAGAAACGAGTCCAGATTTACTCTTTTGCATGTAGCTGGTTAGTTTTCTCATCAGTATTAGAAGTGTATATTCATGCCTCCTTTGGTCCTAGATTAATGTAAGCTTGGGTTTATTTCTGAACACTTAATTCTGTTCCTTTGATCTATGTTGTCTATTTTTGACCCAGTACCATCCTATTTTGTAGTGTGGTTGGAAATCTGGGTATGTGATGCCTCCAGTTTTGTTCTTATTTCTCTATTTGATGTCTTATATAATTGCACACAAATTTTAGGATTAGTCTAGTTCTGCAAAAAATGCTATTAGTATTTCAATAGAGATTTCACTGAGCCTGTAGATTGCTTTAGGTAGTAATGGCATTTTAACAATATTCTTCAAATCCTCAAGCATGGGATATCTTCCTATTTATGTCATCTTTATTTTTTTTAAGTTTATTTTGAGAGAGCACAAGAGTGAAGGAGGGACAGGGAGAGAAGTCCATGCAGCCTCCACACCATCAGCACAGAGCCCAATGTGGGGCTCGAACTCCCAAACCATGAGATCATGACCTGAGCCAAAGTCACATTTAACTGACTGAGCCACCCAGGTGCCCCTATTTATGTCCTCTTTAATTTCTTTCATCAGTGTCTTACAGTTTTCAGAAAACAAGAGCAAAGAAGCTTTTGGGGCGCCTGGGTGGCTCAGTCGGTTAAGCCTCCGGCTTCCGCTCAGGTCAGATCTCACGTTCGTGGGTTCGAGCCCCGCGTCGGGCTCTGTGCTGACAGCTAGCTCAGAGCCTGGAGCCTGCTTCCGGTTCTGTGTCTCCTCTCTCTGCCCCTCCCCCTCTCATGCTCTGTCTCTCTCTGTATTAAAAATAAATAAAACATTTTTTAAAAAATTCAGAAAACAAGTCTGTCACTTCCTTGGTTAAAGTTATTCCTAGGTATTTTATTATTTTTGATGCAATTATAAATGGGATTGTTTTCTTAATTTCCCTTTTATTAGTGGATAGAAATGCAACAAATTTCTGTGACAAATTTTGTATCCTGCAAGTTTACATAGTTCATTTATTCTAATTTTTTTGGTGGCATCTTTAGAGCTTACTATGTAAAGTATCATATTAAATGCAAATAGTTAAAATTTTACTACTTCCTTTCCAGTTTGGAAGCTTTTCTCTTTGTTGTCTGAATGTTGTGTTGAAATAAAAGCGGTGAAAATGAACATCCTTGTCTTGTTCCTGCTCTTAGAGAAAAAGCTTTTTAGCTTTTCACCATTGAGTATGATGTTAGCTATGGGTTTGTCAAGCATGGTCTTTCCTATATTGAGGTATATTTTCTCTATACCCACCTCATTGAGAGTTTTTATCATAAATTAATGTTGAATTTTGTCAAATGTTTTTTTCTGAACCCATTGAGATGATGGTGTAATTTTGATTCTTTATTTCATGAATGTGATGTATCACACTGATACAATGCAAATATTGAATCATTCTCACATCCTTGAAATAAACCCCAATAGACTGTGGTGAACGAACCTTTTACTGTAATGTTGAATTAAGTTTGCTGTTACTTTGTTGAGGATTTTGGCATCTATCCTCATCAGGGATGTTGGTGTGTAATCTTCTTTTTCTGTAGTGCTTTTCTCTGGTTTCAGGATCAGGGTAATGAATTAATTTGTAAGTGTTCCTCCTTCAATATTTTGGAATAGTTTGAGAAGTCTAGAAAATAATTCTTTAAATGTTTGGTAGAATCTAACTATGAAGACTTCTGGTCTTTGGCTTTTGTTTGTTGGGTTTCATTTTTGTTTTTTTATTATAGATACAATTTCATTACTACTGATTAGTGTGTTCTGATTTTCTATTTTCCTTTTTTTTTTTTTTCAACGTTTATTTTGAGAGAGAGGGAAGGAGGGAGGGAGGGAGGGAGGGAGAGGCAGAGAGAGAGAGGAGGGAGAGAATCCCAAGCAGGCTTTGCGTTGTGAGGAGCCCAATGTGGGGCTTGAACTCGGGGACCATGAGGTTGTATCCTGAGCCAAAATCAAGAATTGGCCACTTAACTGACCGAGCCACCCAGGCGCCTTCTATTTCTTTCTGATTCGGGCTTGAAAAATTATGTTTCTAGGGATTTATCCATTTCTTCTAGGTTGTCCAATTTGTATAATTTTTCACAGTAGTCTGGTGTAATTTCTGTAGTTGGTACTTCTTAGATTGTATTTGGAGGGTTTTTTTTTGTTTGTTTGTTTGTTTTTTGTATCTAACTAAAGATTGGTCAATTTTGAAAAAACAACCAACTTTTGGTTCATGGATAGTTTCACTGTTTTTTAGTCTTTATTTCATTTATTTCTGCTGATATATTTCAGTTATTTTTACTAATTTGGGGCTTGTTCCTTTTCCAGCTCCTTCATGTGTATAATTAAGTTGTTTGCAATTGTTCTTGTTTCTTGAGGTAGGTCTATATTGCTATAATTTCCCTCTTTGAACTGCTTTTTCTCTGCTAAAGATTTTAAAACCTTGTGCTTATGTTTTCATTGGTCTTCAGGTATTTTTAATATTGCCTCTTTGATTTCTTTAGTGACCCATTGGTGGTTTAGTAGCATGTTGTTTAGTTCTGTGTGTTTATATTTTTTCTAATATTTTTTTCCTTATTTCTAGTTTCATAGCATTGTGGTTGAAGGAGATGCTTGATATGATATCAGCATCTTAAATTTGTTGAGACTTGTTTTGTAGCCTAACATGTTACCTGTTCCGGAGAATTCCATGTACACTTGAAAAGTGTGTTCTGTATGGGGATGGAATGTTCTTTATGTTTCGGTTAAGTCCATTTGATCTAATACATAATTCAGAGTTACAGTTTCTTTCTTGGTCTTCTGTCTGGATGTTCTCTCCAATGATGAAAATGAGGTGTTAAAGTCTCCCACTATTGTAATACTTTCATTTTCTTTGTTAACAGAGGAACACCTCAATACATAAAGGAAATATTGAGTGCATACATATTTGCAATTGCTGCATCGTCTTGCAATGCCCTTCTCTGCTTCTTGTTATAGTCTTTGTTTTAAAGTCCATTTTGTCTGAAAAAATTTTGGGGTAGCCCTCCTTCCCCTCCCCCACCATTTTCATTTGCATCAAATATCTTTTCTATTCCTTCACTTTTAGTCTGTATGTGTGTTTGGGTCTGAAATGAATCTCTACAGGCAGCATATAGATGAGTTGTTGGTTTTTGGTGTGTGTGTTTTTTTTAATTTGTTTTTATTCATTCAGCCAAGCTCTATCTCTTGGTCAAATCATTTAGTCAAATTACATTAAAGTAATTATTGATAGGTATGTACCTATTGCCATTTTCTTAATTATTTCCTGGTCATTTTTGTAGTTCTTCTCGGTTCTTTGGCTTTTTGCTCTTACTGTTCTATAGTGTTCTGCCTGGATTCCTTTCTCTTTATTTTTTAATAGGTTTTTGGTTTGTGGTTACCATGAGATTCATATATAAAACACTATGTATATAGTAATCTTTTTTTAAGTTGATTTCAAAATGTTCCAATACCACTATAGGTTTACATCCCCACCCCCATGATTTATGTATTTACTGTCATATTTTACATCCATATTTTACATATTTTACGTCCCTTACCTAATTATCATAGATCAGTTGCCTTTACTGCTTACTAGATTTATAAGGGACTGTTACTATATGTTTGTTTTTTTACTAGTGATTTTTTTTTTTTTTTTCCTTTCATAATTTGGTCACCTCTAATTATGGCTTTTTTTTTTTTCTTCCCTTAAGAAAGTTCCCTTAACATTTCTTTTAAGGCTGGTTTAGTGGTAAGTAATTTAATATTTGTTTGTCTAGGAAACTCTTTCAATTTCAAGTGATAACCTTGGTGGATAGAACATTGATTTTTAGGTTTTTCTTTCAGCACTTTGAATATATCCTGCCACTCCCTTCTGGCTATAAGTTTCTGCTAAAAAGAATCAGCCAATGGTCTTACAGGTGTTAGCTTATGTGTAACTAGTTGCTTTTCTCACTTTTTTAAAGAGTCTCCATCTTTACCTTCTTGACACTGTTGTTATTACATGTTTTTGGTGTGGACTTTGCTGGGTTTATCTCTTTTTGAGCTCTCTGTTTTTGGGACCTGGATGTCTGCTTCTTTCCTAAAGTTAGGAAAGCTTTCAGCTACTATTTCTTAAAATAAGTTTTCTTCCCCTTTCTGTCATCTCCTTCTGGGACCCCTCTGTAATGTAAATGTTCATATGCTTGGTGCTGTCCCTAAGGTCTTTTAACCTATCCCCATTTAAAAAATTTTTTTTGTTTTGATATAGTTTGGATGATATCCAGAATCTGTCTTTCAGATCATTGATCTGTTGTTATGCGTTGTTTAATCTGTTGTGTCCATCCAGCTTATTTTCTTTTTAAATTTTTTAAATGTTTATTTACTTTTGAGACTGAGACAGTGCATGAGCAGGGGAGGGGCAAAGCAAGAGGGAGACACAGAATCTGAAGATGGTACCAGGCTCTGAGCTGTCAGCACAGAGCCTGACATGGGGCTCAAACTCAGACTGTGAGATCATGACCTGAGCTGAAGTTGGGCACTCAACCAACTGAGCCACCCAGGCACCCCCAGCTTATTTTTCTTTCTGTTGTTCTTCAGTTCTGATTGGTTCCTCTTAAAATTTTTTTCTCTATTGAATTTTTCGCTGAGTTCGTGCATTTTTCTTCCAAGTTGGATGAGCATCTTTAATGACCATTATTTTTACTGCTCCTCTCCATTTCATTCTTTTTTGAGGTTTATTTCATTGGGAGTATATTTCTCTCTGTGATTCTCTGTTTGTTACTATCTGTTAAGTAAGTCAACTCCATCTCCTGGTCTTGAAGGCAGTGGTCTTAGGTAGAAGACATCCTGTGTCCCAAAACATACAATCTCCCCACAGTCACCAGAACCAAGTGCTCCAGGAGGATCCACTGTAAAGGATGCATGTTGTGACTGGGCCATGACTGCTGGGGGGGCCCTGGTGGCTGGGGCTGGCCCCCAGCACAGTGGCTGAGAGGCTAGGCTGCTGCTTCTGCGGGCATGCTGGTGGGTGGGTTTAGCCCCTGGTGTGGCTGGCTGCAAAACTTGGCAGCAGCTGCTGTGGGCATGCTGGTGGTGGGGCTGGCTCCTTCCTCCCGGGACACTTCTCTCCAGGAGACGTTTGGAGGGGTGCTGGTCCCAACTGAAGGTGTTGGCTGGTTGTAGTTGGGTGGGAGCTGCTTCAGAGGGGCCCTCGCTGGAGCAGATGGGTTGGGTGTGGCAGGTGAGCAGGGGCATACTGGAGCTGGATGAGCAGTGCTAGCGATGTAGATGGAGTATGTGTGAACTGGTACCTGCCAGCATTAGGCCAGCGAGGTTGAAGGGAGACCAGAAACATGGCACCTGCTATTGCTTCCATTCCTAGAGGAAGTTTGTATGTATCACTGCCCCTCCCCACACATACCCTACAGTGAGTCAACAGATCTCTTCTGTAGGTGTTGAGAGCTTGTCTTCCTGGTGCAGATCCCCAGGGTAATGGGTGCCCAATGTGGGGCTTAAACTCCGCCTTCATCGGTACCTTCCCCCATGTTTAAGGGAGCCATGGATAAGTGCATTTTAAATGATGTATTTCTTTTTCTGAAGTTGATCATCATTGACGTGCATCTATTGCACTTATACTTTGGATAATGGCTTTAAAAAATGTTTCCTTTAGAAACCAAAGTCCCTTTTGAAAAGCATATGTTCTCTTTCTATGTTTTTGTGCTGGTCCTAGGTTATCAGCTTTGGGCATCCTCAAAGTTTTTTTCAGTTATCCCCACCAGTGGAAATGCCAATTGGCCTCTGAGAAATTTACCTGAATGAGTCAACTTTATGCATGTTTCAGCAATGTTTATTTTTAGTATCAGGGCTTATCACTTCTATTTTTTTCCTCTTCAGGACTCTATGAAGGAATGTCTCAACATTTAAGTATTTTTGAGTGTCCTCCAATTTCAGTATCTTTAAGTTTATATGTCCTCTAAAAGACCTTTCCAAATGAGGATGCCTGAAGTTTACTTTCCAAAGTTTTTAAAAATGTTTTTTATTTTTGAGAGGCAGAGCACAAGCAGGGGAGGGTCAGAGAGAAAGGGAGACAGAATCCAAAGCAGGCTCCGGGCTCTGAGCTGTCAGCACAGAGCCGGATGCGGGGCTTGAACCCACAAACCATGAGATCATGACCTGAGCTGAAGCCGGAAGCCGGACGCCTAACTGAGCCACCCAGGCGCCCCTACTTTTCAAAGTTTTACTGGCATTTAATTGTCCTGGTTCTTCTCACCTGTCCCCCACCATTTGAAATCTTAATGATGACAATGCATCTAAGAGCACAGTTGAAAAATAAGCTCAACCTATTTGGGGAAAGTATTGTAACTAAAAAGTGTTGCTCATTTAAAAGTCAGAATAAGTACCCTTCTCACAATAAAGGAGTGGCTGTTGGGAATGAAAGTGAAGAGTAGGAGGCCAAGTAAACTGTAGGGTGTTTACAAGGAAATGCTGCACTGAAGAGAAAAGAGATAAAAAGGTCAAAGGATTCTGTGGATTTAACTCAGAAGATGCAACACTGATATTAATCCTGGAAGGTTAATTCTGTTGCTAAAGATTTGGTCACTCATTCTTCTGGTCTCCAGCAGCCTCCAACATTGTGGAATTAGAGCAATGGATTTACTCTTAACTTTTCCACTAGACTCTTAGTTTTTTGACTGTGTTACTTATCTTTGGGGTAGCACGCCTCCACCCCATCCTTGGGGGACTCCTACACCCCGTTTCTCCCAGGTGTTCAGACTGGCCAAACCAATGTCAGGAAGAGAAGTGTTTTGTCTGCTGTATTTGCTAAGTTGGACTGCATGAGTCTGGCACTGAAGAAACCATTTTTTCCTGGCTACATGAAAGAAGTATGTGTGCAGGAGGGAGGCAAGTTCAGCTATGGAACCAGTGAGCCCCAAAGATCAGTGAAACTCGGGATACAGCTGGATCCAGGAATTTGGATACTTGAATCCTAGTTGCACGCCTGTACTTCCCAATTATGTGTGTAAGTGATTTTTTTTTTTTTAATTTTGTTGATGCTATTTTGAAGGTGACTCCTACAACTTTGTCACTCTTCATAGAAAGGTCCACTGAGGCAAGCTCAAATGACCAGAAACAGTTTTTTCAGGAATAGCAGAGGAATTGCCGTCTGGGAAATGGATATTGTAGAAAGCTACAGAGAATTGACCAAGCATTTGGGGCAGGCTCAGAGGAGTGCAAAGAGGGGGAAGTCCAGGCACAGTCTAAGCAAGAAGCTCATTGGCTTGAGGGAGCATTCTTGGTGGCTGTTCATTGGTCAGGAGATAAGCTTTAGTCTTCTGTAAATGAGGAATTGACCGGAAATCAGTCTCTCATTTCTTAAGTTTCATACTTCTGAGGTTACATGTGTGAGATTATCCATTTCATATCTTGTTCCATTTTAGATTGAAATCCTTTCACATTTGCCTCTCTCCATCAAGGTCTTCCACAGAAAGCATGGCTGATGAATGATGTCGTTTGTACATTGAGTTTTTTCTTTTCCCCAGTCAAAAACATTGTTAAATGGAGTACATGTCCCTTGGAGGTGAGGATGACCATCCTCTGGTAAGGGTCTTGTCCCATGTAGGAGGGAAAGGACAAGTGGATATCATAGTTATCATTTGAACAACACAAGGAATAAGAAATGAAAAAATCTCAGTCATGTGCTTCTAGGCTGGTTAGCTCAATTTCCATGGTCAATTAATAAGCCTAAAAGTTATATTATTTTTTTTAATAGAAGGAGAGTGTGAGCAGGGGAGAGCAAAGGGAGAGGGAGAGAGAATCCTAAGAAGGCTCCACACCCTGTGTGTAGCCCAATACAGGGCTGTTTGACAACCAAGAAATCATGACCTGAGCTGAGATCGAGTTAGATGCTTAACTGACTGAGCCACCAAAGTGCTCCTAAAAACCCTTTTCTTAATACAGCTCACCAGGAGGATAATCCACACTATCTAGAGTGTACTTTGGGACCATGGTCCCCAAGACCCAGACCAATCAGAATCAAATAAGTGAAAGAAAGACCTTCATTGAAGGAGTCATTTTAAAACAAGTGGTTTGTTCAGGGATCGAGTGTTGTTGGGTCTCAACTTTGCCAGAAGAGTCCATCTAAGTGCATCAGGTGGTGTTGGCCATATTGCACATATCCTTACTCTGCTAAAAGGTCTCAAAATCTATCCTATTATAAAGAACAGCTGGGGCACCCAGGTGGCCCAGTCAGTTAAGCATCCAACTTCAGCTCAGGTCATGATCTCACGGTTTGTGAGTTTGAGCCCCGTGTCAGGCTCTGTGCTGACAGCTCAAAGCATGGAGCCTGCTTCAGATCCTGTGTCTCCCTCCCTCTCTCTGCCTCTCCTGTGCTCATGCTCGGTCTCACTCTGTCTCTCAAAAATAAATGTTAAAAAAATTTTTTTAAAAAGACGCTTTGGCCAGAATCTAGGAATTTTTGTTGGGCAGCTATTTCTTGAAGCAGATTCTGCAATATCTTCAAGAGTTGAGGAGAGAGTCCTAATTATAGCATCATTGGTTTATACTCCCAGGCAAAGGAGTAGGGGTCTGCCAAAAGAAGGGAATTTTGAATCATGAATGCCTACTGGTAATTCATTAGAGTCTGTGGCTCAGGACTACAAATGTGACTGCTTTGGACATCAATAAAATGTACAAGTCTGTGGACCACACAGGTAGTTGCATTTCTGTTAGCCTTGCCTTGTGTCTCTCCCTATCTTTGTATGGAGTCTGGATGCAAGTTTGTTCAGATATGAGGTTGTTAACTAAGGATAGAGAAAAGGATCCCTAGTGTTAGGGAGTCGGACATGATCAAGACTGGGCTGAGTTTGTTCCAGAGAAATGGAGGCATTCAAAATTAAGGAAAAGTTTGTGACCAACAGAACCGTAGGATCCACCAGCATTGTGGCAGATCCAACAGTCATTTGGAGGTTGGACTACCCTTTAATGCAGTGGCCTGAGATTTGCAAACAATAGCATTATCTTTCCAGTCCAGAACAAGACGAAAGATGCACAAAAGAATCATGAGGATCATCATGGTGTAAGAATCAGAAGAAAGATGGTCAGAGAGGAAAGGAGGAATGGAAAGAAATGCCCTTAGGGGCACCTGGATGGCTCAGTCAGTTAAGCATCCAACTTCGGCTCAGGTCATGATCTCATGGTTTGTGGGTTCAAGCCCCTGTGTTGGGCTCTGTGCTGACAGCTCAGAGCCTGGAGCCTGCTTTGGGTTCTGTGTCTCCCTTTCTCTTTTGCCCCTCCACCACCCATGTTTCTCTCTGTCTCAATAATAAATAAAAAAAATTTTTTTAAATGCAGTTGGTCCAATGACTTGGAAGGGAGCAGTCTACTTTGTTGGCTACTCTGGTTTTACTAGTCATTTTGATTTTGAAGTCTCCGGGTTTTGCACAGGACTGGATGTCTGGTAGAGGCTTCTTCATCTGTGAAATAGGCACCCAACGTTTGATAACTTGTGATTTAGCAGTAGAGTCAGGGGTCAAAAGTACCTGGAAAGGTCCTTTCTATGAATCTCACTTTTGCAAAACCATAAAACCATGCCCATAAATGACAAAAGATTTTAAAATGCCCGTGATTACATATCTGATGAGAGTCAGTTAAAATGAAAATTTGGTTATTTCTGTGATCCATTACTGAGGGAGAGGAAACAAGTTTCCCTTTACTCTTCTAGGATCTTATCTGAGATTACCCTATGATAAGAGACAGATGGGCAGCTTGGGGGCCCAGTCGGTCAGGTGTCTGATGCTTGGTTTCAGCTCCAGTCATGATCTCGTGGCTTGAAAGTTTGAGCCCTGCACTGGCCTATGTGCTGATGTGGAGCCTGCTTGGGATTTTGTCTCTCTCTCCTCTCCCTCTGTTCTCCTTTGCTTGTGTTCTTTCTTTTCCTCTCTCAAAATAAATAAATGTAAAAAAATATATTTTTTTGAGAGAGGTTGGCAGAAGAAAAACCAGAAGCTTAATAAACCACTTGTATACCTCCCTTGTACATGGAAGACACTCAGGAAAACTGAGTAACTCTCTAAAGTGGGACAGGCTCAGGCTACCACCTTAAATAGCATCTCCCGCTAAGGACCAGAGAAAATGTTGGGGAAGGTCAAGTTGTGGGAGACTACCAGGAAAAGCAGGGAACCGAGGGTATGAGGGTTCATATTTATGCAGATTTAAGTCTTTGCCTTCACCTTTGATAAGACTTTCCAGAACTTTAGAGACCTCCTCCTCTTCTGCTACAAAACGGGAGATCCCCCCTTACAACTAGAGCTGTTCCCTATGAATAAAAATTTTTCTTAGAAAAGGTTAAAGGCTACTCAGTTTTCAGATTTTTCTAGGTCTGTTATTTCTTAAAAATAATTAGGCTAAAATAATATGTTGCCAAAGATTGACTTTTGGGTGGCAAATTCTGCTCCCCACATTTTGAGATAACTGGGATTATGACTGATAAAATTAAACCAGAACATAGAAGGTTTCTAGGAATTGCATACATTTCTAGAAGACCTGTATTCATAACAGGCATCCCTACAAATATAAGCTAAGATTTAACATCCCTTCTTACTTGAGAACACTTCCCATATAACTTAACATGTCAAATAAACCTAATTACTTTAACATTTTACCAAATGAGACACAAGTCCTTTGAGATTGTTTTTTAGTGACCTGTGGGAAATCTGAACATTATTTTGAGATAAACAAAAAAAGACTCCATTTAGAATTTGATTTTGGGAAGTCGTCAAAATGTCAAAGTTTGAACGTTTGACTAAATAAGATCACAGATGATGAGGAAATAATACTTCATTATTGAACCAAAGTAAAATAGAAACTCTTGAAGGCAAACACGGAAGCTTACATAGCTATGGACAAAATTTAGTTCTTTCAATATGGAGATGGATGGGTTTCCTGGAGTAAATGAAGACCTGGTAAGGACACCACAAAGCGTACTTGCTTATTTTGTTTTGACACAAAACCTTTGCTCTCAAGGCAGGTCACCTAAAAGGTAAAGAAAAACCCTTCACAATATCTTCCCAGGAGCAGACCAATAGCCCCCAAAATTTTTTCTTTTCAGCAGATGAAAGAAAGTTAAGGTTGAATTTTACAAATTCATTCAATTTTAACCAGTTTGACCATGCAAGATAGGATTCTCCCTACCCCGCCCATTTCCCTCTCTTTCTTCCCAGCTTTCCAAATCCATTCAGTTTGCCCTTGATTCATCTTTTTCCTGTTCTGAAATAACCAAATTTCCTTTGGGGGAAAAAATTACTGTCTTTTCCTTTACCAAAAATGCAACTCCATCCGTAACACTTTTTCTTGCTGAAAATAGAAGTTCTACTTTCCTGGCATACATACAGAGATCTTTACCTAATTTTTGCTAGAAATTCAGATTTTTTTAAAGGTGATTTTCAAGCAAAAAACAGGTAAACAATTGTGAACTGTGTATTACTGGCAAGTTTATTAAAAAAAAAGTTCATAATTCCTAGAAGTACATACTTCTAGAAATGTATAGCGTGTTTATGAACATATCACAAGTATCTTTAGTTCCTCTGTAAAGAGGAGACAAACTCATGTTCAAAGATTGTTTTCACAATCTTATTTCATTTGGAAAACATCTAAATATTCAACGAATACCCATCATTTAACTTTTTTCAATATAACTTTAAGGTTTCAAGTAACCAAAAAGATTTTGGAAACTGTTTTGAGTGTATTTATTTGTGAAGGAGAGAGAAAGCGGGGGAGGGAGAGGGGGGGAGGGAGAGAGAACAAGCAAGGAAGAGGCAGAGCGAGAGACAGAGGGAGACACAGAGTCTGAAACAAGCTCTGGTCTCTGCTCAGAGCCTGACAGAGGGCTTGAACCCAGAAACCATTATATCATGACCTGAGCTGAAACCCGACACTTAAGTGAGCCACCCAGGCACCCCTAGGAAACTATTTTTAAATGCACCCACCAAAAGCACAATTGTTGTTGAAAAGTTCATTTACAAACTTGTACTTATTTCTGTCTTACTCACTTGTTCCTAACCATTAGGCTTACATGACTCACGAAAATGTCATGAGACCTTAAACAAGTGTGTCCATCGTCCCAAATACTCTTTCTTGCTGAGAAATTCTGTAACAGGGATAACATGAGCCTATGTGGCTTTTAGTAAATCCAGGTAGAATGAAATTAAACATTTAATGCCAACAGCTCTGAAGACAGGTCTGTTTTAATTTAATCAACAAACTTAAACTAACTTGTATTTACTAAAGATTTATCTTCGATCATGTGAACGTGAAGAACATTTGTGTTCATCTTCATACTTGGGAGTTTTAGGAATACTTCAGTTGATAAGTGCTTATTTTCCTTTAAGCCAATTAAATAGAGCTCTTTGAAAAATGAATTCTAGCAATACCATCCGGAGGTAGAAAAAGTTGGCACGTTTATCTCATAACTAGATACATGCATAGATGCACATAAAAGTACAGGCAGACACCACACAGATCTTCTAGCTTTTGTTAGCATTTTAGCCATAAATCAGGTACAATATAAAACTCACTAGTTTATGAAAGAACAGTTGAATCTAAATTGTTTCTGGAAGTTGGAATAAATTTTAACTGCTCCGAAAGCTAAAGCTTTTTTACTGATACTTGTGAACAAGACACTTGGGAAAACTCACCAAAGTTCTAGACTTTCCCTTACACCCCTGGCCATTTTTTTTTTTTTTTTAAGAATACCCCCCCCCCCCCCCCCCCCCCCCCCCCCAGCCAAGTTTGCATTTCAGAGAGATGGGCCTAGTAGTTTCTGGAGGGAAACAGGCAGAACACTGACCTCCCAGAGGCACAGGGAAAGGATGCAAGTTCCTCCAAGAGGGACCATTGTTTCCTAAGTAAGACTAAGAATCTTTTATGATATCTGCAGGCCTTTCAGGATGAATAGGGGAAGTTTGGGGACTGGTTAAAAAAAAAAAGTGAGATTGGAATTGCTTCTAGAGCTGCACTCCTGTTCTTATAAAATTACATAAGACAAGGAGGATTCTCAATTCCTCATGGAATTGGGTTGCAGCTTGAATGCCATCATAGGCTGATGTCCGTTTTCTTCTTTAGATTAGGGAGGAAATCTCCAACTAAGATGGACATCAAAAGATTGCCATGTTCTAGATTTGCTAGATTGAGAGCTGTTTTTGGAATGTTTGGGGGTTTTTTGGGTTTTGTTTTGTTTTTGCTTTCCCTTTGGGTACATAAGGCATTCTCCCATAATGTAAAATAAAATTTAAAAATTTCTATTAGACCCTGGACAACTGCTTTCCATTTTGCCAACTTCTGGCCATACAGCTACCAAAGAAATATCCTTGCAACCATCTTGTCAGGGATCAGCCAGGACAAAGAGTAAATATTTCTGGCAATACTGAACAACCCTTTGGACACAAATATCGCCAAAGATGGTGCAAAGGATACTATACTCCCAAGATCCAGAACAACTGCCGAAGATGGCCAATGGAAAAAAAGATTGGGACAAGTCTCCTGAGGGCAGACAGTCAGTAGGACCCTGCCCCAAAATGGAGTTCAACCCACACTTCTGTCTGGCAGTATTTCAGCACCCTCCAAAATACTGATGGTTGCTGAGCAGAGTTCTCAGGACCTAAAATGAGGCAGCCAAGAGGACAATCTCTCCCTGGGAGATAAAGAATAAAAAACCAATTGGTTTGGATTTGTAAAGGAAGGGACAACATAAAAATTGATTTTCCTCTTTCAACTGGGCATTTGAGACAGATTCAGGAAAGCTGAGTCCTCACCAACATCTCTGGTTTTCCCAGGAACCCATCCACAGGCTCTGGAGTGAGTGGGGTTTAAAGTAGAGCATGCAGCTCCAGGATCTACTAGAATCTGGCAATACTTTCTATTAATTTTTCCCCCTTGGCTGTTGAAGGGAACAATGGGGAGCACTGACAGGAGAACACCTCAGAGGACCATTAACCCCAGGAGAGGCTCCAGGAGGCCCCTCCTATGAAGGTAGATATGTCCTTAAGGCCACTAACTTTGTTTATGATCTTAGTCTCTTCAGAGTGGAAAGATGGATGTAGACAGAGTATTAGTAGATTAGATCTGTTTAGAGAGGCATCAGGGTAGGGAATGGGAGGGGAAAACCTGTTGTAAGATGGCCAACAGAATAATGAGAAAACACCTGTCTCTGATCAGACTCCCCCTTCTGGGTTCTTCTTCCCATCCTGCTTGTCATGTATATTAATGAGGAATGCGGAAGTAACAGGCTATAAATTGTTCCCTCCGCTAATGCTCTGGGCTCAGACCTCTGGAGAATGATCTCCTCTGAGCCCACTGGTGTAAAATAAACCTGCCTTCCAAGATCTCCGAGTCTTGGAACTCCCCCCGCAGGGTGATCCAAACCAGATTATGTAATATTTGGAATCAAGTAAAGGAGGCTAGGAGAAAGCAGTAAGAGTCACTTGAGTCTTACAGTCTTTGTTTTAGGTACCTCTTATGTTAGTTTTTTATTACTCTTTTGCAATGAAATCTTCCAATGAAACTATTATGAAATCTTGAAGCCTTTTAGAAGCTTCTTCAAGCCAATTAAAATCGATATCCCATTCTGCTTTGGGGGAGAACCCTTATGTTCACATTCAAGTGTACCTCATAAAGGAAGGATCTTATTTAATTGGGATGTTTCTCATAATGGCCATTGTAATTTTAGATCGTCTTCATCAGATCAGTCCATTTAGTAAAAAGTGTACATGCAGAGAGACCATAATGTCTAACATAAAACCAGCAAGGTCTCCTGAAGTGAGGGTGGGGTATGGGGTGACCCGCTTGAAGGATTTCAATGGCTCAGGTCCTGCGTCTAGACTTGGCTCAAAGAAAAATCCTAGATCACCTGATGGTTGGGACTTGGGTTTTGTTTGATGGTGTGCCTTTTAAGGGATACTTGTTTTCCTGGCTGGCAGTCCATGCCCAATCTGTCTGACTCTTGACCAGATAGATACCCCTCATTGCATGAAATTTTCTTGTAGGTGGCAAGCAACCAATTGGGAAACTTGGCCACACCGATTTTCTCCTTCTGTGGCATTCTTGGGCCCCAGAGACCATTGTGACTCACATGAAGGTGGCAAGGGCTCTAGCAGCATTTAGGTGCTCAACCTGTGTCTAGCAGTTCTACTTTCAGTTTTAGTTTTGCTCTGAGAAAAATCCATGGGTTTAAACTCAACCCAAGAACCCCTGAATCCAGAGTCCCTGTCCTTCTGGGATTGTTTCCTTCAGATTCCTCTTGTACTAGTGTCAACTCAAAGAAGCAACAGGCTGAGTCCTTGGAGGGTTTGAGGCAGAGTGTATTTAGGGCCAAGGAGTTCCAAGAGGGGAAACCAGACAGAGTTCAAGCAGTAAGTTCATTGGCTCGAGGATGAGGAGAGGTTCTTGGTGGATGTTCATTGGTCAGGAGGTAAGTCTTGGTTTTCTGTAAGTGAGGCATTTACAGGAAATCAACCTCTCAGACCTTAGAGTCTGCTCTTCTGAGGTTGCAGGTGTGAGATTTTCCATTTCATATTCACCAGTTACCTATTTAAACTGAAATCCTTTCATGACTTTCAACCAAGAAATCTTTCAGAAAGCTGGTCAAACTTTCTAGCAAAACATTGCAAAAAAAAAAATTAGTTGTAAACTGACAAAGCAATCAATAAAGGTTACAAGTTTTCTAATTTCACATTTTTTAAGGACCGTAATAGAGGCATACCTCCAAGATGGTGCAGATTTAGTATGAGACGACCACAATAAAGCAAATGTTACAATAAAGGAGCCAAGTGAATTTACTGGTTTCTCAGTGCATATAAGTTAGGTTTATACCATATCGCAATCTATTAAGTGTGCAATAATCTTGTCTTTAAAAAAAAAAGTGTATATACCTTCATTTTAAAATACTTTGGCTAAGAGAAATGCTGGCTGTCATCTGAGCTTTCAGTGAGTCTTAATCTCCTTTGTGACGGCTGTGGATTGATCAGTGTGGTAGTTGGTGAAAGTTGGGATGAATGTGGCGACTGCTTAAAAAAAAAAAAAAAAAAAAGACCACAACGAAGTGTGCCAAGTCAATGAGGTCTTCCTTTCATGTACGATGCTCTTGGTTAGCATTTTACTCACAGGTGAGCTCTCAGAACTGGAGTCAATTCTTTCAAATGCTGCTCCTACCTTATCGACTAAGTTTATGTAATATCCTCAATTTGTCGTTGTCAGGTCAACATTCTTGCCGCATCTTCACCAGGAGTAGATGGCATCTCAAGAAACCACCTTCTTTGCTCACCCCTAAGAAGCAACTCCTCCTCCATTAACACATGACCGTGAGATTGCCACAGTTCACTCACATCTTCAGGCTCTACTCATTCTAGTTCTCATGCTATTTCCACCACATGTGCAGTTACTTCCTTCCCTGAAGTCTTGAACCGCTCAAAATCACCCATGAAGGTTGGAATTAAACTCTTCCACACTCTTGTTCATGTTGATATTGTGACTTCTTCCGATGAATCATGAATGTCCTTCATGGCATCTGGAATGATTCCAGAAGATTTCAACTTACTTTACCCAGATCCATCAGAGAAATCACTCTCTAGAGTGGCTATAGCTCTTTGAAATGTATTTTTTAAACCATAAGAGGTGCAAGTTAAAGTTATTCCATGTTCAGAGGGCAGCAGATAGGAAGTCGGGTTAGCAGGCATGAAAACATTAGTCTCTTTGTACATCTCCTTCAGGTCTCTTGGGTGACCAGGTGCATTGTCAATCAGCAGTAACGTTAAAAAAAAAAAAAAAAAAAAAAAAAAAAAAAAAACCTCTAGCAATAGGTCCTAATTGCAGGCTTAAAATACTCAGTAAACCATGTTGTAAATGGGTACACTTTGATCTAGACTTTATCGTTCCATTTATAGAGTACAGGCAGAGTAGAATTAGCATCATTCTTAAGGGCCCTAGATGTTTTGGAATGGGAAATGAGCATCAGGTTCCACTTCAAGTCACCAGCTACATTAGCCTCTAGCAAGAGAGTCGGCCTGTCTTTGGAAGCTTTCAAGCCAGACATTACCTTCTCCTCTCTAGCTGTAAAAGTCCTAGATGGCATCGCCTTCCAATAGAAGGCTGTTTTATCTACAGTGATATTTTGTGTAGTGTGGCTACCCTCATCATCCTGGCTAGATGCTCTGGAGAACTTGCTGTAGCTTCTCCATCAGCACTTGCTGCCTCCCCTTGCACTTTTATGCCATGGGGATGACTTCCTTCCTTAAACCCCTGAACCAACCCCTGCTGGCTTCCGACCTTTCTTCTGCAGCTTCCTCCCCTCTCTCAGCCTTCATAGAGTTGAAGAGAGTCGGGGCCTTGCTCTGGATTAGGTTTGAGTTTAAGGGAATGAATGTTGTGGCTGGTTTTCTCTTCTGGCAGACCACTAGAACTTTGTCCATATCAGCGATTAGTCTGTTTGATTTTCTTATCATTTGTGTGTTCACTAGAATGGCTCTTAATTTCCTTCAAGAGCTTTTCCTTTGCGTTTACAACTTGGCTGTTTGGCACAAGACGCCAAGGTTTGGACATGCCTTCCTCACTAAGCTTAATCATTTCTACCTTTTCATTCCGAGTGGTGTATGACTCTTCCTTTCACGAGAACACTTAGAGGCCAACATAGTTCCTGGCCAATTTCTAGCTGGCCTAGTTTCAACACTGTGGCCTCTCGGGGAATCAAGATTCTGGGAGAGAGCACGTATGGTCCATTGTTCAAGGTACCCCAAAACAGTTAGAATGGTAACATCAAATGTCACTAATCACAGATCACCATAACAAACATGGAAATGATGAAAAAGTTTGAAATATTCAAGAATTATATGAAAATGATACACAGACACAAAGGGAGCAAATGCTGTTGGAAAAATGGTGCCTATAGACTTGATAGTCAAGTCTTCGATTTAGGAATGGAAGGCATTATCTGCAAAGCACAATGTGGCAACACACAATAAAATGAGGTGTGCCTGTATGTAGTTCATTTTAAGTCAAACAGCTTTGCATTGCAATGTTTCATTGGCCAAGAGTCCTTTTTGGGACTATTTTTCTGGAATAAGAGGTGGTAGAGAATTTAGGTGGTAATCTTAATAAACCAAGGGTTCCCCCTGACCCAAACATTTTTGTTTTCGTGCCTCTCCATCTGAAATATTTGAGTTGTCTTACATTGTTTATACTGTCCTACGTAAGCAATACTAAGGTTGTTTAAAATTTTTAATCAGCAATTCCTAGCAAATTTCCCAAGAACGAACTGGTAAGAACAACATTTGCTACAGTTAATTCAAAGATAGATAACATCTGTTTACCCCAGGAAACTTAAAAATTTTCTAATACTTTTTTTTTTTCTTTTAAGCAGCTGTTTTTTTTTTCTCTAAATTACTTGAAACACTTTTCCAGTCAGAGATGTCACGTGACCTGTTTGTCAACACTTTGCACATTTTAAGTAGGATTCACACCCAGTGTGAAGCCCAAAAAGGGGCTTGAACTTATGACCCCAAGATCAAGACCTGAGCTGAGAGGAAGAGTCCAATATGTGACCAGCTGAGCCACCCAGTTTCTCAACTCTTTGTACGTTTTCAATGGAGTATTTCTCTACGTTTAGGCAGCTTTCATGGATTTCTTCTCCAAAACACAAAAGCCTCACAGGATGATCCATTTTTACACCTACTCCTGAAAAGACCGAAGAACTTTTTATAAACATCAGAGTGGGAAAGGACTATGTGAGAGAGCCTGGCTAGGTTACTTCTCATTCATCTTTCATGTGGAAAAGGCTGGAAACAACCTCAATGTCCAACACGGGGCCTCAGCTAAATACATGAATAACAAATCTCAGAAAATAGACTAAAATTTGCTCTTAAAAAGAATGAGGTAGAGCATATGTGGCAAAGGACACTTTTCAAGATAAATGCTGTGAACGGTGTTCATACATTCATTGAACGGTTATTTATTAAGTACAGTCTGAGCACTGGGGGGCCCCAAACTTAAGGCAGACAAGGCCTCTGATTTACCTGCCTACTTTACAGCATATTTCTATTTGTGAGGATTTTTAAAAATTAAGTTGACTTACTTTGGAATTTCTATACCTAACACGGGGCCCAAACTCACAACTCCAAGATCAAGAGTCGCTCACTCTTCTGACTGAGCCAGCTGGGCTCCCCTTTTTGTGAGGTTTTTAAAAGTGTTTATACTTGGTGGCACCTGGGGTGGCTCAGTTGGCTAAGCACCTGACTTTGGCTCAGGTCATGATCTCACAGTTCATGGGTTCAAGCCCCACGTCGGGCTCTGTGCTGATCGTGCGTGCAGAGCCTGCTTGGGATTCCCTCCCTCTCATCTCTCTGCCCCTCAACTATTCATGCTTTCTCTCTCTCAAAATAAATAAACTTTAAGACTTTTTTAAAGTTTAATGTGTGTGTATAAACATATATACATAAATGCACACATTTTTTAAAGTTATATTTTTATGTGTACATATGCGTGTATTTGCATTGTGCGTTTCTGGTGTTAACATAAAATGTTAATGTGATTGCCTCTGGGAAGGGGGTGGCCGGGCCTGAGGCAAGAGAGACACTTCTTTGTCTATATTTTGCATATCCACACACCTGGATTACCATTTCCACTGAAAATATATTACTATTGGGGGTGCCTGGGGAGCTCAATCTGTTAAGCATCTGACTTTGGCTCAGGTCATTACCTCACAGCACTTGAGTTCGAGCCCTGTGTCCGGTTCTGTGCTGACAGCTCAGGGCCTGGAGCCTGCTTCAGATTCTGTCTCCCTCTTCTCTGCTCCTCTGCCACTCATGCTCTTTCTTTCAAAAATAAAAAATTTTAATGTTTATTTAAGAGAATATTTTACTTTTAAAACAAACATTCCAATAATTATAAGCAGTGTTTATAATCTTCAGTGTCCATATATAAGCGATGTCTGTTAAGAATTCCTTGCTGGCAGATTTTCAACAATCGCCAAATTATGGAAAGAGCCTAAATGTCCATCACCTGATGAATGGATAAAGAAGATGTGGTATATATTCACAATGGAGTACTACATGGCAATGAGAAAGAATGGAATCTGGCCATTTGTAGGAAAGTGGATGGACCTCGAGGGTGTCATGCTAAGCGAAATAAGTCAGGCAGAGAAGGACAGATACCATATGTTTGCACTCATAGGTCTAACAGGAAAAACCTAACAGAGGACCATGGGGAGGGGAAGGGGGAAAGAGAGCTGGGGAGAGTGAGGGACACAAATCATGAGAGACTCTTGAATACTGAAAATGAACCAAGGGCTGAAGGGGAAGGGGGAGAAGGGAAGGGGAGTGATGGGCATGGAGGAGGGCACTTGTCAGGATGAGCACTGGGTATTAAATGCAAACCAACTTGACAAACTATAAAAGAAAAAAATAAATAAAATTCCTTGCTGACTGAAAAGTTGTAAAAACCATGACAGGAAATACTCGTTTTCCAAAAACTTTGTTTGAACCATGCTTGATCGGTAATGCTTGTTAAGTTGACTAAAAAATAAGCTATAGAAATGGAAGCTGTAGAGAGCCCCTAATGGGGGAGTGTCAGCCCCGGAGAAATAGGACACCACAACAATATTAAGGAATGAATGAAGGATGGGCTAGTGAGAGTTCTTGGTATATTCCAAGAAAACAAGGAAAATAAAAAATGGGGACAGGCACTGACCTCAAAGGGAAAAGGAGAAGTGAGGGTTAGAACAGTGATGAGGCAGGTCAAGTGGTATCTGGGGGCCATTATTAGCCATTAGTTTGTCAGTAGCAAACTCCGAAGGTCCCTAGAGAGGAAAGAGGACAAGACTTCCTTCAATGCCGGGTGTAGGGGACACTCTGCAGGGACAGGATGGATCCTCCCACCCCCAATTTGGTTCAGATATCAAAACTAATGAACACATACACACACACTCACACACTCACACACTCACACACACACCCCAAGAGGTATGAAGAGGCTTATTCCTCACATAACAAGTCTTCCTGGGGAGATGGGGGTAGGCTTCCCAGGTTTATCCAGAATGGCTTGAGAGGACAGGGCAAGGGCTCCTGCGGGTGGCCAGGGGCTGGTGAGGTTCGAACCTCCTCACAGGACCAAGGAGGGAGCCCCCCCACTTCCTATCAGCCGGCTCGCAAGTGGGGCACCAGGGGAAGAAGCTTACAAGTTCCCAACTTCAAGCATCAGGGGTGCCTGATGGCTCAGTCAGTTAAGCATTGGACTTCGGCTCAGGGCATGATCTCACAGTATATGGGTTCGAGTCCCGTGTCGGGCTCTGTGCTGACCGCCTGGAGCCTGCTTCACATTCTGTGTCTCCCTCGCTCTGCTGCCGCCCCCACCCATGCTCTGTCTCTTTCTCTCTCAAAAATAAACATAAAAAGTCAAACATCAGGGGCTCCAAGGTGGTTCAATAGTTAAGCATCCAATTCAGCTCAGGTCGTGATCTTGCAGTTCATGAGTTAAGTCCCACATGGGGCTCTGTGCTGACCACTTCAGAATCTGTGTCTCCTCCTCTCTATGCCCCTCCCCTGCTCACATTCTCTCTCTCTCAAACAGAAATTTTGTGTTTTTTTTTTTCAAGTCAAACATCAACAATGGAGTCAGATTATTACAGAAGGCCTGATAGATGCAGAATCTTTTTCTATTCTTGCATTTCCATGTGAGGAAGACTGAACTGGAGAGAGAATTCTGAACACCCAACGTCCTAGGTTGGAAAGTGGGTGAGGAGGGACTACTGCTCTGGAGAAGAAAAGATTCTTAGGAGATACAAGCAAAGGGTGAACCAGGCATGAGAAAGAGGACGGAATGAATTCTAGAAGCCAGGAGAACTCAAAGGTGATCTAGGTAGTCCATGGGTTTGCAGGCAAGGTTGTGAAAGTAACTAGAGAATCTGAAGTTGAACATAAAGATAGAAATATTAGTGTTAAATTGTTTCTTCATATCTATTTTGCTTGGCAAAAGATTTTATGTGAAAAGACATATATAAAATCAAAGTTAGAAGATACCTCCAGAAAAGAAAAAAGAAAATAGGATCTCCCCAAAAGGGAGGTATGGAGGTCTGATACAGGACTACAAGAAGGAAATCGAGACCAGAGCTCAGGCTGTGAAACAAGGCAGCGGAGCCTCCAAGCTCAGCCCTGTGACTTACTCAGTGTGCAACTTGAGTACCTAAGTGACGTCTCTTCCCTAAATCTAAGTCCCCCTGCTCCGCAAGCTGGGGTATTACCAGGACTGACATGGTGATCGTAATGATTAAATGAGATAGTGTATATGGCTTATACAACCTACTGAACCCAGGGCCTGGAAGTTGAACTAATGGTATTAACATATCAATATGAGAAGATTTGGAGACTTCTGGGCAAAAAAAAAAAAAAAACAAGGGAGAGGAATGGGGACGCCTCTGATTAGGAACATGGATAATTTAATCCCTACAACAACCCTACAAGGCAACGTAATGACGCTAAAAGAGGAACACATAGGTGTTACGTCACTGGTCCAAAGTGAGGTCCTCGGCCAGCCTCCAAGTACAGGTCTGCAAGGCTCCAAGGCTTCCGGGTGGTCCTGTACCAAGATAATTTTTTGTTTTTGTTTTTGCTACTCCTTAATGGATATTTTTGAAATAGGAAGCGAAAGGCAGAATAGTGGGTCTTCAAAAGAATAGAAATGCAGAAGTCTGCAAATGTGTGTGAGTCAGAAGAATGAAAGCAGAATGGAAAATACATTTGAGGATAAAAAAAAAAAGCCAGAAGAGGAAAAAATAATGGCCATATGTATAAAGTGTTGAAAAAAATATGCAATGTGTGTGGAAAATTTCTTGGCTAAGCAATGGGGAAAATTGTATGTAA
Source organism: Suricata suricatta (assembly GCF_006229205.1). NCBI lineage: Eukaryota > Metazoa > Chordata > Mammalia > Carnivora > Herpestidae > Suricata > Suricata suricatta. Next base: position 78,595,595 of record NC_043712.1, read on the forward strand.
ATGTGTAAATGGTTAAGATAGCTATTATAATTAAAACCTGTGAGCAAGAGATAGGAAATTGCTTTGGCAAAATAAAAAGTACTTCACCAAGGAGATAGGAAATGGGGTATTCTTGAAACGGTTTTTGATAATGTTCTAACCAAGGCAGTTTTTATGGCCAAAATCTTTTAAAGGAGAGAGAGGTTCACAATGAAGGAGAAAAATGACCTAATCCTCCAAACGCCCCTTGGGGGCCATTTCATTTCCACTTTCTGGTTGTTTTGTTGATTTCTAGTTTGTTTTGCCTTCCAAGTCATTTCAAATGACTGTCCCAAGACGGTCTCAAAGGATGGCATTGTTCTATGTGGGGACACATACCAAACTTAGGCCATAGGAACCAATCCCAATGCCAGCTTGTCACCAGTTAATGATATTCTGTGCATCTCACAAGTTGCTGCCATTTGCCCCCTTGATATTTCTCCACATTTAGTTTCTGAAGAGCCCCAACATTTGGAACTGAGGAGCGGCAAGAAAATGAGAAGGAAATCTCTCAAGATGAGATCAGTAGCTGGGTATCATCATTTCAAAAGGATGGAAAGAAGGGTCGGAGAGTGAAGTCCAGGAGAACAAGCCTTTGGGGTCCTGTCCTCTGATTTGTCTCATGTGATGTGCGCTGAAGCGTAACTCGGTCCTCTCCCTTTGTTCCACTGCTGTGTTTGCCTCCTGCCAAGGTCCAGCAGGTGGTGGACTTGGGTGAGGACACCCCCTCTCGGAAGACTTGTCATCCATCCGCAAGCTGTAGCTGATGCAGGAGGACAAAGAACGGAATCTCTCCACCTGGGCTCCATGGGTTCCGAAGACTCGTCGCCAAATTGTGTAAACTGTATCCAACCTTATATGAAGTGAATTTATATTTGCACATAAGAATGAGAAAGATGAGAAGAAACAGGCCTAATCTGCCTCAGGAAACAGGATGGGGATCCATCCAGTAAGCTGGCTGTTCTACTTCCTTGGTTTATTCTATATTCAGAGGGCAGTGATTTGTAAGACTGTTGGCTATAACTTCACCACAAGCTTGGGTTATAATCAACTGAGAAGCTGTTCTCTCTATGTAATGATGACAAATAGGTCATTTTGAATTTTAAAGGAGAGAATATATTCTAAAGGGTTTGGGGGGTATGGGTTTTGCTTCCTCTATCAAAGCCAGTCTCTTTCTTTTTCTTTCTTTCTTTTTTTTTTTTTTTTTTTTATTAAGTAGGCTCCATACCCAGCATGGAGCTCAATGCAGGGCTTGAACTCACAACCCTGAGTTCAAGAGTCGGATGCTTAACTGACTGAGCCACCCAGGCATATCAAAACAGATGTAACGTGATTCCCAGGAACTAGCGTCAATGAAAAGATAAGACAACCGATAGTAATAAAACAAACAAGCAAACCTTTGCAAAAAACCTTCATGCTATGATTTGCTGTGGAATGAGAGCCAGTTTCTTATGAACGTCTTCTTTCCCTCCATTTGTTAATAGGATGATCAGATTGACTTAAATTCTCAACGTTTTATCAGTTTAGTGATTTTAACAGTGTTGGTGAGTTACTCGACATACAAGAAACAACACATATTTAAAGTGCACAGTATAAGTTTTCAAATGTGTACACCTGTAAAAGCATCATAATCAAGATCATGAACATGTCCAACAGACCGCAAAGTTGCCCACGCCCCTTTACAATGTCCTGTTCTTTTCCACCTCCTCTACCACACTCTGGCAACAACTTATCTATTTTCTTTCATTATGAATTGCATTTTCTATAATTTAATGAGTGTAAAAACACAGTGTGTTCTATGGGGGGGGAGGGGCTTCTCTTGCTCAGTATAATTATTTGGAGATTTATCCATGCACAATTCCATTGCATGAATATACTGTAGCTTCCTTACCCATCTCTCTATTAATGGACGTTGGCATTGTTGCTAGTTTGGAGGTAGCGAGGAGAGTTTTTTATAAATCTGAATGTAAAACTTTGCATGGGGAAGACTAGGTGGCTCAATCGGTTGCGGATCTGACCTTGACTCAGGTCACGATCTCCCAGTTTGCGGGCTCAGGCCCCGCATCGGGCTCTGTGCTGACAGCTCAGAGCCTGAAACCTGCTTCGGATTCTGTGTCTCCCTCTCTCTCTGCCCCTCCCCCGCTCCCGCTGTGTCTCTGTCTCTCAAAAACGAATAAACGTTAAAAAATTTTTTTTTAATTTTGCCATGGACACGTGCTTCTAATCCTCTCGAGCAAATACTCAGGAATAGGTAAGCTGTATCATATGCTATATGTATATTTAACTTTCTTTGAAACGGGCAAACTGTTTTCCAAGTGGTTGTCCCATTCTGCATTCCTGTGAGCCTTGAAGGAGTGTTCGAGATTCTCCACGCCATTGTCAACACTTGTTATTAAATACCTTTTTAATATTAGGTGTCTTTCCAAGTGTGTTGTGGTATGGTATTATGGTTTTAATTTGCGTTTCCCTAATGATAAGGATATTGAGTATTCCTGAATGTGCTGGCCATCTTCAGATCTTCTTTGGCGAATTTACCTCCAAACCTTTTAGCCTGTTTCAAAAACTTGGATTATTTTCTAATTACTGAGTCTTGAGACTACTTTATATATTTTGAATACAAATCCTTGGTCAGATACGTGCTCTAAAATTATTTTCTACCAGTCTGTGGCTTGCAGTTTTTTTTAACTCTCTACCAATATTCTTCAGTGTGCAGAAGTTTTTTATTCTAATGAAGTCTAATTGAACAATTTGTTATTTGAAGAATTGGTTTTGGTGTCCTATCTAAGAAATCTGTGCCTAATCCAAGGTCACAAACATCTTCCCCTGTTTCCTTATGCAAGTTTTGAAATGCTAGGTTTTACATGTAGGCCTTTGATCCATTTTAAATTAATTTTTTATATGTTGTAAAATAGAGACCAAAATTGTGTTTGGTTTCTTTTGATATTTAATGCGTGGATCTCTAGTTCTTTCAGCTGAAAAGGCTATCATTTTCCATTAACTTGTATCAGCAATTCTGTTAAAAATTAGTTATTAAAAAAATGTGTGATGCTTTTAATTTTATTAATCTATTCCATTAATCTATTAATCTATGTTAACAGCCTACTGATATGATTAGCTTTGTAATAATTCTTGAAATGTGTCAGTGTTAAGCTTTAAATATTGTTGAATTTTTCAAAGTTCTGATTATTCTCAGTCTTTTCAGTTTTCATGTGAATTTTAGAATCAGCTTGTTAAAATCTCTACAAAAATGCCTGCCAGGATTTTGGTAGGGCTTTTGTTGAAACGAGAGATCAGTTTGTGCTAACCGAGAATGATCCTGAGTTTCCAACTTACACACGAGGTGTCTCTATTTACTGAAGTTCTCTTTAATTTCACTCGGCCGGGTTTCACAGTTCCGTGTGTGAGCCTTTCCTATCCTTTGTTAGACTTACCCTGAGTTTTCATATTTTTTCGTGCCATTGTAGACCATATTTATTATTTTTGCTTTTAATAAACATTTTTAATGTTCTTTTTTTTTTTTTTAAGAGACACAGAGTGTGAGCAGGGGAGGGGCAGAGAGGGAAAGGGAGACATGATCTGAAGCAGGCTCCTGGCTCTGTGCCGACAGATGTGGGGCTCCAACTCGAACAGTGAGATCGTGACCTGGGCCAAAGTTGGACACTTAACCAACTGAGCCACCCGGGAGCCCCATGTTTTTATTCTTGACTCTTGACTGCTGGTATGCAGACACAATTCTTATATATTGTTCTTGTATTCTGAAAACTCATTTATTGCTTCTTAGGGTCCTTAGAGATCTCATCAGATTTTCTACATAAGGGATTACAACATTTGTGGGGGAAAAAGACAGTTTTACTTTTTGCTTTGCCAGTGGGGATGCTTTTTATTTCTTTTCTCTTATTTTGTCACATTGCCCAGAATCTTCAATGTTGAACGTAGGCACCCTTGCCTTGTTTCTGACCTTAGGGCAAAATCATTTACTTTTACACCATTAAGTATGAGGCTAGTTAGAGGATTTTAAGTAATGCCCACTAATGGGTTGAGGAATTTTTCTTCTGTTCATTATCAGAGTTTTTTTTTTTTTAAATCAGGAATGGATATTAGATTTTCTCAAATGATTTCCTTTGTCTATGAAGATAATTATGTATAATTTATATATTTATAGATACATATTTTTAGCCTGTTAATATAACTTATATTGATGGATTTTTGGTTTTCTGATGAATTGTGCCCCTGGCTTACACTGATGGATTTTCAAATGCAAACAGTCTTGCACTCTTGGGATAAATTTCACTTGGTCAAAATGTATTAATCACCCTTTTCACCTATATTGGATTCCATTTGTAGAAATGTGGTTTAGGATTTTTGTTATCTATACTAACTACATAAAGATACTGGACTGCAGGGGCTCCTGGGTGGCTCGGTTGGTTGAGCATCTGACTTTTGATTTTGGCTCAGGTCATGGTCTCATGGTTTATGAGCTCAAACCTTGTGTTGGCCTCTGGGCTGGTGGTATAGAGCCTGCTTGGGATTCTCTCTCTCTGCCCTTCCCCACCTCCTCCAAAACATGAGTAAATAAACTTAAAAAGATATTGGTCTATAGTTTAATGTGTAATGTTATTTGTCTGGTTTTGGTATCTGAATCCTCTCTGGACTCCTGAAATGAGTTGGGAAGTACATCTTTCTTTTCTCCTCTCTGAAAGAGCTTGTGAAGATTTTGTAAATACTTAGTAGAATTTATCAGTGCTGCCTATGGGCATGGAGCTCTCTATGGGAAAATTTTCAACTGCTAATTCAATTTCTTTAAAAGATACAGGGCTATTCAGATCCTATCTTTCTTCCTGGGGAAGCTTTGGTACTTAGTGTCTTTGAAGTAATTTTTTGTTTCATCTAAATTGTCAAATTTATTGGCATAAAATTGTTGACAATATTCTTATTTTTTTTAATACCTATGGAACCTGTAGTAATATCATTCTTCTCATTCCTGATATTGGTAACTGATGAATTGCATTCTTTCCCAATCAGTTCAATTGGCTTTAGTTTCATTGATTTTTATCTGTTGTTACCTATTTTCATTCTGATTTTTATTTCCCTGCTGCTTACCTTGGACTTGCTCCTCTTTCTCTAGCTGCTTAAGGTAGAAGCTGAGGTCATTCATTTGAGATCTTGCTTACTTTCTCACTCCCTCCTACTGCCCCCACTGCTGCCTCAGCAACTATTAGTTTGTTGTCTGTATTTAAGAGTCTGTTTTTTGGTTTGTTTCTATGTTCATTTGTTGTACTTTTTAGATTTCACATACATAAGGCGAAATAATATATTTTCTCTGATAATATGTCTTTCTCTGATTTATTGCACTTAGCATAATAACCTCTAGCTCCATCCAGGTTGTAGAAATAGCATGGTATCACTATTTTTTATGGCTGAGTAATATTCTATTCCATACACACACACACACACACACACACACACTTATATATATACACACACTACCTCTTCTTTACGCATTCATCTATTGATGGACACTGGGGTTTCTTCCATGTCTTGACTATTATAGATAATGCCGCTGTAAAGTTAATGGTGCATATATCTTCTTGAATTGATGTTAGTGTTTTGGGGTCAATATCATGTAGTGCGATTGCTGGATCACACAGAATTTCTCTTTATAATTTTTGGAGGAACCTCCACAAAATAGTGGCTATAATGACTGCACCAATTCACATTCCCTCCAACAGAACACAAGCGTTCCTTTTTCTCCACATCCTCACCAACACTTGTTAATGTCTTCTTCAGTCTAGCTATTCTCACAGGTGTGAGGTGATACCTCATTGTGATTTTGATTTGCACTTCCCTGACGATGAGTGATGTTGAGCACATTGTCATGTGCTTGTTGGCCAAATATATTATCTTTTTTGGAAAAATGTCTGTTCAGGTCCTCTGCCCTTTCTTTAATTAGATTGTTTGGTTTTGATGGTGAGTTGTCAGAGTTCTTCATGTATTTTATATATTAACCTTTTAGTAGATAGATTATTTGCAAATATTTTCTCCCATTCAATAGGTTGCCTTTTTGTTTTACTGATGGTTTCATTTGCCGTGCAAAAGCTTTTTATTTTGATGTAGTCCTAATTGTTTATTTTGGCTAGTGTTCCCTTGCCTGAGGAGAGAGATACCTAAAAAATTTGTTAAGGCTGATGTGGAAGAGAGGAGTGCCTCTCTTCTTATGGAGGTTTACACTTTGAGGTCTTGAGACCTTTCTTATTCTAATCTGCCTGTTTATAAACGTCAAACAGAATCAGTTGGGGGATAGGGTTGCTCAACCGGTCAGTGTCTTTACTGATTTTCTAGTTAGATGTTTTACCATTTATTGAGAGAGGGGTATTGAACTCTTTTTTTTTTTAATTGAGATATAGGGGCACCTGGGTGACTCAATGAAGCATCCGACTCTTGATTTTGGCTCAGGTCATCTTGATCTCTGGGTTTGTGGGTTTGAGCCCCATGTCAGGCTCTGTGCTGACAGTGCAGAGCCTGCTTGGGATTCTCTCTCTGTCTCTCTCTGACTCTTGCCTGCTAGTGTACATGTTCTCTCTTTCTCTCTCTCTCAAAATAAATACTTTATATTAATATAGAGATAATTGACACATAACATTATGTTCAGATGTACAGCATAGTGATTTGATACATGTATATATTACAAAATGATCACAATAAATCTACTCAGCATAGGCCATCTCCCATAATTATAATTCTTGTGATGAGAACTAGTAAGATCTATTCTTTAAGCAGCTTTCAAATGTATAATAAGCTATTATTAACTAGAGTCCCCACTATACATTATGTTCCCAGGACTGACTGACTCGAACTGGAAGTTTGTATCTTCTGGCCACTTTCGCCCATTTTGTCCACATCCTAATCCCCATGTATTAGTGGCAAATCTTTGTTTATTTTAGCAATTAGGGCTTCTAGACTGTGATGAATTAGTGCTGTATACTGTTTTCAAATAATATTATCCTGCTTCTATACATTAGTGTACAGAAATAATCTTCCATTTCTCACTTTCCAATCTTTGTGTTTTCTATTGTCCTACATTTTCCTTTTTTACATATGTTGTAAATCCAATGATACATTATTACCATTATTGCTTCAGTGATCAATTGTCTTTTAAAAAGGTTTAAATAATGCTAAAATGAATATATTTTCTCATGTAGTTACCATCTTCTTTCATTCGTATTTTTTTTTTATTCCCTTTGTAGACTAAGATTTCTGTCGGACGTGATTGTTTTTTGCTACAAGGACTTGTGTTAACATTTACTGTAGTGTTGGTGTGCTGGCAATGAATTCTCTTGGCTTTTGTATGTCTAAAGACATCTTTATTTTGCTGTGTTGTTGAAAGAGATTTTTGCTGTGCATAGAATTCTAAGTTGAGTTTTTTCCTGTCAATACTGTAAATGTCCTATTCTGCTGACGTCTGCCCTATATTCTATCTATTGAGGAATCTGCTGTTCATCTTCCCTTTGTTCCTCCTCTTCCTCTGGCTGCCTTAAGCTTTTCTATTTCTTACTGGTTTTTAGCAGTTTCATTGTGGTGTGCTTTGGTATAGTTTTTCTCCTGTTTCTTGTGTTAGGGTTTCATTAGACTTCTTGATCTGTGGGTTTAATTTAGGCTTTTCATAGACTATAGAAATCTTTAGTTTTTTAAATAGTAACAAATAGTTAATAGTTATACGTAGGTCGATAGCCATCCATAAGAAAGAATTATGTGTTTTATGGCAATAGGTATCAACCTGAAAATATACCAGCAATTTGGATAGTATGTTATATGTTACTTAACATTCGTGTCTCAAGCATATTTTAGTATCTGCAAAGCTTTGAATAATTTCAATCTAGGGTATGGCTTCATACCAAATTTTATGAATAGACTAGACTAGCACATAAGAGGTTTGTTTATTTTATTTTTTCTGATTGTGGGCTTTGGTGTACATTATCAGCTTCATAATAGAAGTCTGTGTGTGACTGATAATTGAGGTGGGGTCACAAAACCTTTCCTAATGATTTTTTTTATCTTGAGATTTTGTATTTTATCATTGCAACAGTAACACCAAAACCAATGCCTAGAAATTTCACTGGATAAGTCATATGTGGTACTTGTGTGAAGAAAACCATAAATCTCTGTGGAATACAGGAAATGTGACTAAATGGATACCTATTTTACTCTTGGATGAGGAGGGGCAATATTATGTAAATGATAGTCCTTTTATTTAATTGATAAACTAATAACATGATCAAACAAAATCACAATAGGCTTTTTAGAATGCCAAAATGATTCTAAAGTTCACCTGGAAATATAAATCATTTATATAAATATAAATGAAGTAATTCTGAGACCGTAAATTCTGAGGAAGTAAAAGGGGACCATTGACTTCCATGGAATCAGTGGTAACGAAGACCGTGTGGCAACAGACTTGTTAAATGTCGGAGCTCGATTCTTGCCTAATTCTTACCTCAAAACCAATTACAAAGATTTAAACGTAAAAAGAGTATTAAAATGCTGAAAAAAAATAAGTAAATTATTCATATCATCTAAGAGTGGGAAAAGCCTTTCTGAAAATGACATAAAGCCTGGATTAAGAAATCCGACTAAAGGGGCACCTGGGTGGCTCAGTCGGTCAAGCATCTGACTTTAGCTCAGGTCATGATCTCATGGTTTGTGGGTTTGAGCCCCGCGTCAGGCTCTGTGCTGACAGCTAGCCTGGATCCTGTCTTCAGATTATGTGCATGTGTCTCTCTCTGACCCTCCCCTGCTCACGCTGTCTCTGTCTACCAAAAATAAATTAAAAAAACATAAATTTTGTAAAAATCTGACTAAAGCAAATCTTAAAAAAAAAAAACATGGGAACAACAAATCTTACCTAGGACAGCAATAACCAACAAACAAAAACCACACTATAAGCAGTGAAAAATATATTGAGGAAAATATTTGCAATTTATATCATGGGCAAATGACTAGCTTCATTATCTCCTTTTATGAAACACATTTTTATATTTTTATGTATTTTATAGATCTGAAATAGATTTTTTTAAAAAAACATTATGAAAAAGTCCATGGTAAAAAGTAATGGGTACATGCAGACCTTCTTCCCAGACATGTCTCCAGAGGCAAGGGAAACAAAAGCCGAAATGAACTATTGGGACCCCATCAAGATAAAAAGGATATGCAGAGTGAAGGAAACAATCAGCAAAACTAAAAGGCAACCAAAGGATGGGAGAAGGTATTTGTAAACGACATAGCAAATAAAGCATTAGTGTCCAAAATCTATAGAGAACTTATCCAACTCAACACCCAAAAACCAGATAATCCAATGAATAAATGGGCAGAAGACATGAATAGACACTTTTCCAAAGAAGGCATCCAGCAAGGAGAGACGTTTCTTGTGTGGATGCGACTGTTCTCACTTGGCACACGGGCCCTTCGCTGCTGCTGCTCTCTCAGGGCAGTTTGTGCAGGCAGACTGTGGTCAACAGAGAAAGAGCATGGTGTGCAATTGCAGTGATTATGGCCTAAAGAGGTCAGAGGCACTGCTGAAAATCTCCTACTGTACATTTATGCCATAAAATACTCAGCTGGTAAATTTAACATGACTGGAAAATGAACTATGGCTCCTATTTTCTTTTACGCTTGGGCTAAGACTTGCACGTGTCCTCACGATCAGCGAAGCCCAGAGACCATGCTGACGTCACTGGATGACGCACTCTCAGGAGTAATAACGTGCCTCCATTTAGTAAAGGGTACCGGGGGCTCTCGAGACAGGGTAACCTGTGTTGTTTCAACCAAACAAACTCCCGAGAGCTCTAGTAGTTAACGTAATAACGTCGTTGCTCCTTTTCCTATGGTGGGGGGCGGATATACTATTATCCAGGAAGGGTGCGCTTGGCAATCAAGATGATTTTGGGGCTCAAACAGGAAAATATGTGCACTTACTGAACAAAAAACAAACATTTAAGTACTTCTCACTAGTCATCATGTAACTATACCTTACAGGGACTGATGAATCTTGTAATACACATTTTAAAGTGAAATAGTGTTTTTAATCAGAAAGATGTAAGTGTGTGTGTGTGTGTGTGTGTGTGTGTGTGTGTGTGTATTTAAAGACTAAGAAGGATTATATAGTTCTACACTGTTGGCTTCATAAGAGATTTTCATTTGTTTGTCCTGTGGACTGTGACGTCACACTAAATTAAAAACAAAATAACTAAACCATGTTTGCATGGAGAGATAAGTAGTGGAAACAAATTCTCTTTGAGTCCAAAGCCCATACTTTTTTCTTTTCTTTTAAGAGAAAAAAACTCTAAAAAGTAAGTAGTGTAAGTTATGTAATTGAAAATAGACAAACAAGCCTATGGTGAAAAATCTTCTTTCCAACCTAGCTGTTCGGTTCTCACGTGCTTGCTCTTCCCAGAGATGACCACTGTCCGCTTCTTCGCGTTCTTCATCTGATGGACAGTGCAGCTCTGTGTTTGTGTATTTTTTCCTTTTTAAACACACGGTGGAAGTTCCCTCCCCTTTGCTCTCCCCAGTATTTCGCTGGGGATCTGATGCTATCAGTACATAAAGATCGACTGCTTTCTTTTTAACAAGTGTACCAAATTCTATTGAATTGATGTTTGCATCCTAATTGATTAACTGGTTGCCAATCTCTTGGTATTTCAAACAGTATTGAACGTCATACTCACACAAATGCTTACAAATACATGCGGAGAGGAGCGCATGGGTGGCTCCATTGGTTAAACCTCCAACTCTTGATTTTGGCCTCAGGCCATGATCTCATGGTTTGTGAGTTCAAGCCTTGTTTGGGGCTCTGTACTGACAACTCAGAGCCTGGAACCTGGTTGGGATTCTCTGTCTCCCTCTCTTTCTGCTCCTCCCCTGCTTGCTCGATCTTTTTTCCCCCTCCTCTAAATAACTGCACTTGGAGAGAAGGTGGGACACGTTGCTGTAGGTGGACTCGCTGGACCGGAAGAGATGCTTGTTCAGAAGAGACGGCTCGGTCGCTCACTACTGAGGTACCAGTTTTGCACCGACCCCAACAGTGGGTGTGCATCTTTGACCAGAGACAAGCCTGCTTCTAAAATTGTGCCATTCTCTGTACTTGTCATTGTGCCTGCTGTGGTCTCTGAGTCCCAACTTGGGCATCGCACTAGGCTCGTGGGTGTGGACAAGTGCGTGTAATCTCAGAACCACCATCTTCAATGGAGATGACATTCATCTTCTAGAGCTTCTATCAAAATTAAAGGAGATACGTGAAAGACCACACATTACCCACATGGGAAGCAGAATCAATATTTTTATACATTCCATGTAGAAATGTGTTTTCTCTCCACTTCTCCATTTCTATTCTTAGCACAGTAACTGCTCAGGCTTCATTATGTGTCCCCCCCGTCTCTCTGCTTTCCATCCCTGTCTCACACGGCCTTGTTTACTTCCCCCAAGTCTGATGGTCAAGTGAATCACCCTGGATTTTAGTTTTAGTTGTGTTTCTTTCCTGAGTTTAAATTAAAAAAAAAAAAAGGAAAGACAAAGATGAACAGAAGGACAGATGGATGGAAAAAAAGAAAAACAGACAATGTAAAAAAAGTTCTATACCTTATTCTGTTACCTAGCCCCACCCTACCCCTCCAAGCCAACTTTCTACCACTGCCTTTGGCCACCATCACGTATAAAATGCCTTTGAGGTGTTCACGCCCTGGGACAGTGATCTCATGTGCCAGGTTAAATGATCGGCGCAGCCAATTGGCCTAATCAGGCCCTCAAACATTCTGAACAGAAAGCCCCCACCAGAGAGACGGAACTATGAAAAGTGCGTCTCCTATCCGTATATTGATTAAACCCAGACAGATGCTTTGTTAATCAGCACAGAGTGTCAGAGTTGGTTGTTTATTAAATTGATAGCTTGTAATTAACATGATGAATGTTAGAAATGGGCTCTCAGTGAGAAATTAAAGGTATTCGCGAGATGGGTTAATAGCTTAGCTAACGTGCTCAGATACTCCCTATTATTTTCATGAGCTGGGTGTGAGAATCCAGCAGATTCTCGACGCTTTCCTCTTAGAAATGGTTCCAAAAGCTTACATCCCCAACAGTCTTAGGACTAAAATTGGTCTAAGGATTTCTTGCTGTTTGTCTATTTGAAGGAATATTATCGCATCTGGTACAAGTGAACCTTTGATGCAAAATATGATCGAATCACCCAAAGTGATAGAGCTAGAACTTCACTATATTAGAAAACAAGGTAAATAAGCAGTTTTATGCTTACCTATAACAGATGCATAACAAACATCGTGATGGGCAGAAATCTGAGGCGCTCATTGTACCCTATAGACAGGTTGTGGGGGAATCTCGTATCCGTGTTCACCTTAGTTTTTTACAAACAAAATCCCCGAGAGTGTGTGTGTCAGGATTGTCTTCGATCGGCTACCTGTAACTGGACATATACTTTGAATGACGTGAATATATTTCCATCACTATCCCCAGCCTTTGAAAGCCTGTGTGCCTGTTCTGTTCCCCTTTCTAGAAGGCCCACAGTGAATATCCAAATGCTGTATCTTCATGAAGCCTTCCCATTTCTCAGATAGACGCCATACCCTTTTAATTCCAATAGTGTTCAATCTGCAGGCCACTTACTGAGTTCCAAAATACCTCTGTGGTGCACCTTAAAGCATCTTCACAGACCAAGTTTCTTTTACTTATATATATTCCACCAATGGTGGAATTAAAAGAATAAGGGTGTGTGTATACTTATATATCAAGTTTCTTTTACATGTATATATAATTTATTTTACCTGTTTTGACTTTCTTCTCCCATTTTTCCCATCCCCTACCCCCCCGTAGCTACCACCAGTCCATTCTGTATATCCATGAGGCTGTTTTTTGTTTTAGATTCCACACATAAGAGAAATCACATGGTATTTGTCTTCCCTAGTCTTCTTTCACTTAGCATAACGCCATCTAGGTCCATTCATGTTGTCATTACTGGCAAGACTTCATTCTTTTTAAAGGCTGAACAGTGGTCCATTATGTATATATACAATTTCTTTATCCATTCCTCTGTTGATGGACAGAGGTCATTTCAATATCTTAGCTATTGTAAATAGCGCTGCAATGAACACAGGAATGCAGATAGCTTTCCAAGTTAGTGTTTCCATTTTCTTCACTTTCTTTGGATAAATACCTCAAAGTGGAATTGCTGAATAATATGATAGTTCAATTTTTAAGTTTTTGAGGAGCCTCGATACTGTTTGTCATTGTGGCTGCAGTATTCTACATTCCTGTCAACGGTGCATGAGTGTTCCATTTCCTCCACATGGTCACCAACACTCGATTCCTTCTCTTTTTGGATACTAGCCATTTTAATAGGTGTGAGGTGATTTCTCACTGGTGTTTTGATTTGTAACTCCCTGATGACTAATGATGTAGAGCACCTTTTCATGCGTCTCTTTACCATCTGTATGTTGTCTTTGGAAAAAATGTCGATTCACAACTCCGGCCCATTTTTTAAACTTATTGCTTTAATTGTTGTTTGAAGTTGAGTTGTATGCATTCCATATATATTTTGGATATTAACCCCTAATTAGGTAAATGATGTGTAAACATCTCCCATTCAATAAGCTGCCTTTTCATTTTGTGGACAGGCTGCTGTGTAGGTGATGGTTAGTTTGAGGCCGTTCTACCTGCTTATTTTTGCTTTTGGTGTCAAAAGCACCCCTATGCCTATGTTATTTGGGAGTGTGTTTATGGTTTCCGGTCTAACATGCAAGTCTTTCATCCATCTTGAGGTAATTTTTCTGTATGGTGTAAGATAGCGGCCCAGTTTCTTTGTTTTGCACGGGGGTGTCCAATGTTTCCCATTATATATCTTTGTCTTGTCATAAATTAATTGATAATATATCAGTGGGTTTATTTCTGAGCTTTCTGTTCTGTTGGTTTATGTGTTTTTACGTCACTATCATACTGTTTTGATGATTATGGCTTTGTGATACGGCATGAAATAAGGGGGCATGATGACATCAGCTTTGATCTTAAGGTGGTTTTGGCTATTGAGTGAACATCTTTGGTGGTTCCATAAGGATTGTTGTTTTAATTTTGTAGAAAATGCCTTTGGAATCTTGATAGGTATTGCACTGAATGAAGATTATTTTGGGATGCCTAGGTGGCTCAATTGGTTAAACTTCTGACTCTTGATTTTGACTCAGGTCATGATCCCAGGTTTGTGTGATCAAGCCCCACATCAGGCTCCCCACTGGGCATGGAGCCTGGCTGAAATGCCCTCTCGTACACATGGTCTCTCAAAATAAATGAATAAACATGTTTTAAAAGATTGTTTTGGGTAATATGGATATTTTTACAGTGTTAATTCTTCTAATACATGAACATGGATTATCTTTTTCTTTTTGTAAGTCTTCAGTTTCTTTCATTAATGTCTGATAGTTTTCAGTCTTTGATCACATCGGTTAAATTTATTCCTATGTAGTTCAGCTTTTTGAAACAAATATGAATGGATTATTGTCTTAGTTTCTCTTTCTGATGGCACATTAATCATTTATATTGTGTATTGATTTCATAACCTGCAACTTTACTGAATTCATTCTAGTAGTTTCTCATGTACTCTTTAGGGTTTTCTGTATATATCATATTTGAGTAGTTTAACTTCTTCCTTTCCAATTTGTCTGCCGTTGTTCATTTTTCTTGCCTAATTGCTCTAGTAATACGGTACTTTCAGTATCATATTGAATAGAAGTGACAAGAGCAAATATCCTCGCCTTGTTCCTGATTTTATAGGAAAAACTCAGATTTTCACCTGGCCATAGATGGCCCGTGTTATATTGAAGGGCATTCCCTATCTATACCCACTTGTTGACAGTTTTTATCATAAATGGATATGGAATTTTGTTAAACGCTTTCTCTGCATCTGTTGAGATGATCATAAGAGTTTTATCTTTCATTCTGTTTATATCATATGTCCATGGGGCGATGTGCAGACGTCGAACCAACTTTCCATGCCTGGATGAACCCCCACTTGATCACGGTATATGCTACTTTAGAGTATTTGTGGGGGCGCCTGGGTGGCTCAGTCAGTCAAGCATCTGACTTCCACTCAGGTCGTGATCTCACCATTAGTGAGTTTGCCCCCCCACCCCACCCCCATCAGGTTCTGTACTGACAGCTCAGAGACCGGAGGCTGCTTCTGATTCTGTGTCTCCATCTCTCTCTCCCCGCCTCTCCCTTACCCATGCTCTGTCTCTGTCTCCCTCTCAAAAATAAATTTAAAAATTTTTTTAAATTAAAGATAAAATATTGATGAATGGAGTGTGTTGAGTTCATCAAGGATATCGGCCGATAATTCTCTTTACTGGGGGTGTCCTTGTCTGGTATCAGTGTCCATGGAATCCTGGTTTCCTGAAATGAATTTGGAAACATTACCCCCTTTTCAATTTTTGGGAGAGCTTGAAAAGAATTGGTATTAAGTTTTTCTTTAAAGGTTTGGTAGAATTCCCTGGGGGAAGACATCACATCTTGGTCTTCTGTGTGTCAGGCTTTCGATTGCTGATTCAGTCTCATTACTAGTGCTGGTCTGTTCATGTTTTTTATTTCTTCGTGATGTGGTCATAGGTTACATGTTTCTAGGAACTTAGGCATTTCTTCTGGGTTGTCCAATTTTTTGGCATATATTTGTTCATAATAGTCCTCCATGATTCTTTGTGCTTCTGTGGTTGTAACATCTTTCTGATTTTGCTTAATTTCCTCTTTTTTCTAATTTAAGGATAGTTGACATAGAATATGACATTAGTTTCAGATTACAACATAGTGATTTGGCAAGTTTCTACATTATGTTACGCTCACCACAAGTGTAGCTACCATCTGTCGCCATACAATGTTATTACACTGTCCTGGCCTGTATTCCTTATGCTGTGCCTCTAATTCTCGTGACTTACTCCGTAACTAGAAGCCTGTATCTCCCACTTACCTTTACCCATTTTGCTCATTCCCCCAACCCCTTCCCTCTGGCAATCATAGTTCTCTGTTAATTTATAGATCTGATTCTGCTTTTTGCTTGTTTAGTCATTTGTTTTGTCTTTCAGATTCCACATAGGATTAAAATAATATGGTATCTTTCCCTAACTGACTTATTTTTCTGCTAGGTCCATCTGTGTTACCAAAAATAGCATGATCTCTTTTTACGGCAGTGCAATATTTCATTGTGTGCACATATATTGTGTATAATATATAGATCTTCCATCTTTTATCTATTTGTCTATCGACAGATTGCTTCCATATCTTATCTGTTATAAATAATACTGCAATGAATATAGGGGTGCATGGGTCTTTTCAAATTAGTGTTTTTGTTTTCTTTGGGTAAATACCCAGTGGTGGAAACATAGGATCATACAGTATTTCTGTTTTTAATTTGTTGAGCAACTTTGATACTGGTGGTCCACAGCGTCTGCACACTCTCCATCCCCATCAACAGTGCACGAAGACTCCCTTTTTCTCCCCTCACCAGGACTTGTTACTTACGGTTTTTTAAATTTTATTGATGCTGACAGGTGTGCCCCGATTGCTCATGGTAGTTTTGATTTGCAGGTCCCTGATCACTAGTGAGGCTGAGCATCTTTTACTGTGTTGGCCACCTGGTATATTCTTTGGAGAAAAAATATCTACTGAGGCACTCTGCCCATGTTTTAATTGGATTGTTGTTTCGGTGTTGAGTTGTAGAAGATTCCTACAGGTTTTAGTTACTAACGCATCAATACTTTACAGATCATAGACCGTGATCAAGTCGGGGTTCATCCAGGGATGGAAAGTTGGTTCAACATCTGCAAATCGCTCCATGTGATATGTGACATAAACGAAATGAAAGCTAAAACTCTTAAGATCATCTCAGCAGATGCAGAGAAGGCGTTTAACAAAATTCAAAGTATTTGCAAATACTTTCTCCAGTTCAGTAGATTGCCTTTTTGTTTTGTTAATGGTTTCCTTCATTGAGCAAAAGCTTTTTGTTCTGATATAGTCCCAATAGTTTATTTTTACATTTGTTTTTATTGCCTTGGGAGAAATATCTAGAAAAATGTTGCTACAGCTGATGTCAGAAAAATTACTGCCTGTGTTATCTTGCAGTTTTATGGTTGCAGGTATCACATTTAGGTCTTTAATCCATTTTTTAGTTTATTTTTGTGTATGGTGTTCGAAAGCTGCCCAGTTTCATTCTTCTGCATGTTTCTGTCCACTTTTCCCAGCACCATTTATTGAAAAGACTTTGTTTCCCCCATTGCATACTCTGGCCTCCTTTGTTACAGATTAGTTAACCATATAATTATGTGATTACTTACAGGTTCTCTATTCTGTTCTATTAATCAATGTGTCTATTTTTGTGCCAAGACCATACTGTTCTGATATCGACAGTTTTGTAGCATGCTGGGTAGAATTCACTTGTGAATCCATCTGCTCCTCTTTAATTACAAATTCAATTCCATTACTAGTAATTGGTTTATTCAGATTTCACATTCCTGATTCAGCTTTGGAATATTATTTTTCTAGGACTTTATCCATTTTGTCGACTGTCCAGTTTGTAGGCATATGATTTTCTATTGTACTCTTTGATAATCCTACATATTTCTGTGATGTCAGTTTCAGATTTTGAGTCTTTTTGTTTCTTTTTGTTTTGATGAGTCTGGCTAAATATTTATCAATTTTATTTATCTTTGAAACAACCATCTCTTGGTTTAACTGATGTGATTTTTTTTTTTTTTTTGGTCCCTGTGTCTTTTACTTCTGCTTTGATCTTTCTTATTTGCCTTCTTTAAAAAAATTTTTTTTTTAATGTTTGTTTATTTTTGAGAGAGAGACTGAGCATGAGCAGGGGAGGGGAGGAGAGAGAGGGAAACACAGAATCTGAAGCAGATTCCAAGCTCAGCCTGACTTGGGGCTCAAACTCACAAATGGTGAGATTATGACCTGAGCTGAATGAAGCTGGACACTTAACTGATTGAGTCACCCAGGCACCCCATGTTATTTTCTTTCTTATATTGGGCTTTGCTTGTTCTTTTCCTAGTTCCTTTAGGTGTAGGGTTAGATCGTGAATGTGTATTTTGTTGTTTTGGAATGGAATGTTCTGTGCATATGTTACATTCATCTGGTCCAACGTGTCCACTATTTTCTTATTGATTTTTCTGCTTGGATGATCGATCTGTCCATTGCTGCAATGGGTGTTGAAGTCCACTATTATTATGCTATTACCATCAATTTCTCTCTTTATGTCCATTAATGTTTGCTTTCTGTATTGAGGTACTCCAGTGTTGGGTGTGTAGATATTTCCAGTCATTCTATTCTCTCGTTGGGTTGATTTTTTTTTTATCATTATGTAATGTTCTTTGTCTTTTGCTATAATCTTTATTTTTATAGTCTATATTGTGTCCAATAGAAGTGTTGGTACCCTGGCTTTTTCCCCTACTTCCACTTGCATGGGAAATGTTTTCCTTCCCTTCACTTTAAGTCTGGATATCTCTGTAGGTTTGAGGAGAATCTCCTGAAGGCAGGATATAGATATGTCGTCGTTGCTGTGTTCCAGTCCATTCTGCCACTGTGTATCTTCCGATGGGAACATTTAGTCCATTTACGTTAGTAAATGACATAAAGTAAATGATAGGTACTTCTTGCCATTTTGTTATTATATTTCTGCTGTGATCTTTAAGTCTTCCCTTCTAACTGTAGACTTCATCTTTTTCTTCTAATTCCTGGAGGTATAAAAAGGTTGGTTACTTATCAGATGTCTTTGTTTCTTCAGGTAGGCATGTATTGCTGTGAACTTCCCTAGTAGAACTGTTTATTGCTGTATTCCATACATATTAGTATGCTATATTTCCATTTTCATTTGTCTAAAGGTGTTTTTTTGATTTCTCTTTTGATTTCTTCTTTACCCATTTGTTGGTCAGCATCATGTTGTTTAATCTTTACATATTTATGGGTTTTCTGGTTTGCTTCATGTAACTCGTGGGTAGTTTCATACCATTGTGGTCAGAAAAGATGCTTGATATTTTAGTCCTCTTCCTGTCTTGTTTTGTAGCCTCACATATCCTGCAGGATGTTCCATGGCACTTGAGATGATTGCATATTTTGTTACTTTTGGATGGAATATTCTAGATAGATCAGTTAAGTCTATCTGACCTAACGTGTTGTTTAAGGCCAATGTTTCCGGACGATCTCTACATTCATGTAAGTTGGGTATTAAAGTCCCCTGCTATTACTGTATTACTGTCTATTTCTCCATCTAATAATTGCTTATACATGCCCCTTTGTTGGGTACACAAATATTTACAAATGTTATATCCTTTTATTGAATTGATTACTTTATCATTATGTAGTGCTCTTCCTTTTCTCTTTTTGTTTTTGTTTTAATGTCTGTTTAGTCTAATGTAAATACGGCTACCCCAGCTCTCTCTTGATTTCTATTTGAATGGAACATATTTAGTCATCTCTTAACTTCTAGTCTTGTATATCCCTACATCTGAAGTGAGTACCTTGTAGGCAGAATACAGATGGTCCTGTTGTTGTTTAGTCCATCCTATCACTCTGTCTACTGAATGTAGAATTTAATCCATTTACATTTAAACGGATTAATGATAAGTATGTACTTGTTTCCATTTTGTTATTGTTCCCTGGCTCTGTTGTAGTTTCTCTGTTCCTTTCTTTTGGTTTGCTCCTTTCTTGTGTTATTTAATACTTTTCTGTAGTAGGATGTTTAGATTCTTTTCTCTGTGTTTTTTTTGCTTGTTACCATCAGGCTTATATATAACAACTTAAATCTATCTATTTTAATTTGGCAACACTTAACTTTGAATGTATCTAAAGTACTCTCTCCCCCACATCTGATGTTTTTAATGTCACATTTTATGTCCTTTTATCTTGTGTATTCCTTAACTAATTATTGTAATCATAGTCATTTTTACTACTTTTTCTTAACCTTTGTAGTAGCTTTAATAGTGATTAATCTACTGTAAGATTTAGTAGATGGAGGCAGAGATGAGAGGAAAGAAAGAGACCAAGTTATGGAGCCAAGAAGGCCTTTATTGGGATCTGTGATTCCCGGGCGAGGTTCCGTGACTTTGGAGTGGGGAGTCAGGGAAGTCACGCCTGCTACAGGAGGGGCGAGTTATTTTATGGGCAAAAGACTTCCGGTCTGGTCTTGGGAGGGCAGACCACCAAATAAGGGCACTTTAGGGATGTGGCGGGATGGGATAGGTTGCCTCCTCTGTCAGGGTGGCGGGAAGCTGGAGCTCCAAGATTGGCTGTTTTCAAACTGGGGCGGAACATTCCAGGTCTGCAGGCAAGGGGTGGGGGTCGTCAGTGCACGGTGTTTTTCCGACCCACAGCAAAATGGCCGCTCGGTCACCACTGCTGGTGACTCCCAAGGTGACTCTTACATCTACCTTCATATTTAGTTTTCTAGTGAGATTTATTTTATATGTTACTAATTAGAACCTTTTCTTTCAGCTTTTAAAGAGGTCCCTTAACATTTCTTGTAAGGCTGATTTAATAGTGATGAACGACTTAGCTTTTCTGGCCTCTTTATCTCACTTTCAGTTCTGAATCATAACTTTGATGAGTCGTGTATTCTTCGAAGGTTTTGTTTCCTTTCAGTTCTTTGAATATACCATGCTACCCTACTCTAGCTGTAAAGTTTCTGCTGAAAAAAATCTGCTGTTAGTCTTCTGAATGCTTTCTTGTACATAACTTGTTTTTCCTGCTGGCTTTGAAGATTTTGTCTTTCTTTAACTTTTGACATCTTAATTATAATGTGTCTTAGTGTGGGTCTCTTTGGGTTCATCTTATTTGGAACTCTCTGGATTTCCTGGATCTAGATATTTCTTTCTTTCCCCAGGTTAGGAAAATTTTCAGCCATCATTTTTCTAAAATAAGGCTTCTCCTCTCTCCTTCTTCTGGGATTCCAATAATGTGAACATTAACTTATTTGTTGTTGCCCTATAAGGGTCTTAAGGTATCTTTTTTTCTTTTTTTTTTTTTTTTTTTTTTTTTGATGCTCAGGTTGGGAGAGTTCTACTCCTTTGTCCTTGAGTTCACTGATCTGTTCTTCTTCATGTAGCCCTTTGTTAAATGCCTCTAGTGCATATTTTAGTTCAGTTACTGTATTTTTCAGCTCTACAACTTCCACTTGGTACTTCCTCATACTGTTCATCTCATTGTTCTCTTTCTCACCGTGTTCATCCATTTTTCTCCCCAGTTTAGTGAGCATCTTTATGACTATTAATTTGAACTCTTGAATGGGTAAATTACTGATTACATTTTATTTTTTTTCCCCTGAGTTTTTATCTTGTTCTTTAATTTATAACCTCCTTTCTTGTTGCTTCATTTTGCTTGACTCTGTTGGTTTCTTTTTTTTTTTTTTGAAATTTTATTTTATTTTATTTTTTTTACTTTATAAAGTTTCATATTTTTTTAACATATGCAATTATTTTCCATCATTTACAATACAGTGGTTACAATGACACTCCAAACAGAAAAGCAAAGTAAAAAATCAAAACACCAACTTCATGTGATTAGACTTATACAGAAATTAGAAGATTAAGTAACAACTAGTTAATCACCTAATTTCACAGCTATCTGAAGTGGCAATCGTTATATAGCAGCTTATCTATGATACATTCAAGATAAATGATACAATATATTACTTGTTCATAGGCTACAACACAGCCTGCTTAATACCTTTCCTTAAATTCCACCTCTATACTACAATATGCTTGAGGTCCATGCAAAAAAATAGCTACCTTTTATGTTGGAAATGGATGATTAAGTCTTTGGTATTGTAAAAGCAACTTCATTTAAACATAACCACCCCCACCACCAAAAGAAGAAGAGAAAAAAAAAAAGTAAAGAAAATAATGACTCTCTGTTGGTTTCTATGCATTAGATGAAGCAGCCATTCACCTCTCCTAGTCTAAGAAAGTGAATTCATGTAGGAGATAAATCTTGTCATTGAATCCTGCCCTAGCTCTTGTCTTTCAAACATTTGTGCTTGTCCAAGCAGCCTATTATATTTTTAATAGCTCCCAATAGCTGGGGATGTACCAAGACTCATCAGTGTCCCAGAGAAGAGGTTCTTGGCACCTGGATTCAGGCCGATGGGGAGCCAGACCCTCAGGTAGCAGCTTTCAAATGTGTGCAAATATACATAGACTCAAGATTACATGCAAGATCTAGAGGTGGCCCCTGGGTGGCAGTTGGAAAAATGGGGGCTCCAGAAATGTGTACAAACCCTTCTGGGAGATGCTAGCCAGCTGGAGTAAGGCAGAGGGACAGCACCAAGATGGCACCCACAGCCTATGTTCTTTGAGAGCAGCTCCACAGGCCCCTAGATGTGTGCCAAACCTGAAACGTGCCCCTTAGGCCAAAGCTCAGGACAAGCAAAGCGGTGTCTTTCACAGAGACCCTGGGATTATGCCTTGGTCTGCTGTCTCTACAGTGTCCCAGGGATGTGATCCTGCCAAAAACTGTCTCCCTGATTGTTATAGTCATATGGTACCAGTACCCAGAAATGCAAGCTGCCCTGGCCACCAGAGTTGGGAGATCAGGGGACATGCCTTAGGTGGACACCACAAAAAACAGGCCACCAGATATAAAAACCAGAGTACAAGACACAAGTAAAGCTCTCCTCTGGGAAACACACTAGTGCTCTGGAATGGGGCAGAGGGAGAGCGTAAAGATAGCACCCACTCTCTGAGATCTTTGGAAAGGATTATAGACAGCTAGCTCCTAGATGTGTGTTTTATTAGAAGCGCGACCCGTAGGCTGTGGCCACAATGAGCTAATAGGTCTCCTTCACAGAAAGACAGAGATCCTAGATTGGCTGCCTTTTGCTGCGCTGAGGCAGCTATTCAAGAAGTGTTTCTCCATTGGTGGCCACCAGATCCAAGGGATCTAGAAGGGTCTCCCTGCAGCAGCCACAAAAATCAGGGTGCTTGACAAGGGTAGAAGTTCCTTTCTGGGGGAAGCCTGTTGTTACAGTCCCCTGCCCTCCAGAACCAGGTGATCAAGACATCTCTCTCCGTGACAGCGGCCAACACTGGGGCACCAGACGCATGTCAAAGTCTTCTGGGAGGTCGCTGTGCTCTGGTCATGGCAGAGATGGTGTAGAGAGGACAGACACCCACCAGTCTTGGTCCTGGAGGGGTCCAGCAGGTGTGTTTAATGTGATGGCTGGCTCTTGAGCCGATGCTTTAATATAAGATGAGCCTCAGTGTACAGCATAGGCACAAACATCTGCGTCTGAGCGGGGCCCTGGGGCCGCTGAGTGCGAGCACAGGCCCCGCACGGCTGGTTCTCAGAGCGCTTGTCTTGCGGGCCTTGGGGGGAATGTGAGCCCCATTGGTTTACAAAGTTAGTCTTGGGGGCTCGTCTCTCAGGCGCACATTGTAAAACTTGGGGTGCCTGATGGGCTTGAGCTGAGCCCTTCACCACTGCAAGAGAGGCTCTGGGTTTGGAGCTCCATCCTGATTGGAAGTCACTGCACAGGGGCTGGGGGCTTTGGCCAGTCTGTGTCCCGGCATCTCCTACTCTTGACTTGTTGTCTCTTTTGGCCAATGTGTTGGTGTCCCTGAGCCAGGCGTGAGGTAATCTTGAGGACCTGGTTCCCTATGTAGCTATGGACTCAGTGTGTCTGGGAAGAAGGGAGTTCAAGATCTTTCTATATCACCGTCTTGAATCAAATCCCTACCCTAGGCTGTTTGTTGAGAGAGGAATTGTATGCAGGTCTTATCTTTTTTTTTTTTTCCCCTTAAAATACACAGGCTAGTGTTTTGCTTATAAATGTAAATGAGGATTGAATATATAAATAATGGAATGTGCCCAAATCCATCAGTGTCGGGAGAAAGGGCAATGGTTCATGATACTATCACTGAGCACTTACGATGTACTGACGGGCATTTTTGTAAGCTCTGGGGTGTAACAGTCAACACGACAAAGCCTTTGCCTTCAGAGAACCTATTCTGGTTGAGAAGATAAACAACAAACCAAAGACACAATAAGTAGCGGGAAGTTATGGAGAAAAAAACAGCAAGAGGATACCGGTGTGCTATTTCAGATGAGGGTAGAGTGGAAAGATACGTAGTAATCTTTAAGGCTGTTGTAACTCTGGATTTCGTGATGGGGAACTTGGCAACTCTTTTCTCTGTAAACACTGTAGGGCAGTAGGGTGATCTCCGGGTCTGTGGCAGACTCTTGTCTCCTGGTAGTCCCCCTCCCTTTTTGAACAGACAGGCTGGAGTTTAGGTAAATAGCCACATAGCTAAAGATGGCATAGTCCAGTCTGTTGCAGGCCACAGGACAAGTTCAGGACAAGAACCAAGGTCATGTAGGCCTCTTGCATATCGTGCTCTTAAAAGGGGTGACCGGGTCTCCCGCTTACCCCTTTCTCCCTTCTTACCCCTTTTGATACAAATGGTGGCAAGAGCTGAGGCAGCCATCTTGGACTCTGAGAAGGAACCCAGTTTTGTGAGGATGGCAAGGCAGCAAAGCGGGAACTGGGTGAGGAATCCTGGACCGCCTATGCTCCATGAAGAAAAGAATAAACTTGTGTCTTCTATAATCTGTTGGGTTTTTGTTACAGCAGAACTTGTACAAGTATTGGGGCGGCAGTGTCGGAGCCCTCATGCACGAAGTGCATTACGTGACCGGCAACGGTTGATGGGAGAGTTCCCAACAATCCAGCAGGCAAGGTGTCTTGATAAGAAGGCAGCACAGCATCCTGGGAAAAAAATTAAACCTGTTTCTTTAGCCCCAACTCTCCCATTTACTGATAGTGAAAAGCTCGCAGAAGTCTTAACATGGCAAAGTTTCCGTTGATCTAGTTAAAAGGGTTGTTGGGTTGGAAATACTCTAAGTACAATACAGCTTATAAACAAATAGTCCATCTAGTTGATAAAGTCACTGGAGGCTTATCAGGGCTAGCCCAATGACTCCAAGGATTCCTTTTCATGATTTAAGACTGTGAAGAAGATGATCTAAGCTGCTCAGATCGTTACCAAGTCTAACACCTACTACTTGAAGGTGAAGAATGACATGTCAGAGACCACTGGCACTGAATTAAGATTTTAAATAATACGAAAAGAATTTCAAATTTTCTCTATCATAACATTGGACAGTCTGTCCCCAGACTTTTACACTGAAGGGATGGGTTTCAACCTACCCCTCCTGGGGTGTTTGGCAAGAATGAAGGGACCCCTTGGCACCATGCCTTCTGCTGCCACTCTTCACGTGTGGGCCAGGATGCCACCCGAGTGGGTGAGCTTGCTCCTGAGAAGCAAAAGGAAGTCAGTTTCCAAGTGGGTGTTCAGAAAGGTGGGAGGCACGGCTCGTGGCAGCCTGCGCCCCAATCTCTCAGATGAAGTTGGGGCCGCAGAGCCTGGGCGCTGCCCCAGGCCCGTAGGATGACTCTAAGCAGAGCAGTCCTGCTCTTTGTCTTTGCGATTAAAGTTGGCTTTAAAAAAAAAAAAAAAAAAAAAAAAAAAAAAAAAGGAAAAAATCTTCCAGCCAATTGCCAATGACTTATTTTGGAGCGACGAGTGAATGGGTTCTCTCTCAACAACAAAATCCCTGAAATCCAAAATTTCCACTGAGAATGAAAAATAAGCCCGGATGGTAAATGGAGTCAAATCTCCCCACAAGTGCAAAGTGTTTTAATTAGAAACTTTCCCAAATACCTGGTGTGAGAATAAAGTAATAGACGGAGGGCTGTATTTTGAAGGTTGCCCATCTAATGGATTCAGATTTCATGAAGGTGCACGAAAATAATTTTATCTGTACGTCCAAAGGATCTCTCATAGCCTACAGGGGTCTAGGTTTTCACTACGGACACAATCAAATGGAATAGAAACTTGTTAACTTCACCTGAAAGGGAGTTCTCAGACCTTGATGTAACAAATACATAGTATATTACATTTTTTAAGATTTAAAATACAAAACTGCGATGAAACTGGAGAAAAAAAGAGCCACTGATCAAGTGACCACTGGGATGCCAGGGGCTGTGGACGCCCCTCAGCTGCTCCCCTCAACAACGCCGTGAAGGATTCTCATTTCACAATAAGGAAATGGAGCTCAATGTATGAAGACAAAGATTTTTGTGAATGTTCTTAGCAAATCTAGGGCTTCAGGCTAAAACCGTGACACTCGTGTTGTCACGTGGCTTCCTTGGGTGGTTGAACCGTTCTTTCATTGTGCTCACTGCTGCTGTTAGACTGTGATGTCCTTGCAGGCAGGCAAAGAACTAAACTTTCAATGGCTTTTGACCATGGCCTGACAAAGGCCCACCAACCACAGTGGTGTTTTAGTCCGTGTGAAAACCAAAATGACTCCTAATACGGCTGAAAGTGTAAGAACAGTTTCCCTTTACAACAACCTACACCGGGGGCGCCTGGGTGGCTCGGGTGGTTGAGCGTCCGACTCTTGGTTTTGGCTCAGGTCCTGATCTCACGAGTGGGGGAGATGGAGCCTTGTGTCCGGCTCCAGGCCGAGCGCGGGGCCTGCCTGGGAGGGTGGCCCTCTCCCTCTCCCTCTCCCCTCCCCCCACTCCCTTACCCACATATGTGCTGTCTTTCCCTTTCAAAAAAAAAAGGTAACATACTCAAAGAATATGAAAATATGCATTTATTACCAACAAAGTGGCACTTCCCACAGAGGTCTTTCCCCCAGTGATACACGTGGACGCACACTACAGCGGGGCAGAATTACATTTTTCACAGATAAAAGATTCGTACTCCAAAGAAAACAAGCACGTGGCCAGAAGACAATCAGAAAACAAAAAGTCTTTACTAGGAACACTAAAAATACTTTGAATAGAGACTCTCTTTAGGCGACTTAATGAAGATTTTGTCATTAAAAATATTTGTCACCTTCAGGTTTTGAATATTCTGTTCATCAGATCAGACTGGCTAGTTTTTACAATTTGTATGTAATTAGAAATCAATTATTGCAGAAAAATATGAAGTTTTAAGTGGCTGAGAATATTATGTTAGGTTTCTTATTCTCTTATTAATACATTAAAATGATACATAATTCTTCCTGTATAGTTCAAAATCCAATGTAAAACTAAATGTCCAGTAGAGAAGTAGAAAATGCTTACTAGCGAAGTATGGAATAAATACTGGCATATGCAAATTGTAATAAACTTGACCACTGGATTTTCAAACACACCTCATTTCAAGCTCCGTCTTCTCACGGATCGCCCGCCGGCAGATCATCATCTCTGGCGCTACTCAGACACGAAGCACATGACAGTAAGCACATTAGGAAAGGTATTTTGGTGTAAAACCAAGTATTAAACAACAAACATCGGGGAACACTGTCCCTTTATTAATGTTAGCGAGTTTTTCAATGTTCATGTGTGTTGTTACACTAGTAAAAATGTTATCTTAAAAGTTTCATAATACATGCATTAGAGAAGGCTGTTTAAAAATTTTTTCAAGAAAAAAAATACCTTCTTAAAGAGCAAATGTCCAAGGGAGAGGATATAGACTTAAGGTTCATTATTTCTTGACCTAATAAGAATATAAATTTTCATGGCTACTTATGAATATACAAATCCCAAACAATACAATTCTTCACTTTATTTAAGCTACCAACTCAAAACAATAATTTTGTCAGGACTGGCACAGATCCAATCCGTGGTTCAGAGCCATGTTCTTGGACTCGTCCACTAGCTCACAAGATTTATTTTTTAAAAGAAGAGAATCATTCTGGCACTGTTAATAGGTGTAACTCAGATAAACCGATGATTCTCTAATTCGTCCCTGCTCAAAGGAAAAGGTTCAAACTAGATTTTCTAGGACAGTGGGGTAGGATCTAGGATCAACACTGTAAGGAAAGGACCTCAAAGCTTAGGTTTTAGAAACATTGTTTTAAAACAAATCAATGCTCTTCTTCACTCTTGATAGAACACTGAGAAATTTCAAATATAAACTGTAGAAACCAGTATATGAAATCTTAAAAAATCCTTCTAAAAATAATTATAAAAATGCTTTTAGAAATTAAAGATGTAAAATACAATTGACTTTAAATTAAAACCAAACCAAACCCCACTCTTTTACAGGGTTATTCTTTAAAAACCCTTAGCACTTGACTTCCCTCCGTCAATCTTTAGGTTGCACGCTGCATCACCTAGTGGCCACCTGGTGGCACTTCCAACAAGTCCTAACCATTTTTGAAGCCCAGTATGTTTTCCCTTGAGATACCAATACAATTAGAGTGTCTACACTCATAAAAAAAATTTTAAAGGCCCATAAAATCACATTTCCTAGTGGAGATAAGGTAATCCTTTTTAATAGGAAGAACTGAATAGACTTGTCATAACTTATTATAGTCTAGACATTTCCATATCAATTTTAAAGAATTAAACAGGACCCTGGGAGGAAACTGTGACTTGAGCTGCAGAGCCCTCCGTAGACTCTGGCGGTGACTGAAGTTACTCTGAAATCCTAGCTCGGGGTTACAGACCCCCTGCACTCGCCCTGCACCTGTGACATACCACAGGCAACCCCTTTTATCATGGGGACCCTGTGATAGACGGTCAGAGGGCCAAGGACTCAAGTGCAACAAACACCAAAGACTAATTTCTACTATGGGATGCGTTCCCCAGAGTTACTATGGTCTCCAACCATCGACCCATTTCCTTTAGCCCCAGGTTTCCAAAAATGACGGATCTCTTAGTCTTGGGTGAATTGCCTTTTATTCAAGTGAGCCACACTTATAAACAGGATTTAACCAGAAAAAGGTCACAGCTGTCACCCTCTACTTTCACTGCGGTTGAGTGAACATGATCCGCCGCCGCCGCCTCTGGAAAGCCTTTAAGTTCCATCTGTTAGGTTCCAGCATATGAGGACCGTTGTAGACAAACAACACTGTCATCTTCTCAGAGTAAGGAAGATTCTGCAGGAGCTGTGTTAAAACAAAGGGGCATATAATGCCGTATGTTAAGTGCAATTTGCTGACCTTACCTGGGTCAAGTCAAATGTTACGTTATTTCTAATATAAATGAAACGTTTCTCAAGTTCTCAAGTCGACATCTACCCTGCCGGGCTGTGGCCCTTCCCTGAGGAGGCGCGCCTGAAGCCTGGCCGAAACAACGATCAACATGCCTTGTCCGTGTGTGCCGGGCCAGGTAAGAGCCTACACCCTCCTAACCTGCCCCTGGAAGTGTGTCCTTCAGAGTCCCTCTGGGATCCAGACTTCGACTCACTCATCCGCAAACACTTCACAAGCAACAAGCAACTTGTGTGGTTTGTGAAAGACTAGCCACCTGAACGTGGGTGACGGGTGGGCATGTCAGGGCAGGGTGCTGGGTAAACACCAGGGCATTAACAGACCCGCCTACCCCGAGTGTGCCGGCCACAGCAGACCGACGACCTACTAGTGGGTAAGAACGCGCATCTAAGATGGAGTCGCCAAGGAAAGTTTTCATGCATGGTTTTTTTTAAGTTTTAAAAATGTTTTATTTTTGAGAAAGAGGGAGAACAAGAGACAGAAGGAGTGCAAGCAGGGGAGGGGCAGAGAGAGAGGGAGCCACAGAATCTGAAGCAGGCTCTAGTCCCTGAGCGACAGGGCCTCAGCACAGAGCCCGATGTGGGGCTCCAACTCACAAACCGGGAGATCATGGCCTGAGCCGAAGTCGGACGCCTAACCGACTGATCTCCTCCAGGCGCCCCTGCATACTTAGTTTTAAGAAGGAAATCCGTTAACCTGAATAAACTCAGCTGAGTTTGCTGGTCTTACAATTCACCCACAAGATGTAACCAGAGAAAATGGGCTGCTATACCGGTTCTAGCTCATGCAAAGTTCTCTATAAGGATGATTCTGCTTTTGTCAAAGTTAACGTGAGGAGAGAAGATGCTGGTGTAACTTGTGATGTCCTCTGGGCCAGGGCAGTGGTGCTGGTGGACAGGGAAAGGCAAGGGCAGCGCCGACCCGAACGGCAGCTCCGGTTCTGGGCGTGTCAGCTCTGCCCCTTGTAAGAAGTGCTAACAGAGGAACCTGGCTACAGAAGGAATGCGTGCCAAAAGCAGGGAGGAAATCTTGGTTCTAGAACATAATTCTATGCCTCCTACGTTTCTCCTCGCAATGATAAGGTCTCGGATTAAGTATGTCACTGGAACGTGTCCCCTTGAGGAATATAAATACTGTCATCCTTGGAGTTCCCTGGTTGGGAGTGTGTCTGCTCGCCTGGATGTCCTGGGCCATAATCCGCTAGGTGACGGAGCCGCAGGGGACCCGGGAGTCACGTGAGCTCTTGCAGATGGCCGTGCACTTACCTTCGGTGTAATAAAGAAGTACTGAGAGGTGTTTTCTTTACAAGCAGTATTTACAACCATTTCAAACACTCTGCGTTCATTGATGGGGTCCATTCCCTACGCGACAATAACAACGATTACGTTCCCGGCGGCCGCAAGGTGCCAGAAAGCCCGGGGGAGAGGACAAGCGCCGCACCTGATTGATCTCGTCCACCACGCGGAAGGGGCAGCGGTTGAGCTCCTGCAGCGCCATCAGGTACAGCATGGTGGACACGCTGCGCTCGCCCCCGCTCTGGTGGTGCGGCGTCAGCTCGTGCAGCTGCGTGCTGCTGCGGAACTTGACGCGGATGCGGATGCCGTACTTGTCGTAGTCCTCCTGCGGGGCGCACAGGGGGTGAGGGCGGGGCTCCCCGGCACCGCGCGCTAGCGTTCGAAACAGACGCGTGGATGCGCTAGAGGGGCCTGCAGGCTCAGGTCAGCGGATGTCAGCGGGTCCCCGCAGAACCCCAGGCCTGCGGACGGCAGCTGGCTGTGACACTGTGCTGCTGGGGTTTGTGTGCAGAGACAGAACGGATCTACAGTCCCCGCTTCACGGAACAACTGTGAGGATTAACAATCATCCTGTCTCATCCTCTTCAATTACTTAAAAGTAAATCCCAGTTCGTCACGTGATGTATTTCTGAATGGAAATTATTTTACCTACACTTTGCAGCGGCACAAACTTACAGCTCAAAAATTTAGTAACAAATTTCCAAGTAGTTTCATTCCTCTGTACTCTCTCTTGCTAAAAAAGGAAACCGCGAATCCACTGTATTTAGTTGAGTTTGCCAATCTGCTTAGGAAGGTTGTAACGTGGACAGCGGTCAATTCGTAAACCATTCACGCACAACTGAATAACCATTACCTACCTGGATAGAAGAAGTTAGTAAGGTACCAGTGACCTATCCCAAATGTCTCTCTCACACTCACACACACGTGACCGTGATGGACCCCACAGCTGGTGTCTTCCTTCCTTTGAATGATTTTGTAGTAAGCAAATGGTCCCAAGGATGAGGGTAGCCAACAGCTCACACGAACGTCCAGCACACACGTAAGATCACTTGCCAGGAAGCACCCCTGAGTGCAACGTTACCTCGTTTTCTGTATGCAGATCCACTTCGCCAGCGCACTGCATGGAACTAAAAAAATTGCTGAATTTTTCATTAATTTTTTCTACGAGCTCCTTTAAAGGATTGAGCCACCTTTCTTTCACCTGCAGATAAATCCAACAGAAACACACAAAGTATTACTATGTTCTGATAGAAGACTGTCCCCAAGACAAAGCTAGTCAGGAGGACATGTGTACCTGTTCATGTGACGTCACTGTGCACTGTTCTGTGACCCTGTGGGATAAATGATAGCACGTGACAGGAGAAAAGATAAAGGTTAAATAATCACCTGGGAAATGTTTTCCCTGTATGTATCCAGTTCAACTTTCTTTATCTTTAGTTCCTCCGTTAATTGCTCTATTTCTTCTTCTCTTTTTGTGTATTCCTCAACGATCTGCCAGGGGAAAAAAATTATTGAAGACAAACCTAGCAGAGGATAAAATTACAGGAAAAAGTACATCAATTGAAACGTGAGGGGAAAGCGCCCATGTGTCGCACTCACTGGTTGTATGCAACTCATTTATGTTCTCCTACTGAAAGTGTTTTTTACCCTCAGAAAAACAGACCCTGCAGTATTTCAGGTCAGCCCCACTATTCTTTTTATAAAGGGAAGGCACAGAACAGTGTGTTCCTTAGGCAGAGTCTGTTTAAAATTCTAATAGATTCAGAATCTGGCATTTAAAGCACATTGTTCCTGCTGTCTAGCTTATTATCACCAAGAGCTCTAGTACAGAGTGGGCGGCCAGCGCCGGGGGAAGTGTGTGCACGCGTGCGCATGTGTGGGGGGGGGCGTGGGGAGGGTGGCGGTGCCCGCTGTAGGGAAGACGCACTGTGGGATTCAGTCCTGTGAAGCAAGAAGCTCTGGATCTTTCTTCGGTTAATAAAGCATCAATTTCATCCAATGTGTTTGGAAGGTCTTGAAAAGCCTAAAGAAGAAAAAAACGGTCTATTACTAAGAGTATGGCAAACGCAGTTCAATTCGGAGAGTTAAATGTTCTGCTGAGTGAGTTATCTACTACGTGTTCACGGCATGCTAGCATACAAGAAATCAAAGGAATTAAATAGGGTTTGGGGCCTTCAAAAAGCTTACACTTGAGAAAACACAAGACACAGTGACTGAGTAACACTGGGTAGCACTGGCGGAGTACTGATGTTGGGTACTAACAGAAGCGGCACGCAGCAGACAGACTGAGGGGGGGGGTCAGTTCATGCTAGAGGCGCTACAGGAGAGTTAGGAGAAGGGAAGAGGCCTCGGCTTCATCTCGGGGCCTTAGAGCAAGTAGCCAGGGAAAAGCAAGGCAGAGGGGAGACAGGAGCTTGGAAAGAAGAATGAGCGTGCGTACCATGGGGGGTGAGGAGTTGTGTCCATTTGGAATGGTGGGTACTTGCTGAATTGGTAGAATGGGTCCAGAATATGTGGGGCATTGAAAGAGAGCAAGAAGTTAGAACTTGACACTGTCCTTCTGAAGAACGACAAAAGCATCTTAAGAATCCAGTTACCCTGACAGCAGACCTTCACCCCAGTACAGCTGCCCCTCGAACAACACAGGGCTGGGGAGGCCGACCCCCCACTGCGCAGTCAAAACAGATGTGTAACGTCAGACTTCCCTAACACAGAACTGCCCAGCGTACTCCTGGCCGGAAGCCTGACCAATAATGTCAACAGGGGATTACCACGTGTTTTCTGTATTACGTGTGTGACATACTGTACTCGTGCAGGGAAGGAGACCAGAGAAAAGGAACTGTTAAGGAAAACAGGACAGAAAAATATGGGTCTGCTTATTGGGGAAAAAAATCCACATACAAGTGGACCTGCGCAGTTGAAACCCGTGTTGTTCGAGGGTCACCCGTACGACCTTCGGAGTCCAGGCGGTAGAGACAAGTCAGAGCAGACCCGTTGCTATCTGGGAGGGAAGCAGAACATGGTGTTGCTAGCACAGGCTGCAATGTTCACAAGGTATAACATACAAAACAGATCTTAAAACTCTGAAAAAGATCCTGAAATATTACATTAATATTTTAGGTTTTTTAACTGTTGAGAAAGCAGTTCAACATCTACAGGTCTTCACATGTGAAGTATCTGTTGTTAAGACTTGTCCGCCGAGCTTTCAACCTGTGCTTAACATGTGCTGGGTGTCTTCACCTGACTCCCTACCGGGCATCCTAAACCTCAGATGGTCACACAGAAACCTTCATTTCCTGTACCCTCCCCACCAATGTGAGCAAACCTACTTGGCCTTTGGTCTTCCATCGTCTCAGTCAACTCAGTCAACGGCAGAATGTAGGGGCTGGTTTTCTCTCTCACCCTCCACCTCCAATCTGTTAGCAAGTCCTGCTACTGTCAGTAACAGATCCTCGATTTGGCACACTTCCCTCTGCAGCCTCCCACCGTGATGCCTGCCGCTAGGATCTCTTGCCTGGTCCACAGCAATGATCTTCTGAACGTTCTCCTTGTGTCTGTTCCGTGTCCCGACGTGATTCTCTACCTGGCAACTAGAGGGCTCTCCTACACGCCCGCCGGCCCGACCCCTCTTCGTGATCTCCTAGTGGGTTCCGTCGCAAAACAGAACCAAACTCCTCCGGTGGGCTCTAAGACACTACGTGGTCTGACCTGGACCCTCGTTTACGCCGGATTACAGTGTTGCAGCCTGACGGGGAGTCCTTCACAACGAAACACGCTGTAAACACTTCTGCCCAGGGGCAGTTTCCACTGCCTGGAATAGCTTTCTCCCCAAATGCTCATTTGATTGACTATTGCTTCTCTGCATTCAGGAATCCTCTAAAATAGTATCTTCTCAAAGGAGCCTTCCCTGACACTCTATCCTCTTACCTTGTTTTATTCCTCTTAGCACTTCTCGATAATCCAACATTATCTATTTGCTTTTTAATTCGTTTGTTTGCCCCACCCTCCAGACTAGAATGTAAATTTCAGTAGGGAAGGATCTGTCTTGTTCAAGGCCTGATATATCAGGAACGTTTTTAATATATGAATTATCTTCTCATTTTGTTTCTTTCAAAACCGGTACAACTTACCAAGGGTGGAACTGTCCTGCTACTCTTAAAAGACAAACAAACCTACCTACAGCTATTGTACTGATATTTATTTCTTTTAGAATTAAACGTACTTAGGAAAAAGCCCTAGTATACTTTTAGAAATAGCCACTCAATTTCTTCTATCTACTAAATCTCCATTATGTACTCTAATAGACCCATTCTCTATGGTATCTGTGTCTGATACAGTAAAATCTTTGAGGATTTGAAAATTATAATCAAATGAGGTTTTCTCCAGTTCTATTTATATCTTTAGAAGATATTTCATTAGTTATTAAAACAGAGATTAGGGGCATTGTGTGGCTCAGTGGGTTAAGTGTCTGACTCTGGCTCAGGTCACGATCTCACGGTTGGTGAGTCCGAGCACCGCATCAGGCTCTGTGCTGACAGCTCAGAGCCTGGAGCCTGCTTCATAATCCATGTCTCCCTCCCTCTCTGCCCCTTCCCTGTTCGTGCTCTGTCTCTATCAAAAAAACATTAATAAATAAGTAAATAAAATAGAGATCAGACATTATTGAAATAGGGAAATACACATTTTACTACCTACTGCAATTAAGATAAAGTACTTTACCTAAATACTTTAAAAATAGTTTTCTATTTTATTTTGATATTACTCTATGAGAAGAAGGTATGCTGAGCAAGGTGTGATCCTTACTTGACAGATAAAACTTAGGGCCATGGGGCCCCCCCAACTAATGGTAGAACTTGAACTAGAGGCAGCATCTCATTTACTAACTGGACAATATATTAGCACATAAAACACACAAAAGGAAAGGCTCCTTTCTCCTGTTCTTACCAACAGATGTTAGCCCTAAAGATCAAACCATAAATACCCTAATTTCCAGAAAACCATTTTCACTTTCTTTTTCTAAATATCCCTTCTATTTACTGTTTCTTATAAACCAATTACCAATGCTATGTGTCCATAAATAAATTATGCTCCATCTCCTGCCCCCACCTCTTAAGGGTAACTTGGGGCGGGGGGGGGTGGGGGGGGGGAGCCTTTTATAGGAAGAATGACTGTCCTGCTAGTGATAATGCAAGGTGACAGCAATGACGGACTGCTGTCCAAGTTTGAAGACAGTAAAGAAAATCCATTAAGCACAACTACATACATATTCAGCTTACAAATGGGGGGAAATCCCCTATTTCTTTGAGCACATTGTTTTTCTCAGCACATTACAATGCCTACACACTTCAAGCTTAATAATAATAACAAGGTGTGGAGTACATGAACTTGTAGCCTTATACACTTTTTATACTTACTGTCTGGTACTCCTCAGGGACGGTTTGCTCTGCGCCCAGGTTGCATACTTGCCTCGCTCTCCTCATCAGTTCCTTGCATTTCTGCAGTAACCTCTGTCTGCTTTCATCCAGCTCGATGAAATGTTGCTATCGCAAGAAAACAGTTTAGACAATTTGTAGGTTACTGTTAGAGGACCATTTTATTAAATGACCACATCATACGTGTACCTTGGAGGCGCTGTGCATTCAGTTCCAGAGCACCTCAATACAGTCATTATCACAATAAAGCAAGCCCAATGAATGTTTGGGTTTCCTATATAACCAAACACACACGTGTGTGTGTGTGTGTGTGTGTATACATACATATACACATCTACATACATACACAATATATATAGTGTGTGCGTGTATACACATATACATTTATATATGTTACATGTACTATAGTAAGTGTGCAACAGCAGTATCTAAAAAAACCATGTACATACCTTATTTAAAAAATAATTTTATTGCTTAAAAAAAAAAACCGCTAACCACCATGTGAGCTTGCAGCAACCCCCCCCCCCGCCCCCCGCCCATCACAGGTCACCTCGACAGACAGAATCATGAAATGTAATGCAAATCCGAAGCACCGCAGCACAGTAAAAAGAGCAATAGCTGAGGTGTGCCTGATAACTTATAAATTATGGAATTTCAATTGATGAACAAGTCATCTAAAACCCATACCTCCAAAACCCTCACAGCTTTTTTTATTAGAGAGTAAGTTTGAACTTAAACTTTAAAATATATCAGCACACAGTGACATTTCTCTAATCCTTAAGACGTCTGAAATTTAAATTTGCTTTCTTCTGAAACAGTTTAACTTAGCTATGTATAATCATGCTCTAGTAAAATCTGAAATACACAGTACATAGTTTTCCTATCTGAAAGCTCAGCACTCAAATGTAAAAAGAACCTTTAAATAGTGTTTGGTAGTTTTCCAAGTGCCTTTCATGTACTTATCATTTATTCATGGACCCATTCATTCCTTCACCAGATAATTACTGGGAATCCATTAAATAAATGTCAGTATTTTATTATACACCGAACAGAGAGGTGAATAAGGAGAAAACTACACAAAATTATTAGCAGGAAAGAAACAGCCACTGTTTATTGAAAGCTTATGCGCATCACATACGGTTCCCTTCTCACAATACTGTACAATGATATTATTCCCCATTTTGCACATTAAAAAAAGAACTAAAGCATCTTGGCCATGCTCACACATTTGGTCGCAGGCTGTCAGGCTTCATATCCTCGCCTGCTTCTAGAACGCATGCTCCCTCCATTATGGCATCAGGCCTCTCGGCATGTGGGGGGAAGGGAGGGGAGAACACGGCCAGGCCCGCGGGTCACACCGGCTAGGGCGGGGGAATGCTCTCCGGGCACAAGGAGGAAACCACTGAGGAGGCGGCCTCGGAAAGCATCCAGGACAGCTGATGGCAAATGTGAGGGCAGGAGAGCCTCCTGAGAGGCTGACTTAGGGAAGGAGAAACCTCCCGTCGCTGAAGGAGGGAAGGCTGTAAAACACCAGAGTGACACAGGAGGCAAGAGCCAGATGTCCAGTTTCTGTGTGACGAGGAGGGCGTGGTGGACCGCCTTCTGCAGGCCAACTTGCTTATAACCACCATCCTGGGTGCTAATTCACTCCTCGCTACAGTCTTAGAGAAATGTGGCATCTTTTTTTTTTTTTTAAGTAGTTTATTGTCAAATTGGTTTCCATACAACACCCAGTGCTCTTCCCCACAAGTGCCCTTCACCATCACCATCACCTCTTTTCCCCCTCCCCCTTCCTCTTCAACCCTCAGTTCATTTTCAATATTCAATAATCTCTCAGGTTTTGCATCCCTCTCTCTCCCCAACTCTCTTTCCCTCTTCCCCTCCCCCTGGCCCTCCATTAGGTTTCTCCTGTTCTCCTGTTCGACCTATGAGTGCAAACATATGGTATCTGTCCTTCTCTGCCTGATGTATTTCGCTTAGCAATGCAGCATCTTTTTTACATATGGCTCAGGGATATTAAGAAACTTGCTCAAGTTAGAGCAAGTGAACGGCCTCCTAAGAAAACCGGTCTAGTCTGCCCTTTCTGTTAAACCTCAAACTTTGATCTGTGCACACAAAAAACTAGAGTGGGGGAGGGGTGTGTGAAGACTGTTAAGACAGCACTGATGCCCGGCCACGTGGCAGATCTAGGGCAGAGGCCTGGACGTTTGTATTATTAACAAGGTACTCAGGTGATTTTTATGCATAGAAGCTGGATAGCAAGTTAACTAAACCAAGACGAAAGTCAAAAGAACACATGACGAACAGAACTGAAAATACACAGCCAGCCTGATGCTAATCACTTGGTACTATAGTCTCTATCCGAGAGAAATGGAAGAGAATGTTCAAGACTCCCTGTCACCCTTGCTCTCCGGGCAGATCACACAGCAACAGTATAAACAAGGGCCAGAGAGAAACCAAACACTCCTGGACTCTTCCATTCCTGCTTCGTATTCCTCTGGGCCTTGACAAAATAAAGCATCAGGACATTCCAGCAAAGAAATACAGGAGTCCAACATCGAGGCCTTTGGGCTTCGGAAAACTTCACTCAAAAGTTGCCTAATTAAATCTTTCTCCCAGAGAAAAATGGTTTTTTCTCAACATACACGCTTGTGACATACCTCTACACATAGCACCTGTTTCCCCCACCCCAAACCAGAATTCACATGGAGCTATCTTTGTGGGGAGCGTACAACTATGTAAGATGATGTTGTGAAGCCAGACTAGTGAAAAAGACTTTAATGAGAATTTGCTTAGAGTCTAGCCTTTAATAGTTAACAGGCAACAAACTTTTCATCTGTGTAAGACCTAAGGGAAGAAAAAGGCAAATATACTAACTGCGGCTCACCAACATCTCAGGAAGGGCTACTCTGTAGGTATACAGTCAGAAAGAATAAGCATTAGCTTTTCTCTGAAATTCTTTGAGAAAGTTCAATGGTCATGAACTGTGTCCAAGGACATTAAACAAGGAATAACTTCTCTAAGAGGGCCCTCTAGTGGGACAAATCAGAACTGTTCACAGAATTTCTTACCAATAGCATGTTGCACATAGAATCTACAGATAAGTATTCTATTTGGCCTTTTGGGAACATTTCCTGTATG
This sequence comes from Suricata suricatta, assembly GCF_006229205.1. NCBI lineage: Eukaryota > Metazoa > Chordata > Mammalia > Carnivora > Herpestidae > Suricata > Suricata suricatta. Next base: position 78,634,569 of record NC_043712.1, read on the forward strand.
AAAGAAATCAGAGTTCTAAGTCCTATGGACTTCTACTAGAATATTCGTAAATAAAAACATTGCTTCCTCAATTTTCCTCTAATATAAAGATAAGCATCAAAGCTCACACCACTGTAACGGATTTCAAGTTCAAATGTTACCTGTAAGTTTTAGTAGGTATCAGATAGAATACATAGTTTAGAATAATGAAAAGATAGTGGTCTTGACTAATACACAAGATTGTAAGTTCTATTTCAATCAAATAATAAACTATGAGGTAATGGCAGTAATACTATTGACTTGTTAAATGGTTCCCCCTTACCCCAAAATAGATCTCCCTTAAATTAAAAAAAATAGTCTCTGAAACTGTTTTGCAGGCGAGGGAAGCAGGTACCCAAAGAGAAGATGAGATAAAAGAACAGAATGATACTAAACTGAATGATCACAATACTGCTCAAGTCAGCCAGGTATGTTAATACCTATGGCTGAAGACAAACCAGAGACAGGAGTGGGGTTAGAAAACCAGGGTGTGGTTTAAAAGCAAACAAACATTTATGGGTGGATCATAGAGCAGATAGACATTTAGCACTTAAGACTCTCTCCTAGGGTTTTCCAAAGTGGTTACCCTCTTGAAATCGCGACCAGCATGTAGCTGCTCGCCAGCACGTCGGTCCGGTCCATCTTACAGTCTGCCGTTCTGTGCGTGTGTGGGGATCGCCCATTAGAACCTTAATGCACACGCCCTGCTGCCTGATGATGCTGAGCATCTTTCCCTGTGCGTATTTGCTGTGTATTTTCTTTAGTGAAGATCATGCTAAAATCTTCCGCCCATTTTCTGAGTAGGTTGTTAGTCGTCTTAGTATTGATAGTCATATAAAAATTCTTTCTATAGTATGCATCAGGGGTCAGCAATCTTTTTCTACACAGGACCAGTGCGTAGGTATTGGAGATGCTGAGGGCCCATATGTCATCTTTTAAAAAATGCAAAAACGGGGGCGCCTGGGTGGCTCAGTCGGTCAAGTGTCTGGCTTCGGCTCAGGTCATGATCTCACAGTTCGTGGGTCCGAGCCCCGCGTCGGGCTCTGTGCTGAGAGCGAGCTCGGAGCCTGGAGCCTGCTTCAGATTCTGTACCTCCCTCTCTCTCTGACCCTCCCCTGATCGCGCTGTATTTGTCTGTCTCTCAAAAATTTAAAAAAACATTTTAAAAAAATGCAAACACTACTAGCTGGTAAGGGTTTTGTATAAGCAGAGGGTAGGCTACATCTGACCTCCGTGCCAGCCCTTGATGGTCACTTCCTTTGTTAGTTGGTCACACATACGTTGTTTGTAGCCTGCCCTTTAACAGCATCTATTGATAACAAGTTAATTTTGTTGAAGCAAAAGTTGATTCCTTTTCCCTTACGTAGTTCATGCTTTTTGTGTTCCATTTTATTTTGCTAAAACCAAGATCACTTAAGATTTTTCTTTCCTTCAGAAAGCTTTTAGCTTTAGTTCTTAAGTCTATGACCCACTTATATGCGGTATGAGGTAAGGGTTGTGGCTCATTTTTTGTATACGACCATTCCATTGTTCTGGCTCTATTTTTTTAGACTATTCTTTCTCCATTGAATTGCCTTGCCAAAAAACAATTGACTATATATGTGTGAATCTATTTCTGGATTCCCTATTCTCTTCCACTGAGCCATGTGTGTCTATTTTTACCCCAATACAATGATGTCTTCATTACTGCAGCTTTCTTTATAAGAAGTCTTTAAATTAGGAAGGGTGAGTCATGGAATTCGTTCTTTTTCAAAGTTCTTCTAATAAGCTTGTCAATTTCTTAAAGCCCTGCTGAGAATTTTATTAAATCTATAGATTTGGGAGAGAACTGACATTCTAACAAATCCTGATTCTATTATCCATGAACACAATGATTCTCTCCATTTACTTACGTCTTTTTTTAATTTCAGCAAAATTTTCTAGTTTTCGGTATACAGACAGGTCTTATAAATGTGTCTCAAAGCATTAAATATTTTTGAGGCTATTAAACACAGTGTTGTTTGTAAACTTCCATTTCCAATTGTTCACTGCTGGTAGATGGAGCCACAACTGATTTTGAACTTCTATACTGAACTTGTACCCCGCAGCCTTGCTAAATGCCCTAATAGATTTTGTAGAGTCCTTAACATTTTCCACAGAAATGCTGTTCGTCTGAAATAGGTTTTTGTTCTCGACTATTGCACTGGCTACAAGACGGGACAGAAGAGAGTCGTGAGCATTTCCTTGTTGCCAGTCTTCAGGAGAAAGCTTCCCTTCCTTCACCAGTGAGCCTGACACCAGCTAACGGTTTGGGGTGAATGTCCTTTGTAAGCTGGATAAAATGTCCTTCTAGTCCTAGATGCAGAAGGTTTTTATCATAAAAAGGATGCTAGATGTTGGCAAGTGTTTTCTCTGTATACGGTGAGATGATCATCTGGTTTTTGTGTCTTGTCCACAATGAATTTCCAAGCATGAGATCAACTTTGTACTTCTGGGATAAACTCATTTGGTTACGATGTATTACTCTTTCACATACTGTTGGACTTCATTTGCTAACTTTCTAAATGTGCTCATCTTTTAAAAAGAATTTTTGCATCTAAGGTTCATGAGTGATACTGGTCTGTAGTTTCCACGGTGTGGGGAACGCTAGCATCCTAGTGTGTTAAGAAGTATCCCCGGGCTATTAATTCTTCTGTTACATGCTTGGGACTAGAGCTTTCCTTGTGGCAAGGTTTTTAAGTACAAATTAAACTTCTTAAGTAAATAGAGGGCTATTCTAATTAGCCCTTCTTCAGGAACTTATTTTGATAGTTTGTGGTTTCTGAAGTTTGCCCATTTCTTCTGAACAAATTTACTGCCAGAAAGTTGTTCATCATAGTCTCCTGACCCCCGCTCACCATGTGTAAGCCCTGCAGTGCTATGCCTGATCTCCCACTGGTTTCCTGCCCCCCGCCCCGTGGCCCGGAAGCTCTCCCGGAGGCAAGCTGACGCAGCCACGGGGCTCACCTTGCACTGTTCCTTCTGTCAAAAATCATGGTCTTGTGCTGCCTGTTACCCAGCGTCTGCACATGACTGAAACATACATTTGATCCCAACTTTTAAAGTGACAGGGTATGTATGGCCCCTGCTATTTCATCATGGCCAACAATGGAAGCTTTTTTTTTTTTTATGGTGGACAATTTCAACAGTCTACGAAAGCACAGGGAACAGTATAATGAACCTTCATGTACCTATCATCCAGCTTCCACAATTCTCAATTCATGACCAAGACTGTGTCATCCATGCTCCCTTCCCGACAGTCCCCTTCCTGGAGGGTTATGAAGGAATTCCAACATTCGGTTTCCTTCATAAATATTACAGGAACGTATTTCGAAAAGATGAGACTTAAAAAAACAAAACAAAACACAGCCATATTATTAAACCTAAAAATATTGTCCATAAACTCTAATATTACCAAATAGTGAGTCAGTATTCAATTATGCCTTAGAAATAAATTTTTTTTTTTTGCAATTGCTTTGTTCAAATCAAAATCTAAATTCTGTCCACACACTGTATTTGGTTAATATGTTTTTAAGTATTTTTTAACTTCTAGGTTCTCTCTCCCCACCCCCTTTTTTTCCTTAGTACTGCACTATCCAATGAAGTAGGTACAAGTTCTACATGGCCAGTAAACATTTAAATTGTGGCTGGTGTAACTGAGAAATTAAATTTTTAGTTTAATTTAAATTAACTTAAAAACCAATACTCCAGCTATTAGAAAATGTTTAGTTAGAACAACTGGAGTATATAAATTTACGTTTTTAAAAACTGTAAATTTGGGGGGGGGGGAGGGCCGCAGAAGGAGAGAGAGACCGAGAAAGAGAATCCTAGCAGGCTCCATGCTCAGCGTGGAGCCCAAAGCAGGGCTCAATCCAACGACCCTGAGATCATGACCTGAGCTGAAATCAAGAGTCAGATGCTCTACTTATGAAGCCACCCAAGTGCCCTTCAACTGTTAACTTTCATAAAATTAAAATATGATTAAGTATTTTTGATGACAATTTGTCACCTAAATGGAGACACAAGTATTAAGTGGAGTATTCTGAAGCCTAAGATGGCAGTGGTTCTAGGATGGGAGCAATCCTGTCCCCCAGGGTGCACTGGACAATGTCTGAAGACACAGTCGGTCGTCACCATTGGAGTGGGGAGGGCATACTGCTGGCATCTAGCAAGTAAAGGCCAGGGACACTGGCTTACATTTAAGCATCCTACAATGCACAGGACAGCCCCCACAGTAAGAACTTTCCAGCATAAGATGTTGACACTGATGATGTGAACGCACCCTGTTCCAGAAGCTTCAGAAGAGTGAAACTTTTTCACAAAATAATTTCACGTCGTGTCTTTCTGTCAGCACACACATAAACATACGGTTATTTTTCTGTGATGTTAGCAGCTAATGTGCGCCAACGGATTCATGAGCACTGCAAAGGCGATACTCTAATGCTGTCATTCCTCCTGCGTTTATTACCGGACACGCTTCTGTCCAGAGGCACGTCTTCTACTTGTTTAAGCTAAATAATGGTTCACATACAGGGGCGCCTGGGTGGGTCGGTAGGCTGAGCATCCAATTCTTGATTTCAGCTTAGGTCATGACTTCCCAGTCACAGAATGGAGCCCAGTGTGGAGCCTGCTTAGGATTCTCTTTGTCTGTCTGTCTGTCTCCCTGACTTAGGCTCTCTCTCTCTCCCTCTCTTAAAAAAAAAAAAAAAAGTCACACAGAAAATTCTGGATAAATGCTTGATTCTTTCTTTGCCATTTTCAAAATAATGAGCTAGTTCTCGAGTAACCCCCAAAGGTGACCAATATTATTTTAAGTATCATTAGGATTTCATAAATTTAATGTGGATGTATATATACACATGTATATATACATATATATCCATCCCTCGGGTTCTTCGCCCTTTTTATAACTTTCTGAATCCCTTTCTTTTAGCTGTCTCTCTCACATTCTGCACCATACTGGAACTCTGAAATAGCCATTTTTTAAAAAGATGTGTTATATTCTCTTTTACTTGATGACATCATCGATGTGTGGCCTTAGTTCTGGCTTTTATGTCACGTTTATTTTTGTGTCACATATGTTATATAAAATAATCTTTAGTGACATGATCTGTTTCGTTATCTCCCTCCCCTTGTCTATCTTTTGGTATTTAGGAAAGTTTACACAAACATCTGATATAATATCCTTATGTCCTTTATATCTTTTAGAATACGGTCTGTTGGTCCCACTATAAGAATACTGGCGCTCGCTTATTTCCATCTCCCCCAGTTCCCACTGAGAGGCACCATCCTTTTACTTCCCGACAACACGACAACACGCACAGGCCGCTCGGGAAGCGTCCTGTCTCGCTTCAGCGGCCTCCCTGCGCCTTCTCAGCACTGCGCGCTGCCTCGCGCTCCCCTGGCCGGCGCAGAGCTCTGCTTCTCAGGGAGCTGCGGCGAGGGGCTGCTCGGAGCGCTGGCCGGCCCGCGCCTCCACGCGCCATCCACCTTCCTGAGTCCACAGTCGCCTTCAGCTGTTGCCAAACTCATCTGCGGAGCTTCCCGCACCTAGTGGGGCCTCTTTCCTTTAGCAAAGAGAAGGTGCGGTGACCTCACTGTTGGATTCTCTGAGCTTTCCCTCTGCTTACCACCTACTTCCTGATACCACGCTGGCCTGCTGCTGACCGCATCTTCCCTGACAGTCTGGGGGATTCACAGGTGTGCAATAAAGAGTCAGGCCTTAGTTCCTGGTTCTTGGGAAGGAGAATCTAAACCCCTAGGAATTTCCTGAGTGATAGGAATGTCTTTATTATTCACGAGGAGCCCCCTGGATCACACCTACACTCAGGCCTAGATGGTGACTCAAGATGCAGATAGGCAATGCCAGAAAGACAAATCTTGTGATTAGAGGGTTGGCGTTTTGAGTCCTATGATTGCCTGGATTTACGTTTTTAAGTGTATGTATTTGAGAGACAGAGAGTGCAAGTTGGGGAGGGGCACAGGGAGGGGACAGAGGACCCAAAGCAGGCTCCATGATGGCAGCATGGCTCGAACCCATGAAGTGTGAGACCACAACCTTAGCCCAAGTCAGAAACTCAACCAACACAGCCACCCAGGCCCCCCTTGATTATTCTTGAGCCTTCCGGAGAAAGGGGCTAGGGCCCGCCACCAGTCTTGCGGGGACTGTGCCCTTCCCGTGTGCATCCCGACGCTCGCTCTGGGCGGGCGGTGGGAGAGTGTCCGGCGCAGCGGCTACAGGGGTACTCGGAAACTCGGTTTTGCTTAGTTTCGTCATTGCCCCTGACCCTGTGGCTACTATCCTAGCTGCTCTTCTATTTTTGGGCAAGGATTCAGAAGACTCTAAAACAATGTCACCATCGCCCTCTTTTGTTGCCAGTTCTTCTTGGGGACCTTTGTTACCTCTGCACATCACATTTCATCCCCTGCATGCACTCTATTTTAATATTCATCACTTCACAGAGCAGTATTAACAGAAGATTAAATCGCCAAAACTGTACACTAAGACCACTCTCAGGCTTGATTATAATTCATCTGCAGTTTACGTTATGAGATGTACCAACTGTAATAAAAGCCACTAGTGGTGACAGAATGACTAGAGTTTTTATGGGCTGAGAGCAGAGAGGAGACTTTGCCTGTCAAGTGACTAAATAAGATACTCTAATTTCTCATTACCACACTTCTCCCAATCAAATAACATTAGATGCATGGTACAGTGTTTCAAATATGGCGTCCTCATCAGCAAAATGCATTAAATTTGTAAATAGCATAAAACAAAACACATATTCCAACTGCTGATATAGGTTTTCAAACTGGTCTGAGGCTGGAACCTCATAATAAAAAAATAAAGGCAAAAATTGTACCTCTGTGAGACGGAGCTGTGATGACGCAGCCATGTAATCTGACTCTAATTTGTTCTTCTCGGAGATCACTGTAGTATTTTGAAGAATTAAATCAACTTTTTCTATGTGCAAAGAAGTACAAATCTAGGAATAAAAAACCCCTGAAAGTTTGTTTTACAACCAAAAAAAAAAAAAGTTTTTTCAAAAACTTACAAGTCAAGAGAAAAACATTTTTCTAATCTGATGCCTCGAATAGTTCTTTTTGCAACTATTTCTTATAAGAGACTTTTAAAATGCTTTCCTGTGTATTTAGTGAATCTTCTGGAATAATTTAGCTTAATGAGTGCTTTTAACCAAATTATTGACCTATAAAGAGATACAAACCGAGTAAGTTAAAATTGTTGATAGATTTAAAAAAAACTTCCTAAGATTTTACTATGTACTTATCTGCCACAAAAGAGTGACCAAAATTAAGAAAATGCCTTACTTACCTTTACAAAGTTTGTTAACTCAGTAACAAGTTTTGCTTTTTGAACGTTGATTTCCTTGATTTTGGTACTTGCTTTCCGCTCCTCCTCCTCAAGGTTGCAAGTATCCTGTTCCATCAGCTTTAAACTGTATGAAACACATAATGATGCAGAAATCAGAGTTAACACAAGGATTGGACCCAGGTTTCCTGCTGTTTCATGGGCTTCTCATCAATGCTACTCACACATATAAACTACTAGCTTCTAGATTAAACAACCACATAGGATCAAAATGTATTTGTTGAGATGTTATGTGCCCAGCCCAGTTTAAGTAATGATGGCATAATGCTATAGGAGCTAGAGTAAAAAAGATGGATTTGAATCTCCTTTTGTCAATAATGAGCAGTATAACCAGACAAGTTACTCTTCTGGACTTCAGTTTCCTTATCTATAAAATGCAAAAAATAATAGTATTTTTCCAATAGGGCAAAGGTGAAGATTTAAAGAAGTAATATATGGAACGCACTTAGTAGAGTGCCTGACCCTGAACTGGTGGATAAGTATTAGTTCCTACTGTTGCTATTAATGTTGTCTACACACATCCCTTGCCCTAAGGAGCTTAACTGGGGAGATTTAACAGATTAAAAATATACAGTAAAAGGATAATACAGCCATCCTAAAAATACTTTGTTATCGAAGATGGAACCAAGGACCAGAAGTTAAGTCACATAAGATCACTACAGTGCGGGGGAACAAGTGTCCAAGTTCTCTCTACTCCAGCAGATGGTGCAGAGCGGGGCCTCAGCAGTATGTGGGAAAGTGTGGAGGACGCCAGGAAGCAGAGGTGAAACAGGTCAAGTGAAAGGAGACTGGAAAAATCTGAAAGTCAATCTAAAGGAGAGGAGTGTTGTAACCATAGGTGCTGGCGATGGGTATGAAAGGTCATTTCACTACAAAAACCAACATTACTTTATAAAGAGAAAGCTTAGTTTTAGACAGTGGGTCCAAGAGAACAGTCGAACAGAAAAGGTGAAATGTCTCACAGATGATTAAAGACAGAAAGGACGCCAAAGGTGAAGGCTGAAAAGAGGGCTAGCAACGAAAAGCCTTCTGGGGCAGCCAGACTAAGTAGTGTCCTGCTTTCAGCAACCAAGGTACATTATTAACTTTTTCAGTAATAGTTAATGGACAATTGTTTACTAACAAAACAAAACAAAAACTACCTTAATGCATTTCATATATGACTCAATTTGCAAATGTGTTGATTAGGTCAAGATAAATGGATACCTAGTAACTCAAGGCAACGAATGGTCACTTATTACAAAGACTGACTCTGTCAGTCATATCTAAATCTTTATAGGAAAAGACATAAAATAATTACAATAAAAAGGTCTGAGGCAGTACATGGGGAAACCTTTAACCTGGAAGCCATGTTCCCTTCCCCTAGAAAGAAACCCCCAATGGCCTTTATATCCTCTTCTGTATTCCAGTTTACAAAATATCCAAATACAAAATAAACTGTATAGTCGGCCCTCAGGATGGTTGCAGGGACATTCACAGTAAGCTAGTAGTTACCCTTCAAGAGAAGGCCTGAAGACTATTCACATCTTTCTATAGGATTCTGTGGAATGTGTGTCCATTAAGACTACGCAGACATAATTTTACGGGTAACAAGGGAGATGACAATCGAAGGAGAAACAAGCCCCAGGTGCCCAGTGTCTTCTGTGAAAATCAGCATATCCTCCTCCTGGCCTGTTACTCTTTCAGAATCAATGAGAAAATGCACAGCCTATTAGCTTGTACCTGCCTCTCTCCAAATTCAAAGGATATAAGTCTAGGTCAGTGGTTCTCAAAGCATGGTCCAGAGACCTGTGGCGATCCCTGAAACCATTTCAGGGGAATCATGAACCATTTTCACTGCTGTAAGATGATCTCAGGTGCCCTTTTCACGGCAATGATATTTTGTACTGATGGTACAAAAGCAGTTGCGAATAAAAATGCAAGTAATCTGGAATGAATCTAGGTAGTACTCATAGTTAATAGATACTTCAAAATGCCAAATTAATACTCTTGATAACAGTAAAAATTAATTTTACTAAATTGCAAATCTTGAGTACGTATTTTTTACTTAAAGTATAATTGACTTAACGTTCTATTAGTTTCTGGTATACAACACGATGATTTGGTATTTGTACATATTACGAAATGATCACCACAAAAATCTAGTTAATGTCTAAGTTTTCTTTCTAGTAACAGGCACTTTGAAGATCTACTCTCTCAGCAACTTCCAAAAACGCAATACAGTGTTATTACCCGTAGCCACACGCCATACATTAGATTCCCATGAGTTTTGATTTTGTAACTGTAAGTGTGTACCTCTTGATCACCTTTACCCATCTCTCCCCTCTGGCAACCACTAATGCATTGTTTTGTTTGTTCATTTGTTTTTGCACTCACAGGATAGTGATGGTATTTGTCTTTCTGACTTACTTCCTTTACCCTCAAGTTCGACTTAGCTGTCACAAAAGATTTCATTCCTTTTAATGGCTTAGTGATATTGCAGCACATGTGCATGCGTGCGCGTGTGTCTGTCTGTCTGTCTGTCTCCCTCACCTCTCCTTCACCCAGTCATCCATCAGTGGACACTCAGGTTGCTTCCATTTCTTGGCTATTGTAAATACTGCTGCAATGACCACAACATGCATCTTTTCAAATGTGTGCTTTCATTTTTCCTCGCATAAATAGCCCGAAGTGGAATTACTGGATCAGGAGGTAGTTCTACTTTTAATTCATGTGCCTCTGGTCAGCTGTAGATCTTTGGGGAAAAATGTCTATTCAGATCCTCTGCTCATCTGTAGATTTGTTTTTGTGCTATTGACTTGATCGAGTTCTTTACACATTTTAGATAGTAAACCCTTATCCGATATATGATTTGCAAATATCTTCTCCCATTCCATAGGTCGCCTTCTTGGTGTGTCGATGGTTTCCTTTACTGTGCAGAAGGTTTTTATTTTGATACGGTTCCATTTGTTTATTTGTGATTTGTTGCTGAGGCCTTTGAATAATTATTGCCAACATCCAACGATGTGAAGGAACTTACTGCCTGTTTTTTTCCCCAGGAGTGTTATGATTTCTGGTACATTCAAGTCTCCAACCCATTTTGAGTTGATTTTTCTGCATGGTGCAAGACAGTGGGCCAGTCTTCCCAGCACCATTTATTGAAGAGACTATCCTTTCCTCATTGTATATTCCTATCTCTTTTGTCACAAATTAACCACAGACACATGGGTTTATTTCTCAGCGCTCTGTTCTACTCCACTGATCTATGTGTCTATATTATGTCAATACCCTGTTTTGATTAATAAAGCTTTGTGATATAGTTTGAAATCAGGGAATGTGATGCCTTCAGGTTTGTTCTTAAGATTGCTTTGGCTATTTGGTATCTTTTGTGGTCCCCCAAATTTGTAGTTCTAATGCTGAAAAATGCCACTAGAATTTGGAAATGGATAGGACTTGCATTGAATCTACAGATTGCTTTGGGAAATATGGACATTTAAACAACCTTCTTCTAATCCATGAGCACAGAAAATCTTTCCATTTATGTGTCCTATTCAATTTCTTTCCTCAATGTGTTACGGTGTTCAGTTTATAGGTCTTTCACCTCCTTGATTAAAGTAATTCCTTAGCATTCCCTTCTTCATTTTCTTTTGTAAATGGGACTGTTTTCTTAATTCACCTTTCAGATTACTTTGTTAGTACATAAAAACACAACAGATTTTTGTATGGAGATTTTGTACCCTGCAACTTTATGGAATTTGTTGGTTAGCTCTACCAGTTTCTTTGGGTAGAGAAAGGTTTAGGGTTTTCTACGTAGAAACCTGTCATCCACAAATAGCGACGGTTTTACTTCTTTTCCAATTTAGATGCTTTTTATTTCTCTCTTACCTAATTGCTCTAGCTAGGATTTTCTTTAAAGCAGAGGGATAGATTTTTTTAAAAAAAAATTTTAAGTTTACACAAAGAGCACAGGCAAAGGAGAGGGGCAGAATCTCACAACCGTGAGATCATGACCTGAGCTAAGATCAAGAGTCTGGTGCTTAACCGACTGAGCTCCCCAGGCGCCCCTACGGTTTCTCACACTATGCTGAAAAAAAGTGTAGAGAGTCGGCATCCTGGTCTTGATCCTGATATTAAAGGAAAAGATGTCAGCTTTTCAATGTTGAGTATGAGGTTAGTTATGCGCTTGTCATATAGTCTTAATTATAATTTCTGACACTAATTACTATTCTATCATTCTTTGAAAAAAGAGAGGGACCAGAGAAGGGGGCTCCTGAGTCTACTACCTTCATGGCATTATTGTAAGCAAACCCTCGTACACCTGAAAAGGCACATAACCACTAAGTTACTAATCTTGCTGGGACCTTTCTGATGACTGGAGATCATGTTTCACAGCTGAGCTTGACATCTGGCAATACCCTTTCCTCCATCGAAAAATAGATGGGTGGGCAAGTAGAAATAACAGTATCAGAATTGGCGATGGCCCCACGATCATCTCCTGTTGGCTGGTATTTAATGTATATTTGTAGCAATTGGCAGCATTTTCCCTGCTAATTCCAGGAACTAGAACATTCAATACTGCTTCTTGTGAGACTGCTAGGACTTCTAGCTTCAGTAACTCTTCATGGCCAACCCCTGCCTTGCTGGCGGCCAGAAGAGGCGTATGTGCTCCTGTGGTGGGTGAACCTTAGAAGACAGGTCAAACTGGCGGTGCTGTGCCAACCAGATGCTGCTGTGGCCGAGCCCGGGGTCGCTGTGGTGATGTGACAGCGAAAAGGGCTCTGCTGTAGTGGAAACGCAGCAGAGCGCATATGGCGATTTCAAGGTTGCTCCATGGGAATCCTTCAAGTCTGTGAACACTGTGCTGGAGGTGGGTGAGCTGAGCCAGAGATTCCTGGGCGCTCTGCTGCGTGGCTGACCAGGACTGTGGCCGCTGCTGCAGTGTAGCTCGAGGAGGGCAGGCAGTCACCACCTGACCCTAAGCATCGTGCGAGGTACCACGATCACCCAGGAAGCTACAGGAGCAGTTAGTAACTTAAGCTCTAATCACGAGCTGCTCCCGTTGAGAAAATCCTATCTGTCCTGAGTCAGTGTAGTGATGGCAGTACCCTGGGTACTGTTTTGTGGTACACGAGGTGGACTGTGGACCATGTTTCTGGCTTCGAAATCACCACGGGGTCCACACAGCGAGGCTTTAAGAGTGCTCTGACTGGAAGGTGGTGTTGACGGCCTGTGCCAGCTCAGTACGCTCTGCTGACTCTGATTTGATGCACTCTGTAAAGGCTGCCGTTGTATCACAGGCTGAATGGAGCCAATGTGTCCAGGCTTCATTCCACTTTGATTCTGGTTAAACAACCTCGTCATTAACATTTACAGATACAAGTTGCAAGATGTTAGATGGAGTCAGAAGAAAGCTGAACAGAATCAATATTCAAGCCAGGGGTTGACCGTTGTGGTGGGGGGGGGGGGAACAAACCTTTCAGCCCTTGGGGTGCCTGGGTGGCTCGGTTGGTCGAGTGTTCTCTTGATTTTTGGCTCAGGTCATGGTCCCAGTGTCGTGGGATTGAGCCCTGCCTTGGGCTCTGTGCTGAGTGTGAAGCCTGCTTAAGATTCTCTCTCTTCCTTGTCCCTCTCCCCCACTCACTCTCTCTCTCTCTAAAATAAAAATTTTTTAAAAATCTGCAGCCCTTAACCATGGACCATTTGAAGCTGTTTTGGAATTTTTCTTACTTCTTCTTGTGGCTGATGAGTATTTGCCTCTATCATCCACGTCTGTTGCTCTGAGTGGTCTCTCAAGACGCTGCACGGCTCATAACCCAGCTAAACATGGACACTGAGACCTGCCCTAAGGAACTGGCACCTGTGCGGCCTGAGACATCACTGGCTGTATTAATGACCGAACAACAGGTGACTAAACAAGGACCTCCTCTGTCACCTTTTCAGGAGCTAGTATATACCGTCTTGGAGGAGTGCAATCTGCTGGGTCTTGGCTGGTGTTGAGGAACGGTCTGAGACTGCTGCCTGAGATAATTTTCTTGAACTCTGGAAGGAGGCAGAAGGGACTGGGCTGTGATCAAACCTTTCCAATACTTCCTTGAGACCGTGTCTATATGATTATCAGACCCAGAATCTTGGCCTTTGTCAGCAGTTGTCTCAGCAAGAGCTTCTTCACTGCCAAGTACACATCATCCAGCCCCACCGACTGCGTTAATTTGCTGTGGTGTGACAACCAACCAACCAACTCTGGCCTTTAATTCCATTGATGATAAATGATACGAGGATTTGAAGCCAAATCCACTTGGATCAGTAAGAGGTAACATGATCTGCCTTCCACATACTGCATTAGGTGTTCATGACATTTTTGCCAAATATTCCAGACCATCCTCTAGACCATCGACATGATGCAATCCTACCCTGATGTTCACAAAACCTCAAATGGCAAATGTCCTATCACAGGTAGTTCCTCGTGACCTAGAAATAGAATTCTACACCAGGTCTAGATGTCTAAAATTCTCCATTAGGCTCTTCAACGGTACACATCCTTGATGAACTGAGGGGTAGCTGTACACTGAATCATCATAAGGCCTTGGATAGCTCCTTCAAAACCCTTCTGTGGTGAAGTGTTTAAGGATTTGAAATTTCCTATAAATTCCACATATTCATTGGTATAGGACTCCTTTGGGTCTAATGTTCCTCAAAGCCTATGACCACAATTCAACTGATTTTAAACATTTAGGCATTAATCACTTTCCAGCAGATGGGTAGAGAGTATTTTATAAACCAGTCAACGTTCCATCTCTGGGATAAATACTTTAATCCACAAGATCAGATGGTAAATATCAAAGTGATGAAGTTATATAGTCTTGGACACAAATAAAATGCTTCTATCTATCAAGGATGCTTAAAACTGAAACACCAACAGCTTTGAACACTGACTCTGTAAATTCTTCATTACCGAGGAATTCAGGTTTCCAGTCAGCCAAATGTCACTGACATCCAACTGGAAAGTGATTTGTTTTCAGGAAAAAAAAAAAAAAAAAAAAAAAAAAAAAAAAAATCAATGCTCTTCTGCTGAACAGATTTCCTCTTGAGCTCATGTGGAATCCTCTGGGCTTCCTGGATCTGGATGTCTATGCCTTCCTGAGGTTAGGGAACTTATCAGTTATTTGTTTCTTCAAATATGTTTTCCGCTCCTTTCTCTTTTCATGCTTCTGTGACTCATATAATGCAAAAGTCACTCTGCTTGATGTTGTCCCTTAAGCTCTTTTTACTTTCTAAAATTCTTTCTTCTTCACTATTGTTTTTGGGTGAATTCTAGTACCCTGTCTCCCACATTACTGATTTTTCTTGTGCTTCATCTAGTCTGTTGCTGCAACTCCTCCAGTGTATTTTACAATTCAGTCACTTCACTGTTCAGTCATTGTGAAGTCTGTGTGGGACTTTATATTTTCTGTTTCTTTAGGGAAGTTCTTGCTGTATTCATTCCTCTTGTTTTAAGACCATTACTTTGAATTCTGTATTAGGCAAATTATCACCATTTCATAATGGTTCTTGGTCTTTCATTTGGAACACACTCTTTTGTTTCTTCATTTTGCTTGATTCTGTGTTGATTTTTAAGCAGCAGATGAAACAACCTTCAACCTTCTCAACTTTCAATAAGTCTTCAAGTGACCTCATGGAGATGATCCCTGTCATTCACCTGTGCTTAGCTCTCGGTTGTCACATGAACCTCTGTGGTCTATGCAGCCTGATTTATCCCTGACAGAGCCCAGCTGTTGAGGGAGTGCCAAGTGCTGTGAGTGTTCCAGAGGAAGGACTCTCAGTCTGCCTCTAGTTTCAGGCTGAATAGAAGCCAGACCTTCAGGCAGCAGCTTTTAAGCTATGTAATTATATATACAGTAAGGTCCTCAGGGACCATAACCAAAAACCCTCTGGCCTACACACCACGTAATCTGGTGGGGTCTCCTCGGAAACTGCTGCAAATATGAGGGCTCCATATGAGCTCTTTCTGGGAGGTCCTGGTGAGCTGGGGCAAGGCCAACACAGATAGAGATGACACCTCCCAGGCCATGTTTCCTGAGAACAAATTCCGTAGCCTCTCGATGTGTGGGAGGCCAGAAGCTGTAGTTCTAGGACACAGGGGCCTTGTTCACAGAAGACTGGGGAGTGTTTCAGATTGCTATCTGTGCAGGGCCATGGGGATAGTAGCCTGCCAGGAACCGTCTCTGATCCTTTCATAACCGTGGCCACCCAGCTCTGACAGGGACGTGGCATACACCCACCAGGGCCAGCAGACTACAGGAGAGTGCAAAAATGGTGCCCACCAGCGACTCTGTCCCAGGAGGAATTCCCATTAAGCTCCTGCCTCTTGGGTGGATGCTTTTAAGATTTTCAAACGAATCTCCTTCACTTCTGGCCTAACTCCTTTTTAAACAGTTGCTTTTGCCCAAGGTCCTGCGGTCTTTGCATGAGTCCTTAGGAGCAAAATTTTACTACTGCTGCTGGAACTTTCTCCTAGATGTAAGCCTCCTTGGTCCCCAAGGCCAGAGGTTTTGGGGACTCATCTCTCTGGTGCAGGTCCCGAGGGTTGAGGGGCCTACGTAGGCACAAATTCCTCAGGGAAGAGCGCCATATTTGTGATAGGGAGCGCAGACAGCACTACTCGAATGGTGGGCACTCCTCCAGGGGAGAGGTTTTGAGTGATTCTGTCTCTGTATTTCCTACCCATCTTGATGCAGACCTTATATCCCTTGTTACAGAACCGCAGTTCAGTCCAGCTCGAACTGTTTCCTAGGTAGCTGGTGATTAGCTGGGTCTGTGCGGGGAGGGGAACTCAGTACCTTCCTCTGCTGCCACCTTGACCCACGTCCCAGTGGTGACTGCGTATATGTCTGTATTTCACCACACTGACTATTCTAAAGTCCACAGTACTTCTAATGGATACCTCTAGGAAAAGCACATGCGTGACTGAGTTGGGAGCTGGACTACTGTTTTCAAGAAAGACCAGTTTTACGTGAAAGGGTAACTAACTATGGTAATTTAGACTTAGGTATCTGGCAGACTGTTCCTCCCAACCCGAAGTGAATGAAGTGAGCCTATCACCTCAAGAAAAATAACAGACAATATTTGCCCCCCACTGACAAAATTCAACTTTCAAGTGAAAATTAGGATTTGGAAAACCTCTATCTACCACTGCAAGCCTGACAGCTTCCCAATTCTGAAGGATCTTTCTGATGGGATTGGAAATTAACCCATTCTTTGTATATTACACAATAAAATGTCAATATCTGAAAGACCTATAAACGACCAATGAGTGATGAACAAAATCATTGGGTAAAAGATCCACTTACAGTGCAAGGAGTTGTAACAGAAGAAGAATCTCTGTCACTGACTGCAGATTCCACAGGGCACCTGAGCTTTAGCAAACCACCCGCGGCAGGTTTTGACTAGACAACAGATAATTATCTGAAAACTATCGATCTACTGCAAAGCAACATCTCACAACAGACTGAAGGTAAAAGCGGATATGAAGCAAGTTTATCGAAAGAGATTGATAAAAATGTAAAACAATGCCACTCTTCTTGTTAACTGTATTTTGTTTGGAAAACTGGCATTTCATAAATACTTTAAGCCTTGTTTTAGTTACTAACGTGGCATTAAATAGCACCAGATATAAACCATATAAATTAAACTTTCTCAAGGTCCTCAGTAACTTTTAAGCACAGAAAGGAGTCTAGAGGTCAAAACAATTGATCAAAGGACAGAAGAACAGCACTTAAAATTCACCAACCTTTGCCCTACAAGTTTATTTTGGGCCACAGGATTAAAGTTTGAGAGAAATTACTAGAAAACGTGTTTGTGGGAATTGCATCAGCATTACAGGGTACAGGCACACCTCAGAAACACTGCGGATTTGGTTCCAGACCCCTGCAATAAAGGAAGTCAAAAGAATTTTATGACTTCCCGCTGCATGTAAGAGTCATGTCTACACTACGTTGTAGTCTATTAAGTGTGCCACAGTGTTATAATCTAAAATAATGTACATACATTAATGAAAAAATACTTCATTGCTAAATTATCTGGGCTTCCATAGTCCTAACTGCTGATCACGACACATAGAATAAAATAGTTTGAAATATTGTGAGAATTGCCAAAATGTGACACAAAGGCAAAAGTGAGCCAAAGCTACTAGAAAACTGATGCCAACAGACTTGCTTGACACGGGGTTGCCAAACCTTCAATTTGTACACAAAACAAAAGAAAAAACGCAGTACCTGCCAAGCACAATCAAACAAGGTGTGCCTGAGGAACTAATGGCCTCAGTGCTCTATGCCAGCCGCCCCTCCCCCCGCCCATCCACAGGGGCTGAATGGTACCTTCCTAGTTTGGAACTGATTTTCTGTTCCAGTTGTCTTTTCTTGGTTTTCCTTTCAAGAAGCTCCTTCTTCTTCTGTCTAAGTTCATTGTCTTTGTGCTCCAGGTGCTTGTTTCTCTCATACAGGGCAATCAGCCCTGCTTCCACGGCTTGCAGTTTTCTATTAATTTCCTACGAAATATTCAAAATTATTTTTAAAATAGTTCTACTTAAGTTATTATAGATCCACTTTTTATTTTCTAATCCAATACTGAAAATAACCAACCTTTAGCTGTTCTTCTAAGTGTCTTCTCTGCTCTCGATCCACGGTGACTGTAAGAAACTGGGCTACTTTTAGGGATGTGTTGCTAGAAATAACTTTGTTTGAATAAAAGGAAGTTTTCACCACATACTTTTCTTCTGCTGTGTACATCTGTTTTAACTGGGTTTCTTGTATTACCTGTCAAACAATGTGAAACAAAGTATTAGTGTACACTGAATAGTAATTAAATATTTTTAAAAGGACTAAAGCATTGAAAATACGGACCAATTCCATTTTAGAAGATCAAAATAGATATACTTTCTTCTTTAACTTATCCAGTAACATCTCTAAAGAGGTGGCTGATATACTTCAGGTTGTTATTATGGAAAACACTGAAGTAGAGAGAGAGGAGAAAACCAAAACAGCTGTAGCAAAGGAGGCTATGTTTCTAGCTGAGTCTACAACCTCTCCTACGTAAGAGTCCTTCGGAGTTTTGTTCGATCTACAGAGGCGATGTGGGGACCCAGCCGCCCAAGAGACAGAACTGTGGGAGCTCGACTAAATCACTGACTCTCACCGTCCCTCCATTATACTGTTTACAGATTCATAATCATATTCGACTCCTGTGTATTTGGAAGGATACTTAAATGGAAACACTTTAAGGACCTCAAACTTTGTGGAGTTTTTTGCGTTATTTGGAGATCTTGTCTCTCAAGAACTTACACAAAAAGTTCCGTAAACTAAAGCACATTCTAAACACAATAACAGTACTGTATTTCTGTATTTTCTGACCTCTGCAGCTTCACCACCAATACTCGTGTGGCTTGCTTCTATCCAGAAGTTTATAGTCTAAGTAAAGAGATAAGACATGTTTAAGCACACTTAGTTGAACAAGGTATATAACCTGGCGTCTATAAACTGCTGAATACTCTGAATTGGAGGGAAAGCCCAGACGTTAGCCTACTCCAGTTCTTAGGAATGTAAGGTGATAGAGATGGTGGGGGAAGGGCACTCCCTGCAAAAAGGACACAGTGATTTAAGGCTGGCAGTAGAAAAGGTAACCAAAGGGAGGAGTCCTGGAAATTGAGAGAACAATTCCATAAATGGTCTTTTATATGGTCTTCCCCTGTGTTCATAAGATAGGAACGAGGTGCACCCACACGGAGAGTTCTAGTATTCATTTTCCCCAAAAGTTCCCCAGGATGTCATTTTTTAAAAAAGATTTGTTTTTGAGAGAGAGAGAAAGAGAGAAACAGAGCATGAGCAGGGGAGGGGCAGAGAGAAAGGGAGACACAGAATCCCAGAATCCCAAGCAGGCTCCAGGCGCTAAGCTGTCCGTACAGAGCCTGACACGGGGCTCAAATTCGCGAACCGTGAGACCATGACCTGAGCCAAAGTCGGACACTCAGCCGACTGAACCACCCAGAAGCCCCAAGAAGTTTTAACAAAACAAGGTTTAGGTACTGATTCAGTACTTTCTTACCCGTTCAATTTTTTCCCTGGTCCTTTCAGTTCCCACAGGAACTTCATGAATATGATAATTGCAGCAAAGGAAGCTCATGACGGGATCAGGTGCATCAAACAATTCTCGCAGGTAAGAGAAAAACCCATACTGTCTGCCAACAAAAAGCACTTCTTAGATTTTTCTTCTTAAAAATCACTTACAGAAATCAGATAGTCAACAAGTGGCAAATAAAACCTAGTGATAATACACAAAGTTTTTGTGTATTTTAAAATCACTTAAGTGATTAAGACTTATTTCCATTGTCAGAAAAGTTTATTAATATATTCATGATAACAAACTATTACATTTTTTGTTTCCTCCGTTGCGTTTATATTTAGAATGTGGACTTATACCCTTAATTACTTATAGCTGTTTTATAACTGCAAGTTTTCCATTGAGTCCTTCTGGAATTATTCCTGCATTATGAAGCGACGATTTGTCTTCCCAATACCTAACCAACTATTTTAGGATCTTTTAGCTAACAGTCCAATATTACTGCACTAATTTGAAACAGCACCATCATACATAAGTAAGTATTCCATGGTTTGTCTGTTCCTAGATTTTTCCTTATTTTAGACTTAAGTAGAGGTCTGAAAAAGGAATAATAGAACCTATAACAACATACATATTTATGTGAGGGATAAAGTATATATAAGAGCTAAAAATGGTTATTCAATATTTAAAGTAGCAGGTATTTTTAAGACTTACTTGAGGTCATTCAGAGATCGTGAAGGTGCTTTGTCTGCATATGAACTCTTGGGAGCAATAACAGCATTTACTCTTAATTTTTTATTGTCACGAATCTGAATATGAGGAAGAGAAAATGTTTTAAAGTTATATTCCTGCTGGCATTCATGGTATGATCAACAACTGGATATGTAATGGTTCTTTTTTTTTTTAAAGTAAGTTTATTTTAGGAGAGTGAGGGAGCACGGGAGGGGCACAGAGAGAATCCCAAGCAGGCTCGGCACTGATGCAGAGCTTGAACTCATGAACTGCAAGTTCATGACAGAAACTAAGAGTCGGATGCTTAACTGACTGAGCCAGCCAGGAGCCCCTTTAATGGTACTTTCAAGAAAAAATTTTAGTGTGATAATATTATACTTCCATGTTTTTAAAGAAAGAATTGGTCAGTGAAAATAGTGAAAGACATATGCTCTAACAGTTAAGGAAGCAGTATACCAACACTCTCAGAAACCAGGAGAAATGGAACAGGCATTTCCCAAATCATTTTATTTCCAGCATAATCCAGACACCAAAACCTGACAAAAACAATATCCCTCATGAATACATATGCAAAAATCCTCTACAAAATATTAGCACGCAGAATCCATTAATACAAGAATAATACACATGACCAAGTAGAATTTATCCCAGAAATTTGAGATGTAACATTCAAAAAACAATCTAAGTTGTATCAACAGAATAAAGTACAAAAGCCCTATGATCATCCCAACAGATACAGAAAAATACGATAAAATAATTCTGAGCAAAGTAGAAAAGGAAGGCAACTTCCTTACCGGATACAGGGCATCTATGATAAATGTATAGCAGACGTAATATTTATACCCCGTCCTGGAAATGGTACTCTAGCAGATAGGATTACAGGAGGGGGTTAGATAGATTTCACAATTTAAAATACAAAGTCCTACATGTACGAGGGAGTTCTGAGGAGAAGTTAAGGAAAGTTAATTATAGCACACAGACAAAATTAAAAGTCAAATTTTTAGGCCACCACATTATCGATAAAAGATTCAGATCCTTAGCAGAGAAGCAGCATGTTTTTGACTCAGAAAAGGTACTCGGTGTAGGTTAATCTGGTCATTTCCAACAGAAAGCATCTATACACCCGAATGAATGCCCTTGCCATCCACTTGTAATCAAAGTGACCTACTTCTTCAATAAGCTCTTACCCCAGACCAAAAACTCCCTGGTTAAGCTTAAATAATTCCAGACTATACAAACGGCTAACTTCTGGGAGTCCATTCTATAATTCGATAGATGCAACTTTTTATCCAATTACCATATATTCACATTCCCTGCCAACTCCCAAACCAGAAGGAGGACACTACAGTAAAAGCCAAAGGAAGTAAGGATTCTTTCCAATCACTAATTTACCAGAAATAGAGGACCACTGCAGCTGATTCAGGGTCCTGTCCTCACTTACACTTGCTAACAAAGATTTAACCAACACAAACCCCAAATCTAATCTTTTAGGGTTTTTAACAGAAGCAGAAGGTGTGTATAAAAGGAAAGAAATCTTACTGACCATAACAATATAACAGCTAACAATATGTATTTTATAGATAACCATAGGGGCCCCTGGGTGGCTCAGTTGGTTAAGCATCTGACTTTGGCTCAGGTCATGATCTCAAAGCTTGTGAGTTCGAGCCCAGCATCAGGCTCTGTGCTGACAGCTCAGAGCCTGCTTCAGATTATGTGACTCCCCCTCTCTCTTCCCCTCCCCCACCTGCGTGCTCGCTCTAAAACATAAACATTAAAAAAATTAAAGATAACCATATGTAATAAAAATAATTACAAGCAAACATGTTCTAAATACTTTTCCATTGATTAACGGATTTAATCCTCACAACCATCTTAGAAGTAGATAACATATCTACATTTTACAGATGAGGAAATTATGGCATAAAACGTGTAGGAAACTTGCCCAATTTAGTAGCAAAGCCAGAATTCTAATCTTGGCAGCCTACCTGTACGCAGGCCTGCTCGTAACTACTCAGCCAGCCACGCTGCCTTTTAGTGCCTTAGATTCTCCGCAGTGTTTTTGGAGCCAGATACAGAATTCTCATTCTTTTTGAAGAGGTTTTATTTAAAAGCAACAACATAGTGACTCCCACACTCCCCACCGAAGAAAAACCGAGTTAATTCCAATACATTTCCAAAAAGGATGTCCAACACCAAAGGCCCTTCATTACATTATTTTTTCTCTTAAGAGTGTGACGATTATTCTAATTCCAGATAACGTCAAAATATGTTTCAGATGGAATTATGGGCCGTTTTTTCTCTTGCTAAACAAATTCATTCCCCAAGAGTGACACAGATAAAAAAAAAAAAAAAAGAAGTTAACAAAACTGAATGATTTTACACAAGAGTTACTGCTGGTATCATTAGTCACTATTTTTGTTTTAGTTTGAATTTAAAAACTTAAGCACTAGAGGAACACCAGGTGAATCAAAGTATCGTGCAGGGCACTTGCCTCTTTGAGGAACACTTCCATATCTTCTTGACTTTCAAATACAAAAGCTCTCAAGTCATTTGATGAAATATGATTTTCAATATATTTGGCATTTTTATTATCTTTCATATTGATCTGAACAAAATGAAAAGAAAATATAAGGTGATTTTCATGAAATCCAAACTCATTACAAGAACATTAGTTTTACTTAGATGCATTCAATCAGATTAAATTTACTTGAGAAAAAAATGAAAAACACTTTGTACTGAAGAGTCAACACTTTAACACCTTTAACTTAGTACCCAGAAACACCCAGTACATAGTAAAACAAGTCAAGACTTGAATGCGTACCTGAAGTTTATCACTCTGATACCATCTAAGAAATAACAATGTTCCTTTCTAGTCAACTCATTAAAAACCTCTGAACTAGGCTTAGATTGTAATCTAACAGTAAAAACATTTCTATGCCCACACTTTTGGTATTTTTCTTCTTGATCTTCAAGAGGAATTCATACTATACATGGCCATAACTGATCAGTTCACAAACACAATGGGAAAAACCAACTTGCTCTGAGTGAACGTTAACGGTGTTTCCAAGAGAAATCCTAGGCTTGTACCACTGGGGCATAAGCTTGAAGGTTCATTTTTAAAATACTAACAAATCAGGCACCTCTGAATGCAAAACAATGCTATGGAAAATATGAAAACTGGTCAAGAAAACAGAATGTTTCAAAAAGACTACACTATTACTCTGTGCAGATAAGTATGTTGAAAAGCAGAATACGAGATAAGGCTCTATAACAGAGGTGCATAAAAAGAGGCATCTATGGAATTTGGCGGCGAGGTAGATTACCGTCAGCCGATGGAAATCAGCTTTCTTGAAAAAATATTTATGAAAGAAAAGGTATGTACGCACTCCATATACGAAATACAGTATACCAGTTAAGAGCTAAAGCTCTGGGTCAGACAGATGTTGCTTCCATTCAGGTACAACTTAAACCTCTGAAAGTTTTCGTTTTTTATCAAAATGGGAATAGTAAAATAGTCTTTATCTCAGAAATAAATGTGGATTAAGACAGAATAAAAATTTAGTACAATGCTTGTCATATAAATGTTGGAAAATAGTACTATTTTAAACTATAAAATATCAGTTAGCATAAAAATGGGAAAATGGATACACAAGCAAGCAAAAAAATTAAAGCCGCATAAAATACCATCACCTGGCCATAAACACTAGAGCAAGTTAAGGTCTACGGTCTCATAGTACTTTTTGGTACCAAATTACTTCATTAGAAGGAACGGTACAAATGAAAGAAAACGTTAAGTGGGTGTTAGCTGTAACTTTTACAAAGGGTTAAAGTAACCCCAAAGTAACTACAGGGTCAGTCTAAGACTCAGCTCTCCTGATCGCTCTCCTGTATCAGAGACGCTGCTATGTCACATCTTCGGGTCTCCATCTTGTGGTCATTCATTCTCTGAAGAATTTCACTTGTTCATTTAGACGGTGATTCCCAAAAAAGCCACATGAGGGGGGTCATTTCTGTGCCTGGCCAGGGTGGAGTGACCAGGTCACACTTTGCTCCCCAGGTAGAATGCACACTGCAGTGCACTCAGCCTGGCCTCCTGACATCCTGAAGGAAGATTTCATCACGTCATCGGTTCTGCACCTTCCCTAGCTTCTGTGGTACAGAAGATACCTGGCAAAGTTCTTCAAGGCCACGTCTTCGCGATGCCGTAAAGACACAGAGGTAGGTAGTGGCGGCACAGCCCTCCAAGGTGATCTGGGGGTTGATGGCAGACTGGTGTTTCAGCTTTTTACTGCAGTCTGTCTTGGGGTGCCTGGGTAGCTCAGTCAGTTAAGTATCCGATTTCAGCGCAGGTCATGATCTCAGGGCTGGCAGGTTCAAGCCCTGGGTTGGGCTCTAACAGCTTAGAACTTGGAGACTGCTTCAGATTCTGTCCCCCCTCCCCCATTCAAGCTCCATCTCTGTCTGTCTCTAAAATTAGTTAACGTTAAAAAAACAATCTTTTTCTACATCCTATCTTATAACCTACTTTATAATTCATTACTGAGTCATAAATGTCCTTTTATACTGAGACCTAGAATGACGTTTTTAATGGCTGCATAGTATTCCACTCAACGGATGCAGAGTAGTTTGCGTGACCAAATAGTAGCTTTGGAAATTGTATTCTCTGCCCCACCATCACTGCGCTACTATAAACACTGCTGTGAGGAAAAGAACTACAAATAAACCTTTGCACACTTCTTCCATTGTAGACTGGAATGGTCGGAAATAACTTCTAGAAATGGACCGCTAGCTGACAAATTGCTGGACTACAATATTGGAGGGTCAGGTATGCGTGCGTGCTGGGGCGGGGCTGGGGGAGCAACACGGCTGGAAGAAGGCGGTAGGAACGGTGAAGCATGATTTCAGAAAGGATAAAAAAGCAGCGTTTACCTTTTTATCTCAAAATCCAAATGTAATTTGTAATGTAAATATATGCCTACTAGTAAGCCCTCTTGGCGACAGGCTACTGTGAGGAGATCGAATGATAGAAGGATGGCAAATTTACTAAAGTTGTGAGTTACAGTTTTGAGGTCGACATTTCAACAAAAGTCTGTTGATAATTATTTGCATTATAATTTGTTACGTTAAGGATCAAAATATTTTCTTATATTTTCTTTCAGTCCTTACCAGATTATTGTTTTGATTAATGTCTGCATCCAAAATAGATATTCCCTTCTTGACCTGGCAAAAATACTCTAATAATACATACCTGAGCAAGAAGAGAATACAGTATAATGCATATTAATTTTGCTAACATAATCTAAGATATGAAAAAAAGACAACTACATGAAATGATTTTAAATAAAGGATAACACAAACATGAATTACAGAAAATAGAAGTTTTCGTGAACCCTGCAAGGAGCTATCTAAAGTAAAAAAAAAAAAAAGAAAGAAAGAAAAGAAAACCCAGCCCAAACAATCCTTAAGTCCTTTTGGCTAAGTTTATCTTATACCTAGTATATCACTATCAAAGAATGTGGTGTTTACTTTCTTTACCCTTTCTATGGCCAAAATTATTATTTTTAATATTTTAGATGGAAATCGTCCTCGCCACTCCATGGCCACACTTCATTAAATGATTTCCTAAATACAGCTTACCAACTCTTCTTAATGACCCATGATAATCACCGAGAGCTAGCAAAGGGTTATCCTGGTCTCGTTCTCAGAATGCTCTAATAGACGCAGGGAACGCTCTCCTCTGTCTTCTCTCAGCTCCCTCGTATCAACATAGTTATTTACAACCGTTTCTAGCCCTTCGGCAGCATTTAATCTATTGCCTGGTATACGTTAAGGATAACAAAAGCCAGAAGGAACTAGCAAACCACAATTTTATACATGATTCCTCGTCAACAAGCTAGCAGTTTCATGCTTTTCCTATTATTGGTCAAAGGCCTTTTAGACCTTAGCATACCAGCTACCACAAGTCGGATAATGAAAAAGCATGGTGTTAATAAGACTAAGAATTCTTAAAACAACAAAAATCTATAACGATAGCAATCATCAAACTAACAGATGCTACAAAGACCAACAAAATGTCTTACCGTGAGCATTATTGGCTCACAGACTCTTTGCTTAAATTTGTCCCGGTTATTTCGTAGCCATAAAACAGCATCATATGTGTCACGGTATCTCTGTCTCAGCTTATCTTCCTTTTGATTCATAAGATTGTCAAATCGTACAATATTATCACCCACGCCTAAAAAAGGAAAACAGAATAATACAAAAGGGTATCTTAGATCTAAAAGTTAGCACGACTCAGCAAGTACCCAACACAGTGAGAAAGCAAAACCCTGGACAAATTATCAAATTTCCAAACTCCTGGGATAAAAAACAAAGACCTTTAAGCTCTCAAAAATAAATAGGCCGCATAAAAAAAAGATTAAGAAATCACTATATTTCCTAACACAAGGTGATTACAATAGGCCTTCAAATATCTACGAGAAAAATATTTTCAACCTAGAGTCAGATATACAACAAAACCAAATTAAAAACATTAAAAAAAAAATACCTTCAGTTCATGGTCCCCTTTTAATTTATTTTTGAGAAGAGAGAGACAGTGCGAGCAGGGAAGGGTCAGAGAGAAAGAGAGAGAGAGAGACAGAGAGACACAAACACACACAGAATCCAAAATAGGGTCCAGGCTCTGAGCTGTCAGGACACAGCCCAACGCGGGGCTCAAACCCATGAACCGCAAGATCATGACCTGAGCCGAAGCTGGACTCTTAACCGACTGAGCCACCCAGGTGCCCCTGAAGGTATTTTCATTAAATCCCAAATCTCTCTCTCTCTAGGAGGTTACCCAAAGATGTAGAACAGAGTAATGCGAGAAAAAGACATGGAAGAAGTTTTATCCAACACAGACAAGGATCTTTGACAAATCCCAGATGACAGAAACCCAAAACAATCCACTTGGATGGTAGGAGGTGGATGGGGGGCTCCAGAGCAAGAGAATGCCTATTTAAGGAGGCGGCACACCCAACACTGGGCTTGAACTCACAACCCTGAGATCCAGAGTCCCGTGCCCTACCAACTAGGCCAGCCAGACACCCCAATCGTTTTCTTAAGGAAATGCTATAGCGAATTTTTTTTGTTTTTAAGGTAAATTAAAACCTTTACAAAAACGACTGCAGCGCCTGGGTGGTTCAGTCAGTTAACCATCTGACTTCGGCTCAGATCAAGATTGTGTGGTTCGTGAATTCGAGCCCCAGAGCGGGCTTTCTGCTGTTAGCGCATAGCCCTGCACAGCCAGCCTGCTTTAGATCCTGTCTCCCTCCCTCTCTCTCAAAACTAAACATCAAGTGCACTAATCTGAGATAAGACAGCGGTTACCCAGTAGCAAAGCAAAGAATATAATACATATAGGTGATTAAGGCATCAATCTGAAAAACCCAACCTGAGATTCCTCAACAAGGGCAAGTGAGCAGTTGAAGCCCTGCTTCCAGGGGAAGAAGGAAGTCCATCAACAGACACAGATCTCCATTTTAGAAACATCTCTTCACCCTCCGTTTAACAAAACTTACTCTTTTTCTCCTTCTCCAGAGACTCCTTCTCTCCTCGCTTATCGAACACCTCGCCTTCGCATGATGCCTTTTCATCTTGAACTCGTCTCAGATCATTGGTAATGGCATCAATCTGGGGCTGAAGATTCTCACAGTTTTCCGCGGACTTCAGTTCATTCTGCAAGTCTTCGATCATCTTCCGAGTGTTACTGATCCTCCGCTGGCGGTCGTGTTCCTCATTCTGTTTTACCGTGAGAGCCTGCTGCAGCTCCTCAATCTAGGAAGACACAAGTCGGGTAGTACTGCTTCCGAAGGCTTCCGTAGCAGTACCGTTTTTATCATGCACACCAGCTAAGCACATGGGTGTTTTCTTCACTAAAAGGAATTCTGCTATGGACTGTCCTTCCTACCAGACCACCTGGCTTATCTTTATTTGTTCACTAATATATCCTAAGTACCCAGAGCACTGCTTAGCATACAGTCAGCACTCATTAAATATTTGCTAAATGAACGAAATATTTGTTAAGCCCATTAGCACATTTCTAAATACAGACAGGAGGTAAATACATACTGTATACCAGAAGACTGAAATTAAGACAGATTTTCAATTAAGCAGTAGTAACAC
The DNA here is from genome assembly GCF_006229205.1 of Suricata suricatta. Taxonomy (NCBI): domain Eukaryota; kingdom Metazoa; phylum Chordata; class Mammalia; order Carnivora; family Herpestidae; genus Suricata; species Suricata suricatta. The sequence continues at coordinate 78,662,980 of NC_043712.1, forward strand.
ATGATTATGACAATGCTACTCTTAATTTTAAACTGAATGTACTGTCTTAAAATTATTTACTACTATTACTTAAAATTATAGATTGACAATTAAAATCTCAAAATATTATGTTTAGAGCTGTTGACCTACATTCAGGGTAAATTACTTTAAAAAAAAAACATCATATAATCTGCCAGTGGATTTTTATCGAAACCATCTAAAGACTACCTATAGAGTTAAGATTTTAAGACACACATGCATGCATAAATCCTGTTTTACAAACACAGAAATTTTGTATTATAATACTTAAGGTTAACATATCACATAATTTGTTACTCTTACCTCCTCCCTAAAGTAGGAACATGTTCATTATAGAAAATACTTAAAACATATAAACTTATTAAAATGTAAATGCTTAAGGACATTATAGATGATTTTTATTATCTACTTATTGATATCTTTCTATAGAACCTACATGTTTTATTAAATGACACCACTAAAAACATGCTGAGAATAGTTTCTCCTTCCTCCCATGTCCCTGGCAAACAACCTTTGGGTATCTAACATTCTATGGATGTAATCCCTTTTGTCCTACTCCCTACTGTTGGACATTGGGGAATCAGTTTTTTCTTTCTAAAAATTTAACTTTGATAGTGTCGAGATAACAAACTGAAATATGCCCAAATCTCCTCTCCTATACCAAAACTGCAGACGACAGAAATATCTTAAAAAATTAAGCAGCCACACTCTTCAGCTGGAAATCCATAGAGTCCAAGGCAATGAGGTGCAGGTACAGAATTAAGAATCCTCAAACACATGAGGAAGTCGAGCTCCAGGAAAAAGGGACAAGAAATTCAGCAAACAAAACCTTTGCACTCCCAGCAAAACAGCCCCACCAAGCCACCCAAGTCACCAGATACTGAAGCAATCGGTGCTGAAAGGTTTGGGTCTGACCGAACGGGGAAGCAACGGATACCCCTGCCCTTCCAGCCACAGTTTCTGAACTCTCACTCCTGGGCCGCTCTCATCCAAGGGACTTCCACGCTAATCCTGGACTCAGGTTATAGCCCAGGCTCCCTAGGTCCAAGCCTCCTCGATCACCCATCATCTTCAATTTCCATGAACGGCTATTCCTGAAAGACACTTCTGGAGCCCTCTCCCAGGACTGCCCTTCTCCTGCCATAATCCTTCCGACCGCTTCAGGACTCAGACGTGCGGAGAGGGCGTTAATCCTCATGAATCCACACTGTACTGTACTATTTCTTCCCGTAACTGAGTCCCACTTAATTTCCCTTGAAGACCATGAGATCAGGCTTTACCACCCATTATCTCTGTTGCTGGGTTAACTACCTCCCTCAAAAAACCGTCCTCACTCCATTCACTGGTGACATCAGCTCCCCCATGCTTTCCTCCCTATCACTATGCCCATCACATATCAGAAAATCAATCTCTTTGGCCCTCGTGTTCCTGGACTTCAACCACCTTTTCCTAAACCCCTCCTAGGCCAGCTTCTCCTCCAGTTATACTTCAAATCATGTAAATCTCCAAAAATCATCCGCCTGAAAACCATGTCTACAATCCTTCTTCCAGTCCCCTGAGTTGCATTTTACTTACTGCAGTATTCAAACTATTCTTTGACCCCACAGGGTCCTGTAATGCAGAGACCCTGCTGTCTTTTCACAGTCCATCATCCCCTTCATTCCTTTTTTTAAAAATTTTTTTAATGTTTTATTTATTTTCGATACCGAGAGAGAGCATTAGAGGAGGAGGGGCACAGAGAGAAGGAGACACAGAACCGGAAGCAGGCTCCACGCTCTGAGCTAGCGGTCAGCACAGAGCCTGACATGGGGCTCGAACCCACGAACGTGAGATCTGCCCTGAGCCGAACTTGGAGGCTTAACTGACTGAGCCACCCAGGCGGCCCCCCCCCCCCCTTCATTCCTTTCTGTACCTCCTGAGTTCCACAACCCAGTACAGGGCACACTGCCAAGACCGCTTTCTCCTCCACCATCCCGATGTCACATCTGCCAGGAAGAAAGCGCGGGTTTAGTAGAGACTAACTACATACCTTCCAACTATCTGCATCTAAGCAGCAGAACTAATTGAAGAAACTCTCCAAAACCATGTCTCACTTTGAACTTACAGTGACAAAACTTAAATACAACTCAAAACTACCCGAAAAACCTACATTTCTCCAATCAATGTGTGCTCATCCTAAAATGAGTTCACATTTTGGCCTCCTCCTCCTTCAGTCCTTTCTTGCTGCAGGCCCTCTGCGCACTCAGCTAGGGACCTTGTCTCACACTTCGTTAGCAGCATGGTTAAAATTCACGCTTCAAAACCCATCACCCTGTCTCCATCTGTACTCACTCCATTTTATCTTGTACAAGCACAGTCCTTGGAGCTACCTACATCTAACCGAAGCCTGAAGCCTGATGAAGGACCATGTTTTTAAAAATTCCAAGCCATCAAAGTCAACTTTTATCACTGACAACTAGGAAATAACAATCATTTTGGAAAACAGCTTTTTAATTCCTTCACAAGTAAAATATATACCTATGATAGTCTACTCCTAGGAAACTACCAAAGAAAATGAAAGCAAATACTTATACAAAAACTTGTACAAGAAAACTCATGGCAGCTTTACTAGCAATAGCTCCAAACCAGAAACTACCTTAATGTCCATCAATAGGTGAAAAAATCAATTGTGGTCTCAAGAAAAGTGAAAAAGTACATTAAATAAAAATAATAACGCACTGTGTCAAGATCTGTGGACATACCGAAAGCAGTGATGAGAGGCAAGTTTACAGCATTAAGTTCATACACAGGAGGAGAAGTCTCAAATCAGTAATCTGAGATTCCACCTCAAGAACCCCGAAAAAAGCAAAATAAACCCACATTGAGCAGAAGAAAAGGAGATAATAAAGATATGAACAAATCAATATAATTAAAAAGAGAAATGAACAAATGTCAATATAATTAAAAAGAGAAAAACAGAATATCTATGAAACAAAGAGCTGGTTCTTTGCAAAAAACAAACAAACAAAAAAAACCATAAAATTAAACCTCTAGTAAGATTGCCTTCCCTCCACCAGAAGAGAAGACACAAATTAGCAATATCAGGAATGAAATAAATAGGAGTATCACTGTATCACTACTGACATCAAAGGATAGTAAGAAACTTTATGCACAAATTTGACAATTTAGACACAATGGATCAATTCCTCAAAAAACATTAACTACCACAATTCATTAATTACGAAAGTTTATTTGAATAGCTCTATTAAATTGAATTCACAATTTTAAAACTCCCTCAAAAAAATCATAAGGACCCAGAGTGTCATTTAAGAATTATTCAGAATGTTTAAAGAAGAATTAACACCAATTCTACACAATCTCTTCTATAAAAAAATAGAAAAGGAGAAACACTTCTGAATTAATTCTATAAAGCTAGGTGGTATTGACCCAAAAAACAGTTCAAAAAGAAAACTATAGAATATCCCTTCACAGACACAAAAATCCTTTGTCAGTCAATAGAACTCAACAATATGTAAAATTATATACCACAAGCAAGAAGGATTTTCAGGGATGTAAGGTTGATTTGATGGTAAAAAAAAAAAAAATCAATCAATCAAAATAATGCATCAGCGTTCAATGCTAAAGACGAACATGGCCACCATCATATCAATAAATGCCCCAAAAGAGCATTTAACAAAATCCAACACTCAACGATAAATATTCCCAGAAACACAGGAATAGAATGAAAAATTCCCAAACTTGATAAAAGAAAACAATCTATAAAACACCTACGGTAATATACTTGGTAATAAAAAACAAACTGCTTTCCTCTTGAGATCCCAAATGAGAGAAGGCTGTCCACTCTCGTCTTTCTTATTCAACACAGTGCTGGAAGTTCTAGCCAGGGCAAGAAGGCAAGAAAGGAAATAAAAGGCATACAAATCAGAAAAGAAAAAACTATCTCCATTTGTAGATGACATGATTGCCAATGCAGAGAATCCCAAGAACTCTCTTTTTTAAAAAGAAAAAGGTGAAGAAAACAACAGGCGAAATCTCACACAACACAGAGAACTTGTGCACTGCAAACTACACAACGGTCACGGGAGAAATCAAAGCTCTAAATAGATGGAGACATACCGTGCTCAAAGACTGGAAGACTCAACAAAGTAAATTTTCAACGAAGTAAAGTTTCAATTCTCCCCAAACTGATCTACTCTAATACAATTCTTATTAAAATCCCAGCTACATTTTTCTGTAGATATAGAAAAGATTTCGATGTCATCAGCAATGGCAAAATCAAACTGAAATCTTCTCCAAAAAAGCAATGCGAGCACCGACAAAAATTGTCAAAATTAACTTTTTTTTGAATTCTGTAATTTAATCAAAGGTTTATAATAACCCAGAGACTGTTTATTCAAGAAAAGTGCCTGAATCTCGGTAAAAAATAGCAAGACGTGTGGGATTTTAAACAAGCCCTATTTCCTTCCCCAGTTCCCAGGCAGCCCTGAAAATCAACAGCCCACAATCACAGTGAAATGAGCTACTTAATAGCCACTGTAGAGATCAGAACAAGGTTAGAAACTTTTTAAGTTCTCACTCTCAAACATGTGTCCTTACTCTGCTTGATGTGACTCCACCATAGCTGGAAGCCTTTTACCCTGAAGGCATTTGTCAAAAACAACCAGTGGCAATGTTTAACACCACAGTTCTATCAAGAAGAATAACCGTTGGCCAACAAGCTAACCAAAAAAGCCAACAAAGCTGGAGGAGAAGACATGCGCTGGAGACTCTGGAAGCTCCTGAGAATCTAGAAGGCGGTATGAGCAGGACAGCGTGCATGCCGAGGATCGTACACATTCTCCAGAAAGACTGGAGGAGATCCTAAACTCCTACAGAGGCTCTGGGCACTCAAAGAATGTTTCACCTTGAGGCTCCGTGCAAATAGGAAGTGAAGCCCAAAACAGAGCTGTAAACTAGCACTGGATATTGACCAAAGTTTGCAATAATTCAGGGAGCATTTACTGAATCTTGGTGCAAAGTAAAAAAAACTGCCCTGCTAGGTGCTGAAGGTGTGGCCCAAGATGCATGAAGAGACCCTCAACAGAGAAGGAACTATCTGACCAGCAGGCCAACCCAGCACAGACTTCAGTAGTCATGCACAACAAAAAATATAAATTTCAAAGAATCAGCTAGGAGAGTTAACCAAACCAACAGCAACAAAAGCCTGGGGAGGGAAGGGCAAATGATTTCAGTTGCTATATACTACTATTTAAACAGCCAGTTTCAACAAAAATTACAACACATTTAACAAAAACAAATTATAGGCCACAAACTGGAAAAATAGCAGTCAATAGAAAATATCTCTGGGGCGTCTGGGTGGATTAGTCAGATGGGCGTCTGACTTCAGTTCAGGAGGTCATGATCTCATGATCTGTGGGTTTGAGCCCCGCATCGGGCTCTGTGCTGACAGCTCGGAGCCTGGAGCCTGCTTCAGATTCTGTGTCTCCCTCTCTTTTTGCCTCTCCCCAACTGTGCTTTCTTTCTCTCAATAATAAATAAGTAAGCTTTAAAAAATTATTTAAAAAAAATATCCCTGAGGAAATCCAGAAATAGACTTACAAAATAAAGACTTTACAAATGCTTTTTTTAAAATGTTGAATGAAGAAAACCATGTCTAAGCTACTAAAGGAAACAATGTCTCACTGAATGAAGAGTTACTAATAGAGGAAAAAAGTATAAAAAAAAGAGCCAACTAGAAACTGTGAGGTTGAAAAGTACAGGAACTGAAACAAAGGGAACCTTGGGCTGCCTGGGTGGCTCAGTCGGCTGAGCGTCCGACTTCCACTCAGGTCATGGTCTCACGGTTCGTGGGGCTGACAGCTAGCTCAGAGCCTGGGGCCTGCTTCAGATTCTGTGTCTCCCTCTTTCTCTGATCCTCCACTGCTCACACTGTCTCTCTGTCTCTCTCTCTCTCAAAAATAAATAAGACTTTTTTAAAAAAAGGGAACCTGAAGTCAGCCACTTGAGATTATCCAGTTTGATGAAAAGAAAACAAATGAATAAAATGTGTATCAAAGTATACCATCATGTAGATCCAAACATGCAGAACAGGAAGGAGAGAAGACAAAGAGGCAGAATAAATATCTGAGGAAATTAAAAGCCCCAAACTTTCCAACTCTGACCTAAGACATTAATCTGCATATCCAAAAAGCTAAATAACTTCCCAGTAGGATAAACTGAAAAACATCATCATTAACTGTTGAAAGACACAACGTTGAAAGCATGAAAAAAGTAACTCATCAGGGACATGGGATCCCCACTAAGATTAACAGCTGACCACTTCCTCATCAGAAAACTGGGAAGGCAGGGGGATGTCATATTCAAAGTGCTGGGGGGGGGGGGTGGTACGGACAAGAATTCTGTATCCAGTAAAACTATCCTTCAGAAACAAAGGGGAATTTAAGACATTCCCAGATAAAGGTGAACTGAGAGAATGCATCACTAGCAGACCTACCCTACAAAAATTCCTAGGGGTGCCTGGGTGGCTCGGTCAGTTGTGTCCAACTTCAGCTCAGGTCATGATCTCACCGTTCATGGGTTCGAGCCCTGCGTGGGGCTCTGTACCAATAGCTCAGAGCCTGGAACCAGCTTCAGACTCTGTGTCTCCCTCTCTCTTTGCCCTTCCCCTACGCTACACTTTCTCTCTTTCTCAAAAATGAATAAATGTTAAAAAAAAATCTTTAAAAAAAAAGTCCTAAGGTAAGTCTTTCACGCCAAGATGACAGGACACTAGACAGTAACCTGAACCTATACAAAGAAATAAAGAGCATCAGCAAAGGTAACTACATGATTAATATTATAGCTGGTCTTATTCACTAGTTCCTGGTTCAGAGTTCTTAAAATCCCTGGAATTGCCTAAGTGACAGGGGTATCTTTTGTTATTGGCACATGAGCACCTATTGAATATGCCTGATTTTATGCTAATAAGATGATTCCTGGAAGGGCCCCTAGATCGCTTCAGAGTAGGGTCTGGTTGCTGGAAGAATCAGTCACATGATCAGAGGTTTGGAACTCTCACCCCACGCCCTGACCTCATGGAGGAGAAAATAACTGGAGATTGAGTTTATTGGCCAATGGCCAATAATTTATTCAACTATGTCTACATAATGAAACTTCAATAAAACCTCTTAAAGACAAGGTTCTGGAGCTTCTGGTTTGATGAACAGGTCAATATGCTGGCAAGATGAAGCACCTAAGAGAGGTGAATGAAAGCTCTAAACACTCCATTCCCCCCCATATCTTGTCCTGCGCATCTCTTCCTTTTGGCTGTTACTGAGCCGTATCCTTTATAATCAAAGGACACAGTTGTTAGGACACCTCTGGTTGGTTCAATTGCTAGAGCATGTGACTCTTGATCTTGGGGTTTTGAGTGCAAGCCACCCCACAGTGGGTACAGAAATTAATTAAAAATTCTTGGTGCACCTGGGCGGCTCAGACAGTTAAGCATCTGATTTCGGCTCAGGTCATGATCTCACCATTCATGAGTTCGAGCCCCGCATCAGGCTCTGCGATGACAGCTCACAGACTAGCACCTGCTTTGGATTCTCTGTCTCCCTCTCTGCCCCTCCCCGGCTCTCTCTCTCATAAACAAACATTAAAAAAATTTTTAATTAAAAAATTTAAAAAAATTGTTTCATCTTAAAAAACAACCCAAAAAACAAAAACTGGGAATTATTAAGTATAACATTTTCCTGAGCTCTGTGAGTCACTGTAGTGAATGCAGGACTTAACGGGGGGCTGTGGGAACCCCTGCATTTGTAGCCATGTCAAACAGAAGTAGAGGTAGCCTAGGCCCTGGGGCCTGGAGCCTTGAGACTGATAGGTGAAGGGCTGTCCTGGGACCGAGCCCTTACCTTGGAGAGTGTGCTCTAATTCCAGGTAGTCAGTATCCAAACTGAACTAAACGTAGGACATTTGGTTGGTGTCAGAGAATCAAACATTATTACAAAAACAAAACTGTATGAAAAAATAATTACAAACTGTGCTACTAGGCTTATAAGAATTAAAGGACAATTGGCAGGACAGTAACAGCACAAAGGAGGGAGAATGGAATGGACTTCTATAGGGGCCAAGTTTTGCACACTACTGCAATTAAGTTGGTAGTAACATAAATTAGATTACTATAAACTAAGATACCGTTATCCTAAAGACTGCCACAAAGAAAGTAGCTCAAAAAATACACAGGAAAGGAAAAAAGGAATTTAAATGGTACAACAGAAAATACTTATTAACATAAAGCAGTAATGGAGAACTAGAGGAACAAAAAAGTTCTAAGACACACTGGAAACAAATTATCGAAAATGCTGCCTTGCCAGTAATTACATCAAATGTAAATGGATTAAACACTCTCAATTAAATGCAGAAAGAGGCAAAATGGATACAGAAGATGGCTACCTAGGAGGATCCCAAGTTCACTTCCTTCCAAAGACACATCAAGGTAACAGTTACATCTATAAAACTAACCCTGAAACCAATCTGAAAGACAAGCAAGAGACATCTTTCACAGTCTACTGAAAAGAGAAGGCTACAGAGAAAATTATAAGAAGGGGCCCCTGGGTGGCTTAGTTGGTTAAGCATCCAACTTTGGCTCAGGTCATGATCTCATGGTTCATGAGTTCGAGTCCCCTAACTGGGCTCTCTGCTGTCAGCACAAAGCTGGCTTCTGATCCTGTCTCTCTCCTTCTCTGCCTCTCCCCCCACTCACGCACATTTGCAAGCTATCTCTCTCAAAAATCAATGAACATTTAAGAAAAAAAAAAAAAAGGACAGGAAGGGAGACACTACTGGGAAGTAAAGCCCTGGAGGAAGTAACCACAAATGGCAAGCACCCTACAAGCACTGAGAAGTGAGCGGATCAGACTCCACACCAGCCAATCCTGGCACCGAGGCCATAACATGTGGCTTTAAAAGTGAACAGAATTTGGGGAGCCTGGGTGGCTCAGTGGGTTAAGCGTCTGACTTCGGCTCAGGTCACAATCTCGCAGTTTGTGGGTTTGAGCCCCACATCGGACTCTGTGCTGACAGCTCAGAGCCTGGAGCCTGCTTCAGATTCTGTCGCCCTCTCTTTCTGACCCTCACACCTGCTCACTTGCATGCGTGCACACACTCTCTCTCAAAAAAATAAACATTAAGAAAAAAATCAGCAGAATTTAACTCTGAAAGAGCCAGAGGGCAATAGAAAATTCAGTCCGTGCCCTTAAAGAGCCAGCGTAACAAAACACGCTGCTCCAGCCAGCACAGTAGCAGTCGGGTAAGCACCTGGGGTATAAGCGAAGAATTTACTGACTAATCTCAGAATGCCTATCGAAGGGGCAGGGAGGGATCTTCAAAAGATCTCTCCCAGGATCAAAAGTGCTGGCGGGTGGCGGAGAGGCCGCTGCTCCTCCATTTCCTCAGCTCAGGGAACCGGAGCCAGCACCAGCGCTCCCGTCTACCTTGTAGCATCCTGTGCTCCATCCAAGCACGCCCCTGCGGACCAGCCCATCCAAACCACTGCTCCTAACCCACCACACGCTGCACAGGCCCCGGAGTTACCGCACCACTCCAAACTGACTGCGGCCCAGGGGGGACATAACCCCCCACACCACCGGCACATCCGGCGCATCAGCAGTTCCAGCAGCCCAGACTCTCAGCTGGCTGTGCAGGGAGCAAGCTACCCCCTTTGATGCCCCTCCAACTATGGCCTCGAGGCTAACTGCAGACACCTAGGCTGCCAGCAAGTCCTGCCCCCCAACAAGCCTGAGGCAACCTCAGGCCTCAGCACGGGTGCAGGGACCAAACCCCGCCTCGTGCACCCACACCAAGTGTCCGGGGTCACTGCAGCCAGCGAGGCTGAAGGCGAGAGAGGCTCAGCCACAGAGCGGGGCATACGCAGCCCACACAGAGGGCACTCCTGGAAGCACTGCACCAGGGGGTGCCATGACTTTCAAGACTAGGAGATGTAGCTGATTTACCTAATACATAGAAACAAACACAGAGTTAGACAAAATGAGACAGTGACATGTCCCAAATGAACGAACAAGACAAAAATCACAAAGTTAAATGAAATGGAGATAAGCAACATGCCTAAAAAAGATCTCGGGGGCACCGGGTGGCCCAGCTGGTTAAACAACTCTAGGCTTTGGCTCAGGCCATGATCTCATTGTTCACAAGATCGAGCCTGGCATGGGCTCTGTGCTGAAAGCATGGAGTCTGCATAGGACTCTCTCTCTCTGCCCCTCTTCTGCTTGCTTGCTTTCTCTCTCACAAAATAAAGAACTCAACTTAAAAAAAACTCAAAACAAAGGTCACAAAAATTGGGACTTCAGAAAACAGATGATCTCAGTGAGAACTTCAATAAAGAATATATACAACCAGATCAGAAGAATTTAATAACTAAAATAAAAAATATACTAAAAGAATCAACAGATTAAAGGACTTATCAATGATCTGGTAGGGTAATGGGAAAGCAATCAAGTTGACTATCAAAAAAAAATTAATAGTAATAATAATAAATGAGAGTAGGTTAAGGGAAGTCAGAGACATCATCAAGTATAACATTCATATTATGGGGATCCCAGAAAGAGAAGAGAGAGTGGGGCGCCTAGTGGCTCAGTCGGTTGGGCATCTGACTTTGGCTCAGGTCATGATCTTGTAGTCCGTGGGTTTGAGCCCCACGTGGGCTTTGTACTGACGGCTTTGAGCCTGGAGGCTGCTTCAGATTCTCCGTCTCCCTGTCTCTGCATCTTCCTGACTTGTGCTCAGTCTCTGTCTCTCTCTCAAAAATAAGTAAACATATAAAAAAAATAAAAATAAATAAAAAAGAAAGAGAAGAGAGAAAAAAGGGGACAGAAAACTTATTTAAAAAAATACTTTCTGAAAAATTTCCTAATCTGGGGAAGTCTAGACATCCAAGTCTAGAACACTGAGAGCCCTTAACAAGATAAACCCAAGGAGGACCACACCAAGATACATAATAATTAAAATGCCAAAAAGTAATGACAAACAAAATTTTTGTAGAGGCAAGAGAATAGTTAAATACAAGAGAATCCCCCTAAGGCTATCAGCTGATTTTTCAGCAGAAACTGTGCCTGCCAAAAGCAAGGATCACTGATATATTCAAAGTGCTGATAAGAAAAAAGTCACAACCAAGAATACTCTACCCAGCAAGGTTATCATTTAGAAAAGGGGAAAGATAGATGAGTTTTTCAGACCAACAAAAGTTAAATGAGTTCTCACTAAATTTAAAGGAAATTCTTTTAGTTGAAAGAAAAGGCCATTACTAGAAGAAAATAATAAAAGGAAAAAAGTCTCATAGGTAAAAACAAAAAATATATACTAAATATAGTAGATTAATCATTGATAGTATGGAGGTTAAAATACAAAACTAGTAGGGAGAGAGCACCAAGATGGCGGAGAAGTAGGGAGCTCTGTGGTCTCCACCCGCCTGCAATTATCAAACTAAGAAGGACCAAGGCCACTATATTCTGATCTTCAAGAATGGAAGGTGCACACACAGAATCCTTATAGATGACAGCCTCATGGATGCCTGAGTGAGGGCCGCGCTGAACTGCCCTGTAGAGCACGCACAGATCTGCAGTGGAGAGTGGTGGAGAGCCGCAGGGAAGAGAAAGAGACTGAAAGCGCTCACAGAGCAGACGCTGGAGAGGGAGAGACCTCGGCCTGGGACTGAGAGGCACACCATCCCATACATATAGCCGCTGGGCGCAGGGAGACAGATTCGTCCCCCTCGGCGGGCTGGTTCTCCCCTGGGCCCGGCGGCTTGGCGACTCCAGGCGGAGCCAGGGAAAAGCTGGCCCCCCAGTCGCCTTACTCAATCTCGGCTAGGAATAGGAAGCCACCCGCCTGCAGGAAGACATTTCATTTCATTTCATCTGGGGCAACAGATGTTAACAAATGTTAAAGTGCACGGACTAGGATTTGGAAGAGTGGCGGAGCTTAGGTGGGGGAAAGAAAACTTGGCCCGATCGTGGCACAGGGAGATGGGACTTATAAAAGTGTTTTCAACGTGTGATCTGACAAGAGCTTGGGGGCACCGCCATTCTTCTTCCTGCAACCACTAAGGCGGGGCCTCGAGAATAACCTACCTGACCTACCTACACCAAACCACGCCCAACCATGCTGGAGAGCTTTTTTCTTTTTTCCTTAATCTTTTTTCTCTTTTCTTTTTCCCTTGCTTCTTCTCCCCTCCCCTCCCCGGAGTCTGGGAAAGACCAACATTTATCCCTCCACAGGTTTTATGCTCTCAGACTTTCCTTTGTCCTTTCTTCCCTCCTCTTCTTTTCTCTCTTCTTTTCCTTTCTTTTCTTATTTTCTTTCCCCTGTTGGTTTGCTTATTTGATTTCTCTGTGCATTGGCGTGCTTTTGTTCCCTGTGTGCTTGTCTGTCTGTTGTTCTTTTCAGGGCTACCTCAAGAAAAAAGCCAAAGTACACATAGTGGATGGAGAGCCCCAAATACCACTGAGCAGGGAAATAAAATAATCAAAGGCACAACAAGAGAAACTGAGAGACACCATTAAAAGAACACTTCTGAAACGACAGGCCCTGGACAGTCAATGGACCTCCTTTAATAGGGTAATATTAACTGTGCACAGTGCATAACAAGCTTTAAAAACTGACAAGAAACAGAAAGCTAGCCAAAATGACGAAATGAAATAACATTCCTCTAAAGAAATTCCAGGAAGAAATCACAGCCACAGAACTGCTCAAAACAGACATAAACAACATAACTGAACAAGAATTTAGAACAACTCTCATAAAATTAATTGCTGGCTTGAAAAAACCATCAGAGAAGCTACTGATACACCGACTAGGGACCATCAAAATAGCTGTGACGAGTTAAAAGGCTATAAATGCAGTACATAATAAAATGGAGGCAGCCACTGCACAGACTGAAGAGGCAGAGAGGAGAATAGGTGAATTAGCAAAAGAGGAAGCCAAGAAAAAGAGAGAAATTGATACAGGAGCAGGAAAGGAGAATTTGAGACCTGAGTGATACAAACAGAACAATATCTGTATCATATGAATTCCTGAAGACGAAGAAGAAAGAAAAAAGGTCCCGAAGGGGTGCTAGATCAATTTATAGCCGAGAACTTCCCAAATCTAGGGAAGGAAAGCCATGGAAATTCAAGAGGCATATCGAACTCCCCTAAGACGTAACTTAATCGACCTTCAACATGACATATCATAGTGAAACTGGCAAAATATAAAGACAAAGAGAATTCTGAAAGCAGCTAGGAATAAAAGGGCCCTAACATACAAAGGGAAACCTAACAGAGTGGTTACAGACCTATCTACTGAAACTTGGCAGGCCAGGAAGGAATGGCAGGAAATCTTCAATGTGATGAATGGGAAAAATATGCGACCAAGAATCATTTATCCAGCGAGCCTGTCATTCAAAATAAGAGAGAGAAAGGTTTTCCCAAATAAATAAAAATTGAGAGAATTCATCATCACCAAACCAGCTCTACAAGAAATCCCAAGAGGGACTCTATGAGGAAAACATAGGAAGGAACATAAGGTACTAGAGACATTACTACAAACATGAACTCTACAGGGAACACAATGAATCTAAACCCACTTTTCAATACTAACACTGAATGTAAATGGAATGAATGCTCCAAACAACACAGGGTAGCAGAATGGATAAAAAGCCAAAAGCCATCCATTTGCTGTCTACAAGAGACTCACCTTAGACCTGAAGATACCTTCAGATTGAAAGTAAGGGAATGTAAAAAAAAAAAAAAAAAAAAGAAAAGAAAGTAAGGGGATGGAGAAATATCTATCATGTGACTGGACACCAAAAGAAAGCCAGAGTAGCCATACTTCTATCAGACAAACTGGACTTTAAAGTAAAGGCAGTAACAAAAGATGAAGAAGGACATTATATAATAATTACAGGGTCTCTCCATCAAGAAGAGCTAACAATTATGAACATCTATGCAATGAATTCAGAAGCACCCACATACATAAAACAACTAATTACAAAAAAAACAAACTTATTGATAAGAATGTGCTTACTACAGATTTTAAAACTCCACTTACAGGAATGGATATGTCAACCAGACAGAAAACCACTAAAGAAACAATGGAACAGACGGAATTAATAGATATATTTAGAACTCTGCACCCTGAAGCTAGGGAATTCACCTTCTTCTCGAGTTCACATGGCACATTCTCCAAGACAGACCACATACTGGGTCATAAACCAGCCCTCCATAAATACAAAAGAATTGAGATCATACCATGCACACTTTTGGGTCACAATGCTATGAAACTTGAAATCAATCACAGGAAAAAGTCTGGAAAATCTCCAAAAATGTGGAGGTTAAAAACCACCCTACTAAAGAATGAATGGGCCAATCAGACAATTAGAGAAGAAACTTAAAAATATATGGAAACAAATGAAAATGAAACCACAACAATCCAAACTCTCTGGGACGCAGTAAAGGCAGTCCTACGAGGAAAGCATACTGCAATCCAGGCCTATTCAACAAACTAGAAAAAGCCCAAATTCAATATCTAACCGCACACCTAAGGAAACTAGAAGAGGAGCAGCAAGAGCACCACAAACCCAGCAGAAGAGAAACAATAAAGATCAAGGCAGAAATAAACAATATAGAATCAAAACAAAAACAAAAACAATTGAACAGATCAATGAAACCAAGATTTGGTTTTTAAAAAAAATAAGCAAAATCGATAAACTTCTAGCCAGGCTCCTCAAAAAGAAAAGAGAGAAAACCCAAACAGACAAAATCATGAATGAAAATGGATCTAATACAACAGATCCCTCAGAAATACAAGCAATCATCAGAGATTACTATGAAAAATTATACACCAACAAACTGGACAACACAGAAGAAATGAACAAATTCCTAAAGGCACATGCACTACCAAAATTCAAACGGGAAGAGACAGAAAATCTGAACAGACTCATAACCAGTGAAGAAATCGAATCAGTTATCAAAAATCTCCCAATGAACAAGAACCCAGGGCCAGATGGCTTCCCAGGGGAATTCTACCAGACATTTAAAGCAGAATTGACACCCATCCTTCTCAAGCTATTCCAAAAAATAGAAATAAAAGGAAAACTTCCAAACTCATTCTATGAAGCCAGCATCACTTTGATTCCCAAACCAGACGGAGACCCAACAACAAAAAAAGAACTACAGGCCAATATCCTTAATGAATACAGATGCAAAATACTCACCAAGACACTTGCAAATCGAATTCAACAGCATATAAAAAGAATTATCCATCATGATCAAGTGGGATTCATTCCTGGGTTACAGGGCTGGTTCAATATTTGCAAATCCATCAATGTGATACATCACGTTAACAAAAGAAAAGATAAAAACCGTATGATCCTGTCGATAGACGTAGAAAAAGCATTTGACAAAATACAGCATCCCTTAATAAAAATCCTTGAGAAAGTCAGGATAGAAGGAACCTACTTAAACATTATAAAAGCAATTTATGAAAAGCTCAAAGCTAATATCGTCCTCAATGGGGAAAAACAGAGCTTTCCCCGAGATCAGGAACATGACAGGGATGTCCACTCTCACCACTGTTGTTTACATACTGCTGGAAGTCCTAGCATCAGCAATCAGACAACAAAAGGAAATAAAAGGCATCAGCATTGGCAAAGAAGAAATCAAACTTTCACTTTTCGCATGATACTCTACATGGAAAACCCAACCCACTCCACCAGAAGCCTTCTAGAACTGATCAGTGAATTCAGCAAAGTCGCAGGGTACAAAATCAACTTACAGAAATAGCTTGTATTTTTATATACCAATAATGAAGCAACAGAAAGAGAAATCAAGAAACTGATCCCATTCACAATTGCACAAAAAATCATAAAATACCTAAGAATAAATCTAACCAAAGATGTAAAAGACTTGTATGATGAAAACTATAGAAAGCTTATGAAAGAAATTCCAAGAAATGGAAAAATATTCTGTGCTCAGGGATTGGAAGAATAAACATTGTTAAAATGTCATTACTACCCAAAGCAATCTACACATTCAATGCAATACTCATTAAATTGCACCAGCATTCTTCTCAAAGCTAGAAAAAACTATCCTCAAATTCATATGGAACCACATAAAAACCCGAATAGCCAAAGTAATACTGAAGAAGAAAACCAAAATGGGAGGCATCACAATCCCTGACATTAGCCTCTACTACAAAGCTGTCATCATCAAGACAGTATGGTATTGGCACAAAAACAGACACATAGACCAATGGAATAGAATAGAGAGCCCAGAACTGGACCCACAAATGTATGGCCAATTAATCTTTGACAAAGCAGGAAAGAGTATCCAATGGAAAAAAGACAGCCTCTTTAACAGGTGGTGCTAGGAGAACTGGACAGCAACAGGGAGAAGATGAAACTAGACCAGGGGCGCCTGGGTGGCTCAGTCAGTTAGTCCTCTGACTTCGGCTCAGGTCAGATCTCACTTCGTGGGTTCGAGCCCCGCATCAGGCTCTGTACTGACACCTAGCTCAGAGCTCAGAGCCTGGAGCTGCTTCCGGTTCGGTCTCCTTCTCTCTCTGCCTCACCCCCTCTCACGCTCTGTCTCTCTCTGTATCAAAAATAAATAAAACATTAAAAAAAATTAAAAAAAAAAAAAGAAACTAGACCAACTTCTTACACCATATACAAAAAAAACTCAAAATGGATGAAGGACCTGAATGTGAGACAGAAACCATCAAAACCCTAGAGGAAAAAGCAGGAAAAAGCCTCCTTGACCTCAATCGCAGCAATTTCCTACTCGACACATCCCAAAGGCAAGGGAATCAAGAACAAAAATGAACTATTGGGACCTCATCAAGATAAAAAGCTTCTGCACTGCAAAGGAAACAGTAAAAAAAAAACCTAATAGGCAAAGGATAGAATGGGAAAAGATCGTTGCAAATGTCGTATCGGATAAAGGGCTAGTATCCAAAATATACAAGGAACTCACCAAACTCCACACCCAAAAAATGAATAATCCAGTGAAGAAATGGACAGAAGACATGAGTATACACTTCTCCAAAGAGGACATCCAGATGGCCAACAGACACATGAAACGATGCTCAGTGTCACTCATCATCAGGGAAATACAAATCAAAACCACACTGAGATACCACCTCACACGGGTCAGAGTGGCTGAAATGAACAAATCAAAAGACTATAGATTGTGGTGAGGATGTGGAGAAACGGGCACCCTCCTACACTGTTGATGAGAATTTAAACTGGTACACCCGCTCTGGAATACAGTGTGGAGGTTCCTCAAAAAACTATCAATGGATCTCCCTTATGACCCAGCAATAGCATTGCTAGGGATCTACCCAAGGGATACAGAAGTGCTGATGCATAGGGGCACATGTACTCAATGTTCATAACGGCACTTTCAACAATAGCCAAAACATGTAAAGAGCATAAATGTCCATCACCTGATGAATGGATCAAGAAGATGTGGTATATATACACAACAGAATACTACATGGCAATGAGAAAGAATGAAATCTGGCCATTTGTAGCAAAGTGGATGGACCTCGAGGGTGTCATTCTAAGCTAAATAAGTCAGGCAGAGAAGGACAGATACCATATGTTTTCACTCTAGGTCTAACAGGAGAAACCTAACAAGGGACCATGGGAAGGGGAAAAGAGGGGGAAAGAAAGTTAGAGAGAGGGAGGGAGGCAAATCATGAGAGACTCTTTAATACTGAAAACAAACTGAGGGCTGAAGAGGGAGGAGGAAAGGGGATGGGGGGTTATGGTCATGGAGGGGGGCACTTGTGGGGAAGAACACTGGGTGTTATATGGAACCAACTTGGCAATCAACTATTAATTTAAAAAAAAGTAATAAAATCAATTACGCCTGCAAAAATTATTCAAGGGATACCAAAATCAAAAGTTGTAAAGTATGGCATCATATACATAAAATGTGAAGTGGGGACAAAAACGTAGTGATTTTAGAACGTATCTGGACTTAAGGAACCATCAACTTAAAACAGACTGCTACAAACATATGATGTTACAAACAAACCCAGTGGTAATCACAAATCAAAAACCTAAAATATATACACACAAAACCCAGGAAGGAATACAAGCATAACACTAAAGAAAGCTTTCAACCAGAAGATAAGAGAACAAGAGAAGAAGAAATGAAAATTACAAAAAGAACCAAAAAATAATAAACAAAATGGCAAGAAGTGCATACTTATCAATAATTACTTCAGATGTAAATGGATTAAATGTGCCAGTCAACAGACACAGGATGACTAAATGGATTAAAAACAACAACAACAAAACCCATGTATGTGCTGCCTTCCAGACTCACCTCAGACCTCAAGACACCTACAGACCAAAGTGAAGGGAACTAAGACAGTGAAGAAAGAATCCAAAGGCAGCACAAATGAAAGACCATACTTACAGAATGGAAGAATTAATATTGGTAAACAATTACAGAAAGAATGCAATTCCCATGAAAATATCAAGAGTATTTTTTCAGAGAACTAGAACAAATAATCCTAAACTTTGTATGGAAACACAAACAATCTTGAAGAGGCAAAGAAAATTTGAGAGAAAGCAAAGCTGAAGGTATCTCAATCCCAGAAAAAGATATTCAGAACAAAACAAAGCAGAACAACAAAAGCAAAGGTAGCAGTATGTATAACATACAAAGGAGACTTTAAAACAAATACTAAAGCAAGAGACAAAGAAGCACTACACACTGATAGAGAGGTCAGTCCAGCAAGAAGAGATAATTGTAAACATCTATGCAACCAACAAAAGAGCACCTAAATACATAAAGTAAATATAACAAAGCAATAGTGTAGAGGACTTTAACACCCCATCAATGGATAAGATCATCCAAACCAAAAACAAAACAAAACAAAACCCAACATAGAAACAGTAGCTTTGATCAACACTTAACCAGATGGATCTAACAGATGTATTGTACAATACATTCCATCTAAAAACAGAATACACATTCTTTCCAAATGCACATGGAACATTCTCCAGAATAGATCACACTGGGCCACAACACAAGTCTCAATAAATTTAAGAAGACTGAAATCATATCAAGCACCTTTTCTGACTACAATGGTATAAAATTAGAAATCAATTACAAGAAAAGTCTGGAAAGAACATAAGTACATGGAAGCTAAACAAAATGCTACTTAACAATGAATGGGTCAACCAAGCAATTAAAAAGGAAATAAAAAAATATATATGGAAGCAAAAGAAAATGAAAACACAATGGGCCAAAATCTTTGGGATGCAGGAAAAGCTATTCTAAGAGGGTATTTTATAGGGATACAGGGCTTATCTCCACAAGGAAAATTTCAAACAACCTAACTTACACTAAAATGAGCTAGAAAAAGAACCAAGCAAGCCCAATAGTAAAAGGAAGAAAATGATAAAGATGAAAGTAAAAATAAATGAAATATAGAATGATAAAAAAAGATATCAGAAACCAAGAGCTAGTTCTTTGAAAAGACAAAACAAAATCAATAAGCTTTTAGCTAGATTCATCAAGAAAAAAAAAGGGAGGACTCAAAATCTGAATTAAAGGAAAAGAAATAATGGACACCACAGAAATACAAATAAGAAAATATTATGAAAAAATAAAGGCCAACAAATAGAACAACTAAGACAAATGGATAAATCCCTAGAAACCTATAATTTCCCAAATCTGAATCAGGAAGAAACAGAAAATTCAAACAGACCAAATATTAGTAATGAAACTTATCACTACTCAAAAATCTCCCAGCAAACAAGTCCAGGACCAGATGGCTTCACAGGTGAAATCTACCACACTTCTGAAGAAGAGTTAATACCTATTCTCAAGCTATTCAAAAAAATTGGTACAGGAGAGAAAACTTCCGAATTCATTCTATAAAACCAGCATTTCACTAATACCAAAACCAAAGTTACAACCAACCAACCAAGCAAAAAACTACAGGCAAGTACCTGATGAATACAAATGCAGAATCCTCAACAAAATACAATTTTAGCAATCCAAGTTCAACAACACATTAAAAGGATCATTCACCACAACCAAATGGAAGTTATTCCACAGATGCAAGGGTGGTTCAATATTTGCAAATCAATCAATGTGATACATCATATTAGCAAGCATAAAAATCATATCACCACCTCAAAACATGCAGAAAAAAACGTAACAAAATACAACATCCATTCATGATTAGAGAGACACATACCTCCAGATAATAAAGACTATCTATGAAAAACCCATATCTAACATCAAACTTGATGAAAAACTCAAAGCTTTCCTTTTAAGATCAAGAACAAGAAAAGGACATCCACTATCACCACTTTTATTCAACATAATACTGCAAGTTGTAGCTGCAACAACCAAAGAAAAATAAGACATCCAAACTGGTAAAAGAAGTAAAACTTGTCACTATTCGCAGATAGCATGATACTAACATAGAGAAAACTCTAACGCCTCCAATAAAAAAACTGTTAGAACTGATAAGTAAATTCAGTAAAGATGCAGAATACAAAATTAATATGAAGAAATCTGTTGCATTTCCATAACTAATAAAAAAGGGGCAAAAAGAGAAATTAACAAAACAATCCCATTTATAACCACACCTCCAAAATATAAAATACTTAGGAATACATTTAACCAAAGAGGTAAAGACTTACACTCTGAAAACTGTAAGACACTGATGAAAGAAACCAAAAGCAACACAAATGAAAGACCATACTCATGGAATGGAAGAATTAATATCGTTAAACTTCTATTATCCAAAACAATCTACAGATTCAATGCAATTGAAATTTAAAACAATCTTGAAGAGCCAAAGAAAATTTGAGAGAAAGCAAAGCTGAGGTATCTCAATCCCAGATTTTAGGATATACTATAAAGCTACAGTAATCAAAACAGTATGGTACCAGTCCAAAAAACAGGCACACTGCTAAGTGGAACAGAACACAGAGCCTAGAAATAATACACCTATAGAGTCAATCTATAACAAAGGAGGCAAGGACATACAATAAAGAGACAGTCTTTTCAATAAATGGTGTTGAAAAAATCCGACAGCTACTAGCAAAAGACTGAAACTGGCCTTTCTTAAACCACACACACACACACACACACACACACACAAATAAAAATGGATTAAATTACCTGAACATAAAACGCCTATAAAACAGCATAAGCAGTAATCTCTTTGACACTGTCCTCAGCAAGGTATTTATGGCTATGTCTCCTCAGGCAAGGGAAAATAAAGCAAAAATAAATTATTAGGCCTACTGGTATACCAAATACAACTACGAGTATACCAAAATAAAAAGCTTTTGCATAGTGAAGGAAACTATCAACAAAACAAAAAGGCAACCTAGTGAATAAAAAGATGTTTACATGCAACACAACGTCAATATACCATCTGATAAGAGGTTAATATCCAAAATATATAAAGATCTTAAGCAACTCAACACCAAAAGAACAAACAAAACTACAAAAACAACCAACCTGATTAACACATGGGCAGAGAACCTGAATAGACATTTTCCCAATGGAGACATACAAAGGGCCAAAAGATACATAAAAAGGTGCTCAACATCACTCACCACCGGGGAAATGCAAATCAAAACCACAATCACTTCACACCAGTCAGAAAGGTTAGTATCAAAAAGATAATAAGTGTTGGCAAGGATGCAACCACTGTGCTCTGCTGGTAGGAAGAGAAAATGGTGCAACAGCTGTGGACAACAGTATACGGGCTCCCTGAAAACTTAAAAACAAAAAACAGAAATACTGTAAGATCCGGTAATTCCACCACCCAAAGAAAACGAAAACACAAGTTTGAAAACATATATGCACCCCTAGGTTTACCACAGCATTATTTACAATAGGCAAAATATGGAAGCAACCTAAGCGTCCATCGTCCCTCCGTGAATGAATGGATGAAGACACACGCACGGGTGCACACACACACTGGAATACTAGCCCTAAAAAGAATGAGATCTTGCCATTTGCAACAGCATAAATGGACTCAGAAGGCATTACGCTAAGTGAACTAAGACAAATGCCAATGATTTCACTTATATACGGAATCTAAAACACAAACACAAATGAACAAAGACTCTTAAGTACAAAGAACAAACTGATGGTTGCCAGAAAGGAGTGAATAGGGTGATGGGTGAAGTAAAAGGAATTAAGGAGATAAAAACCTGCAGTTATAAAATAAACCACAGAAATGAAAGAACATAAGGAAAACAGTCAATGATACTGGAAATAACATCCTATGATAGTAGACGGTGACTACCCTGATCATGGCGAGCAAGGAGAAACATAACAGTATTGTTGAATCAGTATGTTGTATACCTGAAACTAATGTTATGTTGTATATTAATATTGACTTCAAGAAGATAAAGAAAAACCCATGATCCACAGAAGTACATTTTAATTTTTTTTTCAATGTTTATTTTTGAGAGACAAAGAAAAGAGTGTGAGCAGGGGAGGGGCAGAGAGAGAGGGAGACACAGGATCTGAAGCAGGCTCCAGACTCTGAACTGTCAGCCCAGAGCCCAATGTGGGGCTTGAACCCATGAACAGGGAGATCATGACCTGAGCCGAAGTCAGACACCTAACCGGCTGAGCCACCCAGGTGCCCCAGGAAACACATTTAGATTTGAAGACACATAGGTTTAAAGTAAAAGGATAAAACTTTATATAGTCAAATAGAACTCTTCATTTCCACTCTCTTAGCAATACTCATTTCAATAAAAGGGACTATTATCCCTCCAATTGTGAAGTCAAAAGATCAGATGTGATCCTTGATTCCTCCACAGTTCAATCCTTCTATCTACTCCCTGAGCAAATTCTGTGGTTCAGTTTTCTAAATGCACTGGTCACCTGCTACCACGTGAGGGGAAGCCACCACTCTCACGCCCCTGGCCTGCTTTGGCAGCCTCGTAACCAAACTCTCTACTTTTCTGTCCCACACGGTCCATTCTCCATAAGGCAATACTCGTTGTTGATAAAAAAAAAATATATGAAATACTGTTTCTCTCTGGCTTAAAAACTTCCGACGCCCTCTCAGTTTCTCAGCATTTAGAATCAGATTTAATTTCCTTTCTTTTTTCTTCAAAGGTATGCCTGTCTCTCGAATCTGCTACTTCTCAGGAACAATATTGGATCTCATGGGACGCACAGGAAAGATTGCCAAGGTGTTAAAAAAAAAAAAACAATTTTGTGTTCAGAATGTGATTCAGCAATATTAATATTCCAGAATGAGTGCAAAAAAATGTATTTTCCAACATAAAAGGACTCAAAGTTCATCAACCAAAGCATGTCTCTAAAACACCCACAGAAGATACCTAGCAAGAAAAAAACCCCACCTCCCAAGAGGCAGAAGAAGTCTAACAGGTAACATGATCAAATTAACCAATAAAACACACTAAGTCTAAATAAGCACAGACGGTAAAAAATAACATTTTAAGTAAGTGACAAGTTTCTGAGGACACTGACATGGAGTGGAGGAAGAGTAAGCATCTTAATGAAATGGAAGAATAAAAATGCTGATAACTCTTAAAAACATGTTATTTAAACTTTAAGTATCATCAGGAGAATAAGCTCAGAGTATATAACTTTAGGGACAAAATGGATGTGAAAACCTTTATCAACAACAACAGAAAGTGTTAAGGGAAACTGGAGAAATCTTAGAAAACAACAGTAAATGGAACTGTATGAAAAAAGTGTCAATACACGAAATTAACAAAAACCGCAAAACAAAACCCAGGATCTACTACTCACAGCAGATCAAGTAAATCAAAACATGATGCAGAAGCAACAAAACATCATAGTTTTAAAATCTAGGAAGCAAAAATTAATACAATTTTGAGGCAAAGTAGCCAAATCTACACTCATAGAAGGTATTTCCCTTTCAAAACGGGTAAGTCAGGCAAAAAAAGTACGTAGAATATCTGAATATAAGCATAGTAAACCTGTTCAAACACGTGTATATTCATACATACATATACATAGACACATAGAAAACTCCACATTGAATGAATGCATTCTTTTGAATATATACAGAACACGCATAAAACCAAATATAAAAGTCCAAAGAGATCTCAAAATATCTACAATAAAGCCTACATTTATTAACTATCAAGGAAAAGAATCAGAACTCTACATTAAGGTTTTGAAATTCCATATTCATAGACTTAATTAAAACAGTAAGAACTCCTATATAACCTTAAATGAATGAAAATGTTAAACTGAAAATAGAAAATCTTAAAGGGAAAAGCAATAAATGCACTTATCAACACATATGAAACGCAGGCAAGTGATAACTGGAAAACTATTTATACCCTAAAATTTTATTAAAAGTTAATAAAAGAATGAACTAACTTATAAAAATGACAAGCCCTAACAAATGTTCGAGCAAAACAAGATAATATTGGTCCAAGAAGCATTAAACTACTTAAAAAGTCTGCTTAACACTGAAGAAACAGTTTAGGATGAAACAAAACAAAATTTCAGGCCAATCTCACATGGTGCAAAAAAAAATCCTAAATACAAGATTTTCCAGGAGAAAATTTACTTGGTATTTAAAATACCAAGTAAGATGTGTGACAGAAACATAAGGATGATTCAATTACACAATCTATCAATTTGTATTCCTAGTCGGGGTTTTAACGATGAAATCTTTATGCCTTTTCCCTCCTAAACTCAAAAAAAAAAAAAAAAAAAAAAGGTTCACTCCCACAAGGACGGAGGGAACAAGGCAGGAGGCACCAGGAATTGGAGATTTCAATAACATTCAGAAGAGGAATAGACAGCACAGAGACGGCTAATTTAACAGCCCAGCGCAGGAGCCACAGTGCAAAGGGGGTAAAAGGACAGGGACAAAAAAAAGAGGACTCTTGCAAAAAAACAAAACACAAATCCCAGGGACTCTCAGCAACTAGGAGATGTCAAGTACAAAAGGGCTGCCCTGCCCCACCTCCTGCACCGCATCCATACAGGGGACACGTAACACAGCCAGCCTAGCTTCTGCCAGGGAAATCTGACGTTTATTCTCTGAAGAAATTAAATGAGAGGTGCCTGGGCTTTGAAGATGGAAGGCGCAGAAAAGGGGGCGAGGCTGAAAAGTGGAAGATGACCATAAAGCTTGAACTGCCAGGAATGCCTCAGGCTATGCACCTTTCCCTAAGACAGGCACATCAAATTTTAGTTTCTGAATGGTTCTACAGAACAAAACTCCACCTACAGCTGGGGATCCCTCAGCTAAAAAGCCGGTCTCCTTGAACAGTTATCCTAAAATAATTTTGCCACCAAGTCCCACACCTGTGCACTAAGGCTCTGTCATTAGCTTTGTAATGTCCTAGTCTTAACAAACAGAATCTCTTAAAATTTAATTTCTGCTTTTGAGGTAACTACATCCAATTTTACCATCACACCATTAAAACACTACAGCTATCCAGTCACAAAGACCATAATGCTCACCAATGAGTACTTTTGAGAATTTTTCCTAATTACCCTTAGTGCAACTTCTCTACTTCTAGATCTTAGGACCTCTCATAGATTAAGAAGCAGAGAATGAAGAAAACTTTACACAATTCCCAAACAAAAAGTCGTCCCATAATCCAGACCTGAACATGAAAGGTAGGGTAAGTTAGCATAATAAAAATGTCAATACCAAATCTTACCTGTTTATCTTTCCTTTCTATAATATCTTGCTTTTGTTTGCATTTTTGAGACGTCTCTTTAATATCTGTTGCCTGTAAGATTGAACCAGAAGGAGGGGAGTTTAATTAAAATCTCAAGCAAGCAAAGTATGTAGCCCACCCACCCAAATATTAAGTTAACCCACATTGTTCATGATTTCTTTCAAACCAAATTCATAATCATAAACAAAACTAAGTCACTTGCAAATCTACAAAAGGACATTCCTATTGATATTAAAAACAGCTGCAGCAGTATGCATACGGATGTTTATGTCCTCACATTTATTATCTCGTCATTTCACTTGATCCTAAAAGCAATCCTATTAGGATAGCGGGGGTCCACAGTTTAAACCATTGTTAAAATCTCTTAATTCCAAAATTTCCCTAATGTTAAAACACATGACCATAAAAAATTTTAATTTAGGTTTAAATTTTTTTCAAGTTTATTTATTTTTAAGCGAGAGAAAGTACGAGAATGCATGGTGGGGCAGAGAGAGAGGGAGAGAACATCCCAAGCAGGCTCTGCACTGGCAGCTCAGAGCCCGATGTGGGGCTCAAACTCAGAAGCCCCGAGATCATGACTTCAGCCAAAACCAAGAGTCCGTTGCTTAACCGACTGAGCCACGCAGGTGCCCCTTAGGTTTAAACTTTAACACATTTTTTGGTAGATGGAATATTCCATATGCCATTATACTATTTAGTGTAGGAGACATATGGTCTTCTATAATAAACTCACAAAAGGAGTTCAATGTTTAGCAACCCTACTCCGAAGCCTCTTCTCATCAAAACAATCACATTTCAGTTTTCCCTTTTGTATCTCAGAATTTCTATGAAGTACAACTGTCCAACCGTGATGAGCAGACCCCGACAGCCCTGTGGTGGCCGAACTCAGCTAAGAATGTAAAGAATGAAAGTTACAAGTCCATCTACAAAATACCTTAAGAGCCCTGCAAAATAGCTCCTGTATTTGCTAAAATAAAATACAGAAACTCCAAAACTGAGCCAGAAAAATACCTTCTCTTTGATTCGAGCCTCCAAACTGTAACGCTGCCTCTTGATTTCTTCAATTCGACGTGTCATGGGAATCTGCCCTTCTTTCAGTTTTCGGACCTCTTCCTTCGCTCGGTCTCGAGCCAGCTTTACTCCTTCATACTCCTGACGGACATTTTCATATTCCTTGCAATTAATTCAAGAAACAGAAGTTAATGCACTATTAGCTTAAACTAACTCATATACGAAAATCAAGGTGGGGGCAAAAACCAAATCTACGTAAATATCCTTTTGATGTCTTTTTGGAAGGTCCACGAGTGTAAATAAAATCTGCCCAGAGAAGCAACTTCAGATACACTGACTTCCAACAATGGCTTGTTAAGGCCTTGACACTCTCTTACTACCTGTCTCTGTCACTAGGCCAGACTCCGACGTCCATCCCTGCCTGGTTCTGAAACTTACACACCGAGTGCTACTAAAATAACGTTTTCCTCTAGTGTCTCAATAGAGACGGGATACCAGAACTTTAAACAAAATAAATTCAGTTATCAAGATAAAAATGAAAACCAAAACAACAGAAAAATGGGTCAACAGGAGAGCAAAAAGCAGCATGCGGGTAAAAATGATGCTTGTCATGCCACAGGAATTAATAAATATTTGCTAACAAATAACAAAGTAAGTGGAGTACTAAGCAAGCATAAGCACACAGTCAGAATGAATGGGAGGAGGAAAGGAAGATTACAAGAATGAGAGTAAATTTTTAAAAAATGAAAAAGAGATTGAAATCAATCTTAGAAAAGGATTAAACCAAAAGACTTAAAGGAGAAAGATAAAGCAGCTTTAAAACTCGTAACGAACATAGGAAAATGTAGTCCAAACAAGCTGAAGAAAGGAAAAAGTTTAGAATAATGAATGGGAGTATGGGACAGGATAGGGTGACAGGGCAGTGGGGGGTAAGGCAACAAACAGAGCCACTCATTTTTCCGTTCTAGTCACGATTATTTCCGTCCTGACCCTAAGCTCGCTTCGTTCCACTGGTCACAAAGTAATGCACTGAGGAAACGGACTCTTCAGCCCGATCTGTGGGCTTAGACACTATTCTCACTGTGAAGAGAACAGCAGCGTCAAAAGCTTAGGAAGCAGGAGGAGAGAAGAACAGTGCAGGGCGTGCAAGTCCACCTGGACTGCAGTCAGTATGGGTAACACACAGCAAGTAAATTCTCAGCGACCTGCAGACACTCCAACAGTTAAGTTTTACATGTGTAAATATTTTTAGATAATTAACATTTTATACAACAAAACTACCTGCTGAGGACTCAAATCTGGGAGAATTAAGAGCATAATCAACTGTCATCTGTGACATGATAGGAGTAACAGAAAACAGATACATCATAACACAGAGAAAAATTTTATGATTTTTTAAGGCAGAAATGAATAAAAGCACCTAATTTGAATACAGAGCAATTAGTGCCTTCTTCACAGATTTTCTGAGAGTCACTAAGAATCATTATTTTTGCCTCTGCTAACTGAGACTTACCACCCATGGTCTTTTCGCTTCAAGCATCTCGATCAAATCTAAATGCCGCTTACGTTCATAGAACCGCTCCACATCTTGTTTGTATCTTTCATTCCTCTGAATCATTTTCTCTAGATATTCCGTCTTCTCTTTGCACGAAGTCTAAAACAAACACATAACAAGTTGCTTAACTGAAAAGACAACAGGTCAAACCTTTTAATAATGAAACAGCCAATGCTAGCAAACCTTCACAATAAAGAACTTCACAGTTCTGAAGAACTGTGTAACATTAACATGCATACCTAAGTTCCGGTCTAGGCGCTACAATTCATTACTCTGAGGAAACCCTGCCACACCTATGCGCCTAGGCTCTTCCAGCCTAAAGAGAAGACCGGTATCTGCCCCACTCCCCTCAAGGGCAGAAGCGATGTACTTAGTATAAGTGCAAGTTCAACAAAAGCTGGAATGTGAAAAGTAGTATTACTAAGATTACTAGGTTATGAACACCCATGACTTAAGGACTAAGAAATCAGAGAAGGTAAAATCTGGCCTTCAGACTATGAGTTCACAAACGCCAAGATGTACTCAGAACCTAGCACGATATGTGCTTGCGTTCTTTGAGAGGAGGCAGTGGCCTCGGTCAGTGTTTCAGGGGGAATACAGTAGTCCCTCCCCTTCTTTGTGGGGAAGCCAACCCCAAACCACCAGATGATGCCCAAAACCACACAGGTACGAACCCTACATATCTGGTTTTCCCTATACCTGCATACCTGTGATAATGCTTAGTTTATAAATGAGACACACAAGAGACTAACAATAACACGATAGACTGACTGTAACAGTGTGCTGTAATAAAAGTCACGTGGATGTGATCTCTCTCAAAATACTGTACTGGTGTCACTCTTCTTGTAATGACTGACATGAAATGATAAAATGCCACGTGAAGTGAGGTGACTGACAGAGGCACTGTGACTTAACACCAGACTACTGCTGACCCATGACGAGACATCAGGAGGATTATCTGCTTCTGGCCCCTGAGTAGCCGCGGGTAACTGAAATGGCAGGCAACTAAGAGCATGAATAAGCGGGGAGCTACTCTACGGGGGCAAAGGTAACAAGACTTAATAGAGTATCTAGAGAAAGATAAAGTAATTCCTACTCTTCGCATCATTCACTCTGATTAAGCATAATAAATATTAAGTTACAAGAACATGCACATTATTAAGTATGGGCAGTTATGTAAGAGAAAGCATTTGTTTATTATGTATCTGATTACAAAAATTTACTAAATTTATTTTAGTGCCTGGGACATGGAAAATGATTCATTAAACGAAACACCTTTTAACAGGATAGGCTATAAAAGGACTCAGAAAGTCTAACTTCCTGCAACTGAACAAACACAAATAGTTCAAGAGACCCACAGCAAAAGCTACAGGGTACCCGCTGTACTCCCCACAGCTTTTTGGGTCCTGGCTCTGGCAGGTGGTTAAGAAATGCTAGGTGGGAAAAAACCACAAATATATGAAGTCACTCAATGAATCAGAGCTATTATTCACTCTCCCACATCGTGAAAGACAGAAATCAGGGAGGAACA
This sequence comes from Suricata suricatta, assembly GCF_006229205.1. Lineage (NCBI taxonomy): Eukaryota > Metazoa > Chordata > Mammalia > Carnivora > Herpestidae > Suricata > Suricata suricatta. The sequence goes on from NC_043712.1 coordinate 78,692,839, forward strand.
ATAAAAACGAGTTGTCTCTTTATAAATACCTCTAGTTGTTTTTCTTTCTCCCTGAAGTTTTTGAGTTCGCAGTGGTATCTGTGCATTTCTGGAGGCCCAATGGACTTCTCAGTAGCTTCAAGGAGTTCAATTTTACTCAGTTTAGCAAATTCTCCAACTTTATCCTAGAGCACAAAATTTAAACATCACCAACTAGTATCATTTATTAAGTATCTTCAAAACATACGACTCCATGATCACACCTGTCAAGATGAAACTCATTTAAAAGAAAAACATAAGATGTGCTAAAATAAATGTTGTCCTTCATACACTATTCTTTAAGATAAGAAAGATAAACTTAGGGTCTGAACTGTCCTCTTTCTGAGAACCTTTTAAAAATTTCTACGTCAACATTTCTAAGGCAAAGTACTTATATATACATAATAAATAGCTTAGGAATAAAAGAAAAAATAGTTCCCTGGATTGAAATGATCATTATCTACCACTCATCAGTTGGAATGTTAGAAGTTTAGAAAAAGGAACATTTCAAACATCTACTTCTGGAGATACCAGACACCAGCTAGCAATGCTTTCAAATTTTAAATGTGTATTTAATTTGGACATACGTAATGAAATCATTGTTTCCGAATGGAAAATATGAACTATGATTCAGTCATGAGCACTCACAGATTTAACATTTAGTGTGCTTTTTCAGGATATTTTTACTAAACAAATTTAAAATATGACAAAGTTTTAGAAGGCACACCTATAGATTTAAGAGTTCTAGTGTATCAAGTACACTTGATGTATTTATACAAAAACACAATTAAGAAGTTTTTTATTAACAAAATTTTAAGAGCTTACAAAAGTGTAGCACATGGCCATCCAAGTAATTCTATCTAAAAACAATACAACTTTATATCCTTTATAACATTCTGTAATTTAGACTTTCAACTTTTTATTAACTGAAATCTTCCAAATCACTACAATAAGATCAGGAGATGCAAGGCCACCTTTTACAAAGAACGGTATTAACATTACAAGGCTTAGTTTAAATAGCACCCATGACAACATCTCTTGAAAAGGACTGACATTCTCTTATGGCATGAAGAGGAAACACACAATTTTCCCATCTCATACCTGAGGTAGAAACTGGCAAAGATTGCCCACTTGAATATTTAAGGCTGCAACTTGCTCTTCCACTACTTTCTGGGTTGTGGATTTTTTGTTGATGAACCAAGATGACTGATTTTTGGCCACGTCAATTTCACGGGTGATTATAAGATTTCCAGAATTTCTGAACCTAGTTAAAAAAATAATTTATAAATCTTTATGTCCAAGCTACATGTAACATTTTAGAAATAAAATTTCCAAAATTCTCTAGCGACAAAGGCTGCCAGATAGGATTATTACTATCATTTTTATTCCTTCTGATATTTTGGCCCCTCCAAAGAAGGAAATCTTGATATTTTATTGATAATAACACTTAACTGACCACACGTAAGTTACCACTTACTCAACATCACAATTATTTAAGCTGTTCCAACAAATGCCAATACTGATTTCCAAACACTGACAGAGGATGTATATATCTGGAGTTATTATGTCATTCTCCAATCACATGCGTTGACTGCAATCCAAAACGGGTTGGCATATTAGAGCATATCCAAAGTAAACGCTGAAACTTCCGCTACTTGGGAAATATATGAATGGAAACCAATTCTTGCACAAGCACTTCCAGGCACCAAGGCCGGCCCAGCCATCCAGGCAGCTCACACCACCCGCAGCACGTACGCCCCTCTGAATGCAGAGGGGATCGCAACATGCAGCCTTGTAAAGGACCATTGAGCAATACAGAATCTGAAAGAAGGGTATTTCCTTATTTCTTGCTTTTAGAGGTACTACTGCTCCACACCTCCCATCCATCTTCTTCACTGGGAATCAGCAGCATGTGGTAGAAAGATAAATTATTGGTATTCAATGGCTAAATGACAATAATTTGTAAATGTTGTGAATATAGACTATATTGTAATCAGAACACTCCAAACATTAAGATTTTACAACTCAAAAAAAAAGTAGTTTTAAATTTTCATTTCCAGTAGAATGACTAATGAAGTACCCTTTCTGATCTTCTTGCTGTAAACTACAAATAATATTAAAATAAGTTCATAAGCACATTTAGGAGTTAGCACGAAAGTAAGTAAATCTGGCCAAAATCCCAGGGCAAGTGGAGATCTAGAAGTAGAAAAATGAAAAGTGGCCTTTCCCCTCGGAGCATGTGTTCCACCAAATAATCTTACACATTTTCATAACTACCCAGGAGAGGGGCTGCAGACCAGGCCCACAGCTCCCCGAAGTGGAGACCCTAATAAAAACCATCCATAAAAACCACCCCCAGAAAACTCTACCCTCACGTCAGGGTAAACTAGAAGTGTACCACCACCGTCACCAGACACTGCAAAGTAAACTGCCGGTCTCCAACTATGGCTTGGACGGAGACACTCATCAACCAAAAACCAGTCTCAAGCAGATTAGTATACTGAATTTAGTTACACGACATACCTAGCTTCACCATGCACCAACTGAGCATTGTGTATTATTTTGACCTGGATTTCAAGTATCGAATGGTCTGCTGCAGAAGTCAGGGAAAATTCCCTCAGCAGGAATCTACCTTTCCCCTCAAAAAATTAACATGAAGTTCAAAGAGAAAGGAGTGGCTTACTGGAAACACACATACACAAAAATAAAGCATCAAGAGTAAGACCAAGCAGAAATAGCAAAGTAGAATCATACTGGAATTAATGGACAAATACAGAATAAGTATATTCACTATAATTCAAGAAACAGAAGATGGAAAATATTACTTATATCTAATCTGAAAAAGAACCAAAGGGAAATGGGCTAGAATGGAGCACAAAGATAAACAGATGAAAAATGTGAAGGATGTAAAGACATACAGCTGACTGAATAAGAGAGCCTAATATCTATGTAAAAGGAGTTCCAGGGGCGCCTGGATGACACAGTGGGTTAAGCATGGGTTAAGTGGGTTGGCTCAGGTCATGATCTCACAGTTTGTGAGTTTGAGCCCCACGCTGGGCTCTGTGCTGACAGCTCAGAGCCTGGAGCCTGCTTCAGAGTCTGTGTTTCCCTCTCTCTCGCCACTCCCCCACTCGTGCTCTGTCTCTCTCGAAAATAAACATTAAAAAAAAAAAACAAAAAACAGTTCCAGAAGGAAGGGAGACAGAGAATGGGTCAGAGGCAATACATAAAGTGATAATAGATAAGAACTTTCCAAATCATAAATTTAAGAAGCTCACTAAATCCCAAACAAAAAAAAAACAAATCCACATCTAAAAATATAGTGTAAAATTGTAAAACACCAAAAACTGAGATAGGATTTTAAAAACCACTTGAGAAAAAAAGAATTACTGGGGCACCTGGGTGGCTTAGTCGGTTAAGCCTCCGACTTCGGCTCAGGTCAGATATCACGTTCGTGGGTTCGAGCCCTGCGTCAGGCTCTATGCTGACAGCTAGCTCAGAGCCCGGAGCCTGCTTCTGGTCCTGTGTCTCCTTCTCTCTCTGCCCTTCCCCCTCTCATGCTCTGTCTCTCTCTGTATCAAAAATAAATAAAACATTTTAAAAAATAGATGATAAAAATGAAACAATATTAAAAAAAAAAAAGAATTACTATCAAAGAAACTAAGATCAGATTCACATCTGAAGACAATGCAATTATACTTCGCATATGTTAAGAAAAGATATTGGGACCCCTGGGTGGTTTAGTCAGCTAAGTGCTAGATTTTGGCTCAGGTCATGATCTCGTGGTTCGTGAGTTTGAGCCCCACATTGGGCTGACTGCTGTCTGCCTGTCAGTGCAGAGCCTGCTTCCGATCCTCTGTCCCCTTCTCTCTGCCCCTCCCCTGACTGCGCTCCCCCAAAAATAAATAAACCTTAAAAAAAAAAAAGAAAGAAAAAGACCAATCAATGTAGACTTTTATACACAATATAAACATCTTTCAAGATTGGTAGCAAAAGATCATCATTTTCAGACAAAAATGGAGTGTTCCACTAGAAGATCCTCATTAAAGAAAACCTTAAAAAATGTCCTCTGACAGAAAGAAAGTGATCCCAGAGGAAATTACAAAAATGCAAGAATAAAAAGCAAGGCAACAACAACAAAAGAAAGTAATTTTAAATAAACAATGATAGTTATGTATAGCTATTAGGTCTTAAGGAGTTTAAAAGATAAGATAAAATAGTTCAGAGAAGTTATTCAAATAAAAGTCATCTAAGGTCTTTATTCAATAGGAAAAGAAAGACATCTAAGTCTAGACTCAAATTCAAATATATATGTTAAAAATTGTAACAACCACTAAAACAAGAATGAATAATTTCTGAAACAGTAAAGAAAATATTAAAACAAAAATCCAAATAAAGGCAAGAGAGAAAAGAAATACTGAAAAGTAGAACAAACAAAAAGCATAGAACAAGGCAGTAAAAATGCGTCCGGAAATGTAAGTAACCCAATACCTGTAATGGATCACATGCATTTTGGAAAAGCAATATAAACACCACCAGCCAAACTTGTTCAGATGAGATACTAAAGGTGTAAAAAAAAAAAAAAAAAAAAAAAGCAAAATAAATGAATAAAACCTGAAAAACACTTAAAAAAGAGAGCTGTCAACCACATTAGTGACAAATTAAACATCCTAAGGGTAATGCATCAAAAGACAAAGAAGTCAGTATACAACAACAAAGTTCAATTCCCTAGAAGGCCGAACAATTTGAATCTCAGCTGCAACTAATAACATCCTGAAAACAAAGCAAAAACTGACAGGATGCTGCTGACAAATCCACACAGGGGTATAATGTAATACACCTTTCTCGGTAATTAAAGAATCGATCTGAGGACTCAAATCAAAAATACACAAGTTTTAAAAATATAATCAATCAGGTGAACTAACGGACAAATAGAGAACACTGCACCTAACAAGAGCAGAATACTCATTCTTTCAACCCAGAGCGTAACAATTATGAAAGCTCACTAGGGTGAGTACGCCTTGACAAATGTCAAAGGGCTGGGAACGTGACTATATATATATATATATAACTGTATATAATGCAGAAATATTACATACTGTAGAACAGCACAGATATAATTTTTTAATAACATATATTTTTTCTACTACGATACTATCACCGAGTGGAAATCAATACTAAAATATAAGAAAATAATTATATATGAATTTCAAAGAACTTCTAATTATGAACTCATAAAGAAAACGAAGAAAATATTCAGAACTGAAAAATAGGAAAATGCTTTATATACCAAAACCTGGGAGACAGAGTTCAAGCAGTATTGAGATGGAAATTTTTAACCTGTTTATATTAGGGAAAATAAAAGACTACACATGTGTACAACAAATAATTGATTTCCAGAAATTAGAAAAAGAGCAAAAAAACCCCAAAAGTTTAAAGAACAATCGGTAAAGACACGTATAAAAAGTTAATGAAAGAGAAAATGATGATATAACAGAGAAACAACAATACAGAACTCACTGAAAAGACTAATAAAACTGACAAATCAAATTTCTCAAATCAAGGGGAGGAAAGCCAAGGAGGTGAATACCGCTACAGAAGCCACAGAGAACATGCCACGCCTCTGCGCAAATCCTGGTGGGCTCACAGCTCACTCACAATAAATGCGAAGTCCTTACAGTGGCCTACAAGACTCAGGAGTTGGCTCCTTGATCTTTCCAGACCTTCCCTCTTACTGTTCTCTTGTTCAATGCTACGCAGTCACACTAGAGACCGCTGGAGTCTTAGCCCCTGCAGACGCCAAAATGCTATTTCCCCAACATCCCCAAGCCAATCCTCTTAAGTCTTTGCTCCAGTACTGTCTTCTGGGTCCGAATTTTCCTGGTCACCTTATTTACTACCATCAACTTCACTCTGGCACTCCCTCCCCACATTCTTTTCCTGCTCCGTTTTTTTTTTCTTTTTTAAACGTTTACTTATTTTTGAGAGAGACAGTGCGTCCTGCTCAGTTTTCTACGTTAGCACTTATCACCACCTAAAATAATATGTATTTTACCTATTTACCTCTCTGTCCCTCACCTCATGCCCCTAACCATAACCCTCAGTGTACAGGGACTCCTGAATTACTTGAAAAAGACTGCACCTGTGTGGGCCAGCAACCATTCTACCCACTGTTCCACTCAATGAATATGAGACCAATTAAACAGATATGTTTAACAGCAGTAATTTCAACTAATGACCGACCATCCATTTCGTGTTTGGTATTCCCAACAAGTGACCACAATGAACTAGAATGAGCTTGGGGAAAAGGAAACCTCCCCCGTATCAGACTTGGTAACAGAATTCTGGTTCAAAGTCACTGGCTAGACTATTACAGCTAGTGGCTACTGCACACCAGCAGGTGTGCCTCTTCAGAGAACGAAGAAAACAACTGGGCCTTGGTGATGGAGTAGAAAATTAGGGGGCTTAGCATCTGCTGCCAGCCATAACAGACTCTGAAACTTATTAATACTCCCTCTGTGTTTTAGAAATATACATGGCTTAATATATTTACGTCAGTTGCAATATCTAAGAAACCACTGTGATCAATGGTACCAAGGTTAACACAGGAGTATCTTCGGCAGTTTTTAATTGAGATATAATTCACATGTCATTTTAAATACACGAATCAATGCTTTTTTCTTGTGGTAAAATACACATAACAAAATTTACCTTTTTAACCATTTTCAGGTGCACAGTTGAAGGAAGATGTGTATCAACAATGGTCTTTAACAGATTCACAAGGTTGTGCCACCATCGCCACCATCTAGTTCCAAACTCTCGTCACCACCCCCAGATGGAGCCCAAAGCAGTCAGCCACTCCCCCAATTCTCTCCTCCCCTCCTTCCTGAAAAACCATGAAACCTATTTTGTCTCCATGGATTTGCCTATTCTGGATGTTTCACATAAATGGGTAGCATTTGTGTCTGGCTTCTTCCAGCAAGCACGTTTTCTAGGCTCGCCCCTGTAGTAAGGCACTTCCTGCCTGTCATTGTATGAACGTATCACATTTTGTTAAGCCATTTACCATATAGACACTTGTGGTGTTTATTATGTTTCACTATTAAAATTAGGAAAAGGCTAATTTTGTGCAAATGAGCAAACATTCTGCACAATAGTAACTGGATCAAAGATTCACTTAAAAGCTGATATACACTGCCAACTCAGATAAACTGCTTACATTCCCACGCTGCGTGACACGATTCACTTCTCTATACCTTCACTTTGCTAAATATTACTTAAAAATTTTTCTAAGCTAAAAGGAAAACAAGTCCTCATTTTGAGTTCCTTGAATAATTGATGAGTTATAACTAATGAGTTATATCCTTTTTATATTTATTGGCCACTTATTTTATTTGGTGTTCAATTTTTTTTCTTTTTTATCAGTTGTGTATTATTTTTACTGGCTTGCATGAGACATTGGTATTTTAGTAACTTTAAGACATATACATGTTATTTGTGCTGAAAATGTTTTCTCCCACCTGTCACTCACTTTTAACTACAGTACCATTATTTTCAGCCAGATGCATGCAATCTAAATTTCCTATTTTACTTTTTATGGTAATTGGATATCCTATTCTGCTTGGAATAGCCTGTCCCGAGACTTAAAAAAATCTACATGGTTTCTATTATTTGCAAAGTTACATATTTTTTCAGCCTTTAATACATCTAGGTTTTATTCATGAATAGAGTATTTGATAAAGCTCTAAATTTATGTTTTAAAAAATTAATAGCCAATTAACTTACTTCAATTTGAGTAATTTATAGCCTATGGTTAAATGCCATCTTTACAATGAATTCTGTTATACATTTAGATCTGTCCCTACTTTTTCCATTCTGCTCCTGCAATCAATCTGTTGTACGAATACACCAGACTATCAGAGGCTTTACAGTCCACTTTAACATGTGGTACACAAATGCCTTATTCAGGATTCTGCTTCTGCAGAATCTTCTTGGGTTTTCCAGCACCTTTATTCTCCCAGATAAACTTTAGAATCAACTTGTAAACTTACCTGCTGATACTCTGATTAGAACTGTACCAAACTTATGCATTAATTTGGAAAGGACTGATACGTTAATCATGATATTAACTTTATGTCTCTAGGAACATAGTTAAGCTTCTCCATTCAGGTCTTGGTTTTGTACTTTTCAGTAAAATACTATAATTACATTTTAATGAATTGAGTATAATCTCGCTTCTAGGTGTGCCTATTTCTCATTGGTATATAAATAAAACATCTTCCCCACAGTTTCTGAGTACAAAGATCATATCCCCATATCCTATAAAAGGATGAGGCTATCAGATAATGTTTAAAACCTACTTAAGGTAGAAATTCCAGGACTTTCTATAAACACTCCAAAAATAACACTAAAAATCAACTAAATAAATAAGCAAATCTGTGTAAAAAAGACAAAGTATATTGACGAAAGAGCATTAACTGGTTTTATCTTGAATACTAACTCTGATCCATCAGAAATGGCTGCCAAGAGGTAATTTCTTTAAGAATTCTATTGAAAGAAAATTCTTTCAATACAATTTAGTTTTTGATTAGCAATAATTGCGCCTCGGATAAACCTCATTGGCTATGATACTGCCAATGCACAAAGCTCAATTTAGTTCTTAAAAGACACCTTAAAAAAGTAACTTCTCCGGATAAAACAGCCTTGAAATAGTAGTTCCAACATTTACACCATAATGTATCATTACTCTTTTCTATAGTCATCAAGAATGCACAAACATCAAGAAATTGCACAGGAAAAAGTGGTTTCAGTACTTCTAACACTTACAGTTCAATTTCAACCATTCCTTTGGAACATCCTCTCTTCACAAAAAAGCCAACCTAGAGCGAAAAAAAAATATGCACTGAGTGATGACGTTCCCAAGTTATCACAGATTTGAAGTCATATTATTTGTCAAATTAAAATTCTTTCAGTAAGTATTTTCTCTGTCCACTCCCATCACTTTCCCAGATTTGGGGGCCACAGACCAGTGACGATAATATTAATTACCAGATACTGAACATTCTATATGCCAGACAGCAGTTTACAAAGCTCGTGACAGAGCCAGTAAGTGATACATGACAAGGAACTGAACCCACGGATTCTGGCTCCAGTCTGTGTATTAAAAACTCCTTAAAGGCAAAAGAGCCAGTGGGAAAATAGGTTCTACAGTTTAATCATAGAGCTATACCAAAACCCCTTATTACTACTGGAGACTTCTTTGGAGTTGTACAGATAAAATATTAACAGCCAGTCTAATACTACTCATCCTGTTATTAACAAGGATGTAACTGTCATTTCCTTAAAGAGAGGAATACCCATAGGAAATGTAATTTAAGTACAATCTACGTGATAAAATAGACATATTCAAGCCAGTTTGTATACATGTTATGACCAAAAACTTGAAAACAGACCTTGGCCCTAAAAAAATAAATCAGACTGGATCTTCAATCAGGCTATAAATAATTCTAAAAAAAAAAAAAAAAAGTGGAATTAAACCTTGCAAATAATTATCTTTTTAATAGTGGTAGCGGCAGTGATGACAATTGGAACCACAACAGTGAACGTTTATTAATAAGCATCACCATACGCTACTCTAAGCAATTTATAATTTTCTCTTGTAATACTCATGAGCAATCTTATGAGGTACATATTACATCCCTTGACGCATGATAAAACGGAGGCCCAGAAACAGGAAAAAGGACTGTCCTGGTAACAAGTACAGCTTAATGCGTAAGAGTACAGGCATTAATACGCACCATCCAGGTTCCAATTTCAACTCTGCCATAAACGTAGAAGTTGTTTGATTCTGACCAGGTTGCTTAACCTGTTTTAGTTTCTTCATAAATAGAAAAAACATGACATCTTTGTGAAAGTGCTATCTGCTCACTAGCTTCCATCAGTTAAAATACTTGGTATCAATAAGAAGGAAAAAATATCATACGGCAGTTTTTAAAAATTTCCTTTTACATTTATTTATGTTTGAGAGAGAAAGAGAGACAGAGCGTGACGGGGAGGGACAGAGAGAGAGGGAGACACAGAATCCAAAGCAAGCTCCAGGCTCCGAGCTAGCTGTCAGCACAGATCCCGAAGCAGGGCTCGAACCCACGAACCATGAGATCATGACCTGAGCCAAAGTATGACGCTCAGTCGACTGAGCCACCCAGGCACCCCAGGCAGTTCTTATTATCAAGGGTACATATGGATGATATAGAACATGGCAGTGTTAAATTTTCACGCTAGGATTTAACCATAAAAACAACATTAAAAATATTTTTGCTGAGAACTTGTGCAGCCCCTAAATATTTCTAGGGATACTCCAAAGTCTGCAATGCACCACCTAAGAAACCCTGCACTCCACAGTCTTCTTTAAAACCCCTACCACTGAAGGGTAAGATCTGTCTTCCCTTTTGGCAACCACCACTTTGTTCTGTACTGGAGTCTGTTTCTGGGTTTTTTGTTTTAGATTCCACATACAAATGAAATCATATGATATTTGTCTTTCCATAACTAACTTATTCCACCTAGTGTAACACCCTCTAGGTCCATCCATGTTGTTGCAAATGTCAAGATTTCATTCTTCTTTATGGCTGAAAACATTCTACATGGATATCTTAACTTCATATTACGTCTTGACAGCTGATAGGGCAAGTTTTCCCATTTTGCTGAATTTCTTTACGTATCTTAGCTCTTCTTGGCCCTGTTTTTCCATCAGAATTTCAGAACCAGCTTGTAACTGTGACTCAACAACGGTGAGTATGTACCTCAATGTGAAGAATAACGTGTTTATATTAGGTCTTCCATCCTGTTCATACAGCACATCTCTCCATCTATTATCAAACTCTAATGTTTTCAAATAAAATTATATAATTTCTACATCATATATAAGTCTTACATATCCTTTGTTAATTTATTGCTATATAAGCTGCACTTTTGTTACTACTATAAATGATATTTTTAATTGTATTTTTCTGTTCACTGTTAGTATGTAGAAATGCAACAGATTTATTATGTAACTTTATATCTAGCAATCTTGATAGGTTTCCATATTAATTCATCAGAAGGCTTATCGAGGTGTCTTCTGTGGTTTTCGTTGCAGACAGGCATATAGTCATAAAGGACTCTTCTCTTTCTTTCCAACTTGTATCTCGTTTTACCTTGCTGTTCCGTCTAGAACTTCAAGTACAATCTTGAATAGGAGTGATAGTAGGTAACCTGGACTTGTTCTTGAACTTGCTATATATTTTCAGATATCTTTTATGCAATTAAGAAAGGTATCCTCTGCTCCTAATTTGCTATGAGTGGTTTTTTAATCATAAATTACTGTGTAATGCTTTGTCTGAGATGATCATGCAGTTGTCCTTTAAAACGTGATATGTTAAAAGTATGAATAAATAAAAATGTGATATGTTCATTTTTTTCTAATGTTCAATCTTTCATTCCTTGAACAAATTCTATTTGGTCATGATGTATGATGCCATTTATGTATTAGATTCAACAGACTAAAGTTTCTTTTTCTTGAGATTTTTGCGCCTATACACATGAGTAAGACTAGCTTATAATTTTCTCATTTTTCCTTGATGGATTCTGGTATCTAAAGTCATATATTCTTTGTGTAAAATAGAAAATTACTGTTGCAACTAACATTTTTTCTTGATGTTCTAAGAAAAAGTTTAACAGCTGCTTTTTTTCTTCTAAGAATCAATCTGAATCATTTATGCAATGGTAGAAAATGGTATACATTTACAACTTTAAGAATTTAAGCTTTATGAGCATGATCTTCATAACAGTCTTTTTTGGTTTTTTAGAGAAGGTAAATCAATGTTATTGTCCATCATTATGTTATCCAAAAATCCAGGAACAACAGATTTGTAGAGAAGAAATAAGTAAGTAAGAGGGGTGCCTGGGTGGCTTAGTCGGTTAAGCGTCTGGCTTTGGCTCAGGTCATGATCTCGCAGTTCGTGGGTTCGAGCCCCACGCTGGGCTCTGTGCTGGCGGCTAGCTCAGAGTCTGGAGGCTGTTTCGGATTCTGTGTCTCCCTCTCTCTCTCTCTGACCCTCCCCTGCTCGTGCTGTCTCTCTCTCAAAAATTAAAATATAAATAAACATAAAAATAATTTTAAAAAATTTTTTTAAAGTTAATATAAATAAATAAAAATTTTAAAAAACAAGTAAATAAGAGGGCAAGGAAAATAATTTAAATTTGAATTATTTTCCATGATATTAGGATGAAAACCATCGCCAAGTACGTGCATGTCTGGCTTCAAAGCAGATTTGTTCCCTGGCCAAAGCCAAACAGAAAATTAAGGTGGTCAACATCTTGCCTTCTCTACTGGCTCTTGACAAATCTTTGAGATCTTTGAAAAAAGTAACATATTCCTGGTGCTCCAGGGCTGTGCTAAGTCTTCCAGCTCATCTGCACAACTGTTATCCTCAGTCTGCTGGGAAACCCATCAGGTCATAAAAGGCTCAGCCCAGGGGATCAGTGCTGAGCCTGTAATTCGTATCCTTCCATGTAGACTTGCCAATGGACTGGAAGCTCACTTCCCTGATGGAGAAAATGTCACTCTCACCCTCCTCTTCTTGCCCAGCCTCATCTTCTGGATCGAGGCAGTCCAGGACCAGGCCATTTTTTAGAACTTCAACCAAGAAGCTGGAAATGGACATCAATTCAGGCTGTTCTTTAACCTTCTGCCCTTGGGAGGGGCTCCTCCTCCCCAACAAATGTTGGCAGCTTGCTATTGTTAATGTTGAAGTGACAGTGACCTTCTCTCCTACAACTTTCTGCAATACTGTGGCTTCTGTCCCTTATACTTCCAGTTCTCAACCTCTAGACATCTTGGGGAAGGATTTATGCTTCCGGATCTTCTTTTCCTCCGTAATTTTATCATTCAGGAATTCAACAAGAGCTTTGTCCCCTGGGTGTTCAATGCGCTGAAGCAGCAGATGAGGCAGCAGGGAAGGCCCGGTGGGCAGCAGCCACCGAGCCCAGGGCGCAAGGCACGTGGTCTGGGAAAAGCAGCATCACAGTGGCGGCCACATGCAGGCGCCAGGATATTCTCTTATAATCATTTACATCTTGGCTGCATTCTGACAGCGACCCGGTGGTAGGCATGAGGGTGGTGCACAAAAACTCCAGTTCTGCTGCAAGCCCATGGTAGGACTGCATTTGTTCGTGCGCTCCGACACAAGGTGTGGTGTTTTAACTGGCTTCGTCCAGTGAAAACGTGACTAGAACATAGGACTTTTTGGAGGAAACGTGAACAGCCAGTTCCCATTCCCAAAGTGGCAATCATGGAAGTCTGTATTGAAATGAAGACTTTGTGAGCCTAGGTTCTCAAATGATCACAAAGGGCCTATACTGGGTAAGCAGCAAGAACAAGGAATAATCTTCTCTACTGTTAACCACTTAAATTCGGGGTTTGTTTCAATAGCCACACAACCTATCTTTATTGCATTTTTACATTCCTTTTCTCTTTATTTTAAGAGAAAGAGAACATGGGTGGAGAGTGGCAGGGGTGGGGGTTGAGGGGGCGAACCCCAAGCAGGCTTCATGCTGTGAGCACGGAGCCCAAAGTGGGGTCTGATCCCTCAAACCACGAGATTGTGACCAGAGCCGAAATCAAGAGCTGGACACTTAAGTGACTGAACCACCCAGGTGCCCCCATTCCGTTTTTCTATTTTATCTACCCTCAACCCCTTTCTTCTTAAGAGTTGTTGATTTTTGGCTTTTTTATTAATTTCTGTTATTTTTTCAATTTCCAATAAGATTTTTTTCTTTGAACCATATATAATACAGAAGCATATTTTTCATTCCAAACAAATGGGAAAAGTTTAGTTATCCTTGTTATTTCTCTCTTCACAGCATTATAATCAGAGAATATGTAAGTGTGGTAGCAATTCATTGACTTTTTTATACTCGCATCTGACTCAGTATATGGACTTAGAAATGTTCCATTTGTGCTTAAAAAGAATGTATGCTCTCCAAGTGCTGAGCGCAGTGTTTCAAACCTATCCATTAGTTCAAACTTACCTGTTGCTCAAATCTTCCGTATTCTAATTTTTTATCTGACTGATCTGATTACTGACAGCTCTCCAATCATGATGATGAATATGTTGTCAATAAGAGTTCTGATTTTGCTTAGATGTTTTAGACCTACATTATGTGAATTCAAGTTGAGAATTGAATTACCTTCTTGATGAACTAGACCTTTCAATATTAATGACCATATCTATCTCTGTAATTACTTTTTGCTTAAAGTCTATTTTGCCTGGTATCAATCCAGCTATACCTTTCTTTCATTTATTTGCCTACATATTTCTTCATCTTTTCATTTTTAACTTTACTGTCGCTTTTTATTTTAAATAGGCATGTTGTAAAGAGGAGTACTGAGCTTTACTTATCTACTCCAGCAAACTTCCAAATTAAACGTGAATTTAGACCACCAGTAATTACTACAACTATTTGATCATTTTAGGTTTTATAATAATCTCTTTTCCTAATTGGTTCTTTTCTCCTCCTCTCTAAAGGCTTTTTAAGGACGCAGGTCCGATTCAGCCTTCCCCTGTACTTAAAGGGGAAGGTGCCGGCTTCTCCGTAGGAAATGGCGCACATTAAGGAGGGACAACTGCCGCGCCCAATCGGAGAGGCTGCTGACACCTTTGACCTTTCTAGGGGCGGGCCTAGTCACGCCCTATGTGGGGGTCCTGGGCCCGCTCTGATTGGTCAATACTCCGAATGTTGTGATTGGCTCCCACAACTGCCAGTATTAATGGGGGGGGTGGGTAGGGATTGGATCACTGTACTTGTGTTGTCATTTCCGGTAACTCCCCTTCCCAAACTCATAAAAGGCCTACCCTGCCTTTGTTGGGCCCTCTCTCTCCACGTGGCCAGCGGGTCAGTGGAGTCTGTGAGCCGAGCTTAAGCCTGTAATAAAGCCCTTTGCTTTTGCAGGCGTGACTCGGTCTCCCTAGTAGTCTCTGGTGCTTATTTTGGGGCGATATTACAAACTTGGGCAGAACAGCTTCTTCTGGGTTGTTTGGGCAATCACTGTTTCCTCCTTCCCCTCTCCTCACATTTTTATCTTTGTTTGGGGGATTTATAGATTTCAGTGGTTTTAGTAGTTTACCTTAGAAACTTTAACATGCATATTTAATTTACTGAACTGCAAGTTAACCAATTATCTTCTCCCTGAAAAATATAAATCCATGGAGTATTTTAACTCTGGTTACTGCCAGGAAAGACAACAGTTCTATCTTGTTTGATCCAAGCTTCACAAACTATGCATTATTTTACACAGTTTGCATATGATTTCCCTACACATTTACTTTTTTGCTCACCGTTTCTTCTCACATCTTAAGAGTTTCCTTCTGAGATTATTTTTCTTTCTTCCTAAATTATATACTTTCAAAGCTCTTTTAGTGAGAATCTCAGGCTTTCTTTTCCTTTTCCACTTCTGCTTTCACTCTGAGAACAATACTATTGTGGCTGGTCTTCTGTAATTCACTATGATGTGTCCATTTGTGTATTTTTTCATTTATTCTGCCTAGAATAGATCAAGCTTCTTGAATCTGAGGATTTAAATCTTAAGGTTTCTAGAAAATTCTTAGTGCTTCTTCCTAGACTATTCTCTCTCTCCGGAAATACTTATGTATGTCTATACAGTGGATCATCTTCACCTATCATGTCTCAACCTTGATTTTTCTCTTTACTTCTCTAATATTTTAAGAAATATGTTCAAGTATTTTAGTTACAAATTCTTTTCTCAAATACGTCTGCTTTGTTTCACCTGTCCACCAAATTTCTATCTTCAAATAATGTAATAAGTCTTATTAAGTTCTATTTGATTCTTTGTCAAATTTATGTCATCTGTTACTTACACCTGTTATTCTTGCAAAATTCTTTTATTTCCTTAAACAAAGTAAATATCCCCAGTTTATTTTCTTCATCTACAAGCTTTGTACTCTGATGATGCAGTCTGCCACTGGTGTTGGCTTCTCTGGCGATTGATTTCCTCCTGTGTTTTGACTGTTAAGTATGGATTCATGAATTCCTTGGGCCTTTATGTTAGAACTTTTAGGACTGAATTTCAAGTATTTTCCTTCACAGGATTTGCACCTGCTTCTGCCAGGTGCCAGGAGATATTACTAACTAGGACCACTTTAAAATTATCATTTATGATATTAGACCACAGAGGAAATACGAACTGTGGCCCTAAATGTGTGCTAAGGCTTGTGGTTAAGAATTCTTCCGACGACAAAACAAAATAAAAACAGACTCAAGGGGAAGTGGGAGGTGGAAAACAGATGAAGGGGATTAAGAGGTACAATCTTCCAGTTATAAAATAAGTAAGACACGGGGAGAAGGAATACAATCAATTCTAACAACTTTGGTGATAGCAACTAGACTTATTGTGACCATTTCATATGCACATAAATATTAACTGTATTGTAGATCTGAAATTAATACAATATTATATGTCAATTATTTTTCAATAGAAAATCATAGTAATTGGAAGATTTTCTTTTTCTCTCCACCAAATTCAGAGCTAACAATCTGGGTAAGTTAAGTAACTCTGTGTCCCATTCTACAGGGTTTATTTTTCCTACTAAATACAGTGGGCTTGACTTCAAGTTTCATCTTCTAAGCTCTCCTCTACCCTCAGGGTCCCCAATCCAGAGCGACCAACCCAAAGCTAGGCCCAAGGGGCAAAGTAAGCAAATGCCCCTGGGGAAACTCCAGAGCTGGCTTAAGTCTTCAGATCCACACAATTTTGTTTCCGCCCTTGGTACATTTATTTCACCTTGCCACAAGCCCAACAATACACATTTAAGAAGACATTTTGCCCTACCCCTGAGAATTTTAAGTGTTACACACTTGGAGAATTCTCTAGGTGTACAGAGAGTCCCAAATACTCCGACAGGGTCAGCCTCCTCCCAGCATCTCTACCTGCCAACTCCATGCTTTATGTTCGAGCTCTACATGTTTGTTACACCCAAGGAGCTGAGACACGGGAGGTGACTTGGTCCTAAAACCAAGTCACAACTCCGAATTGTTGAAAAAATACGGACGCTCACTCACCTTATCTGCCCGTCCCATGAAAGCGGGTTTGCCTGCTAATCCGAGACAAATGGCACACACAATGCTGGACTTCCCTGTCCCGTTCGCTCCAATAATCATATTCAAGTGGGGTCCGGGAGACACTTCACAGACATCATACGTCCTGAATTATAAAGAGGTGAAATTACTGTGACGTAAAAAGCGATCTTCGCCAAAACATTTACTCTTGCTTTACGTTGTCTACAGGCTTTCCTCGATTTCCTTTAAAAGCCAGGAGATCTTACATTCTAATCCGAAGGTTCGCTCAGTGGAATTCTTCCAGGAACCACGGTCTTCCAGGCCACTTTGGTTCTCTAAGACCACCCGTCCCCTCTCATTCCTAAAACTCAAAGTCCACTTATCGTGAAAACACAACAGGCTGACTCTACTTTTGCAGCCACCTTTCCCCCTCTTCTCTGCCAAGCTTTATTTCCTCACACTCAGACATTCTTCCAGGACTTGCAAAAACTTTGTTTCCACGGCTTCAAAGGGTAAAAGATGTCCTAATTGCTGGACTCGGTGGGCTCTTTTCAGTCTTATTATCTAATTCCAGTGTAGCAGATGATACTTTTGAAACACTTTTTCCGCTAGGCTTCTGGGAGAACACTCTCCCACCGTTCTCCTCTGGCCTCTCTGAACACTTCCTTCTCAATCCGAGTTCCTCTTCTGCTTGTCCTTAACTGTTGGCATTCCTCCAGGGCTCTGTACTTGACCTTCTATTCCTATTAACATTTCCCTTTGGGCAATCTCAACCATTTCTGCAACTTCGAGAATCACCTATACATGATATCCAAATCTCTCTCACCTGTTCACCCTTAAAAACACTGCCTACAGGGGTGCCTGGGTGGCTCAGTTGGTTAAGCCTCCGACTTTGGCTCAGGTCAGATCTCACGTTCCTGAGATGGAGCCCCGCATCGGGCTCTGTGCTGACCGCTAGCTCAGAGCCTGGAGCCTGCTTCCGGTTCTGTGTCTCCTTCTCTCTCTGCCCCTCCCCCTCTCGTGCTCTGTCTCTCTCTGTATCAAAAATAAATAAAACATTAAAAAATTTAAAAAAAAAAAAACCACTGCCTACAAAAGATCTTTTTCAGATGCCCCTCAGGAAACTTCCAATCACAGAATCCAAAAAGCATTTACTATTCTTCCCCCCAAATTGTTCCTTCTCCTGAATAGCATCACATTTGACCAAGAGCCAACGCACAGACTTGAGAAAAACACGGCATAACTCTCTAACTCAGGCCTCCCAGCCTATGGCCAAATGCTGACAAATCTCCTCTTTCTGCTCCTCCTTCCCATTGTTACTCCAAGGTGCAAACCGATCATCTCGTATCACTGTAGACGTCTTCTTGCCTCCAATCCCGCACCCTTTCTAAATCATTCTTCACGCTGCTTCCAGAGTAACAAAAAACACATGTCATTTCCTGCTTAAAATGCATCCTGGTTGCCAACAGGATGAAACTGGAATTCCTCAGTATAGAAAACAGATTCTCAATAGCTGCCTACCTCCTCAGTACCAGCTCTGTTCACATACTCGCTCACATCCTACGTTCCAGCCACACTAAAATACTAGACACTTCCTAAATATACAAACTGTTGCTGGTGGTTCCTTCTGTCCACGATGCTCTTCCCTACTTTTAAGACTTCTATGCCCTCCTGTACAAAGCCCCTTCTCACAGTTGTGGATGATACTAACCACCTCGTCCTTCGTGCCCTCAGAGCATATTATACATACACATATCTTCATGTTTTTATATATCTTTATACATCTTTCTTATAATCTTTACATATCTTTAAAGATCATACTTCTCTTTCCCAACCTGGATTCAAATGGCAATTCAGCTACTTATTAGCAGTGTAAACATGGGTAAATTAACCTTTCTGAGCGTCTCTCATCAATGAGCATGAATACATGTTACAAGGAAAGAATGAGTGCGCTGTGTAAATAAAACATCTGCTTCTATACTTGGCACACGATAGATACGGGAGGGAAGAAAAACTCGCTGGTATTGTTACAATTGCAAGCCACTTATGTGCAAGCTAAAAAAAAAAAGGCTTCGACCAAATGAAATGTAAGATGCTATAGATACACGGTATTTGTGTTAAAACCTACTATATTCTAAGACGATTACTAGTTGTCTGGAGAGAAAGAAAAGGAACCGGGGAAGATAGCTCGATTTGGAGGGGTCAAGGGTCTGCTGGGAGGTCCAATAATTGAGAGGAAGGCTTAATTTTCTTGTATATTTCAACCTCCATCCGGGACACCATTTTGTAGCCCTGGCAACCGCTTCCTCTTCCCCAAGCTGCCACAGCATCACTGCCACTCGGATTTAACTGTTGCTTCCTGTGAGTGCCCAGCGCCCATACTTTGGTGAATTACAGATTACGTCCTCCCTCTGGAGGCCGTGACTCCCGGCCGGCAGCTATCTATTCCCTACCCTGTCCACTGCCCGCCGTATGACGCGGGCCTGAATGAATAAAAGAGCCGCATCACACCAGACGCACACCTACCACACCAACACATACATCAATGCCCACGGCCTCTGAGTAAAAATCCTCACAGTAACACCGGCTTGAATTCACAGCCAGCCCGACTACCTGCCAGCCACACGTCCGCCCCCATCTACCCCCACGATCCCCAACGCAGCTTGCGCCCCCCGCCCGCGCGGGCCCGCTCGCCTCCCCGCCGCGGCTCGGCCTCCGGCCAACTCACAAGAAGTTCTCCATCACGATGCGGACGATCGAGCCCTCCACGAAAGGCCTGGATGATGGCAGTGGCGGCGGGGCCGAGCTCCTCCTTTTGCTCGGGACCTCTGACGAGGGATCTCTCGGGAGAGCTCGCTTGGAGGGCAGGGAGCTCGGAGTCGACGTCTTCCTACTCGGAGTCGCCATCCTGCCTTCCCCTCCGCCCCGCAAGCGTTTCCGTTCCCGCTGACCCGCAGCCTCGGAGCCCCAGCAACCCGCTCGCGCGCGAACTGCCCGGCGCGCGACACCGCCTTTGAGCCCGCCCCCGCGCCTGCGCAGTCCCGGCCCGGCGGCGTCTGCGGGCCGCCCGGCCCCTCGGCGTCCCGCCTACAAGGCTGGAAGCGCAGAGAAGGCTGGTGCGGGCGGGGGTACGAGCGAGCGGGAGCGGCGGCCTCACTGGAGGCAGCTGCCCAATCTTCCTTTACGAGCATTTGTGCATTTTTCAGAGCTCGGTGTTTTTTTTTTGTTTTTTAACTCAGAAAAAGATGTCAGTGGCATTCAGTACTTTGAAAACCCTTTCAGCGCTCGGAGGAAGCCTAGGGACGGAGGGAGGCGTTCGCGGCGACACCGGGGAGCGAGGGCTGGCGACTCCGACCGGCTGTGTCGGGAAACCCACCGAGCGCACCCGGGCTCACCGGTCTTTGGCTCTTCGTCTTCTCAGTTTGCTCCCGGTTTGCCTTGAATCAGGTTCCCGCGTCCCAAAAAACTCTTGCGAAGGCCCCATGCCCGGGTCTCCCCTAAAAGCGTCATGCACGGTCCCACTTGTGAACAGACTCCAGCAGGACCTCTATCCTACCTCCCACCCCTTCCCTTTTAAGGCTTCCTCTCCCGAAGTTTCTAGAAATCCATGAGCTCGGCTGCCCAGGCTAGAATGAGTGCGTGCTTCCACTTAAACCTGCTGGCGCGCAGCTGGTTAACCTCAATGAGGAACAGGTGCTCGGAGGCTTCCCCGTTTACTCAGCTAATAATGTGTAACCTACAAGAGGCTGCGGTGCTGAAGCCGCCAGTCAAGGTTGGGAGTCTGAGCGCTTACTTTATGGTGCGGGAGGCTGGAAAAGAACCAGAGAAGCAAGAAAGGATTAGAGTTCCAGGCTAATGCTGGGTGCTATGAACAAAAAAACGAGGCACAGAGGTGATGCTTGAGTGAAACCCTAAATGAGGAGGAACCAAGGTAAATGACAAAAGAGCATTCCAGGCAAGGACAAAAGCTCTGGACTGGGTCTAAGTGGAATGTCTGAGGAACAAAGGAAAGGCCGGTGTGGCTGCAGTGAAGTGAACCGCATTGCGTAGCAGAGCCTTGCTCGCCATTAACAGCTGAATTTTATTTTTGAAGCTCTGGGAAACCATGGGATGATTTTGAGCAGGAGAAGAACATGATCTGATTAAAGTTTTCTTTTTTTAAAATGTGTATTTATTTTTGAGAGAGAGAGAGGCAGAGCACTCGTGGGGGGGAGGGGTGCAGAGAGAGAGGGAGACCCAGAACTTGAAGCTGCAAGCTGCCAGCACAGAGCTGGTGGAGGGGCTCAAAGGCACGAATTGGGAGAGCATGACCTGAGCTGAAATTGGACCCTTAACTGTATTACCCAGGCGCTGCTGATTAAGGTGTTTAAATAATCACTGTGGTTGCTGTTTGGAGGGCCTTGCGCATGGAGACTGGGAGGCCGTTTAAAAAACTATTGCGTGGGGGCGCCTGCGTGGCTCAGTCAGTTGAGTGTGTGACATAGATTTTTTTTAAGTCGATTTCTTTATAGGGACATCTGGGCGGCTCAGTCAGTCAAGCGACTTACTTTGGGTCAGGTCATGATCTCATGGTTTGTGGGTTGGAGCCCCACATGGAACTCCCCACTGACAGTGCAGAGTCTGCCTGGGATTGGGAGGGAGAGAGGGAGAGTTTTAGCAGGAAAAGGGCAGAGAGAGAGGAAGAGAGAAAATCTCAAGTAGGGCTTCACTGTCAGCACAGAGCCTGACATGGGGCTCAAACCCACAAACCATGAGATCGTAACCTGAGCCCAAACCAAGAGTCAGACACTTACTGATTTAAATATTTCTTTTTTGTTGGACTCTGTGTGACTGGAAGTTAGCATGAACCATGAAGACTCTGGCGGACTACATTAGCTAAGTGCTCCTTAACATTCTTTAATAATTTCACACACCCATAAAAGTACACACATTTGGTTGTTTTTTTTTTTTTTATTCTACTGGTGAAAACTGTCTTGAAAGGGGGTGGTGGTAGAGAGGGAGAGGAAGATGGTCTCGAAATAGAATATCAATTAACGAGAACCTGATGCTAAAGAATGACTGAGTGAGCCACAGCAGCTGATTCTGTACGCCAGAATTTAAAGTCCAGCCATCAGCAGGATTCACCATGCCAGTTTTTACTAGCTAATAACATGTCTAAGCAGTTGTATTGAACTTTCTATTCACCAAGGAGTAAATCACCAGGGGCTATTTTGAGCGAAGGCCTTACAATTCTGCAGAAACTTTAAAACTGATGCAAACAAAGCTGGCAGAAAGGGGCAGGCTCGGGGCGCCTGGGTGGCTCAGTAAGTTAAGTGTCCAACTCTTGGTTTTGGCTCAGATCACCATCTCACAGTTCATGAGTTTGAGTCCTGCATGGGGCTCTGTACTGACCGTGCAGAGCCTGCTTATGATTTTCTCTCTCATCCTCTCTCTGTGCCTACCCTACTCGTGAGCTCGCTCTGTCTCTCTCTCTCTAAATAAATAACAAAAAAAAATTTTTTAAAGGGTCAGGGTCAAGGATTAGGGATATACTTCACCTTCCCCTCAAAATGCCATCTTCTGTGTTGTCTTTCTTGGCTTGACTCCAGGCCCTTGATAAACGGTGCTAGAGTAGCAAGAAGGTAGGGCAAGATCCACGAACTGAGACTCGGCAGAGCCCACATGGACTAAGATGGTTACTCTTCCAGTTCTGATAAGAACCTTCGCAGGATAACAGAGATGATCTCCTCTGGTTGATACACCAAGTGAGAGGAAGTGCTGCGTTTGCTTCTGGCAAATTCATATAGTGGAAAAGTGAGCCGTCAAGGCTTAAAAAGGAGGGGAGAAGGTGCTCAAACTGAGGTCCTTAGGACCCAGAAACAACCCCTCTTCCCCAACCCCCCCCCATCCACACTTTCTGATTAACCTTGTTAAAGAACAGGAGTGAGGGGTTCTGAGGACAGTGAGCACCCTTCCCCAAGGGGGGGGGAATCTTCCACCCCACAGAGCAAGCTTCTGCTAGAGATCAGGATACTTTATGTCTAAAGATCTTAACTTTTAAAAAATTTGTTTCACACGTCATAGAGAAGCTATACACAATCAACATATCTGCGTCGTCTTGCCAGTATTATTAGTGTTGGAATTGGTGTGGTAATAGCTAAAGTAGGAATACTAATAGCTAATACTAACAGCACATACCACATACCAGCTACTGTTCTAAGTACCTTTTCATAATTCATTTTTATATTCCGGGTCAATATCTCAATAGATTTGCATCTTTCTCAAATTTCCAGCTCTTGGATACAAAAACCAACTGAAAGACTGAAAAATCATTAGGAATTGATATCAGATTTCAAATGCTCTTTGTAATGTGTCAGGATAGAGAGTCTATGTAGCTCAATGTGCCTTCATTTCTTTTAAGGATATGAAATGGGAAGAACAGTATTAAATTGTCCCAAAAGGAATTTACCTTCAATTTCAGAACAGTCAGGAACAGGTGCTCTGAGCAATGCCCTCCACCAGTCCCTGCAAAATGAATTGATTGTCCCCCTTGCTCAAACTAGGTCAGAGGTACCCAGGGGAAGAACGAGCGTTTGCCCTCAAGACCGTGTTACTTCCCAAAGGAAAGAAAGTTGTGATTGTCAGAACCGTGCTAACTCTGCTGAAATCGGCTACACAAATTATAAAATAAACTCTCCCAAGAACCTGTTGGTCTTAAGTTCTCACTTCCACCGCTTGGACTGATAGCCGTAACATTCTTTATATAATTAAAATTGTATTTCTGGTTTTGTTTTTATTTTAGGAAGTTAGAACCCCCCCCCCAAAAAAAAACTCTAAGCAGAAACCCACAACCATGCATGCATACTCCTGCAACTGAGAATTAACACTGTTAACAATGGGGCCTGATTTTATGGTCTTTCCATTAGCTACTTTTTTAACAATTACCCATGAAACACGTACATACATTCCCCTCTTAAAAATTAGAACAATGCAGATCAAATTAGTGTGAAGTTCAGTTGACATTTTTTCCCCTCAATCTTGTTGCTGTATTCTTTATTCTCCAGAGTTAAATACTGCCATGCCTTTGTTCAGTGTATAATATGATGCACTTTAAGGCCATTTTTATATTTACATGTGGTTTCCCTATAGGAAATATGTAGTAAAATTTTGAGTGTGAATGCATTACATAAATGTTTTGTATAAAGACATAAGATATTACATGCACACATATATAAATGTGTTAACATTCAAAATATGGCAAGAATAGTTATGCAATTT
Source organism: Suricata suricatta (assembly GCF_006229205.1). Classification (NCBI taxonomy): domain Eukaryota; kingdom Metazoa; phylum Chordata; class Mammalia; order Carnivora; family Herpestidae; genus Suricata; species Suricata suricatta. The sequence continues at coordinate 78,717,229 of NC_043712.1, forward strand.
TGTTTTTCATGCAAATGTGTATTTTTGAGATAAATCCATGTTGACACATATAAAACTGTTCCTTTCAAACTGCTAGAGGGTTTTTGTATGACTGTGTCTTACTTCATCCATTGCTCTGATTTGACACAGATTGCTTCCAGTTTTTCATTTTTACAAACATTGCTTCAGGGAATATCCTCAGACCCATCTTTATGTGTGTGTCCTAGCATTTCTCTGGGAGAGATACCAAGAGTTGAATTGCTAGCCTAAATACGATACTAATTACTTGCCTTCAGTTTCTTGACATTGTTGCATGTGGCCAGGTTCTTACTGTGATTGCTTGAGAACTATGTGAAAACAAAATATCTCTCTTTATTTACCTCTTTCTAGTATTGGCTTTGGCCCAATGGCTGGCTGTTCCCTCTCTTGCTTACACACACACACACACAGACACACACACACACACACACACACACACACCTGTCCTCTACACAGTGCTCTATTTCCCACAAGATCTAAGTTCGGGGGGGGGGGGGGCTGAAGCTTGTAAGTTTTGAAGCCCCGCTGAAAAACTACAATATTGCAAATTATTTCAGAAAGACAGGAAACCCCAGCCTCAGCACTGTTGACATTTGGGGTAAGATACAATTCTTCTCTGGGGGGAAGAGGAGGCAGCTGTCCGTACGCTGTAGGAAAGTCAGCTGCATCCTTGGTCTCTATGCACTGGAAGCCAGTAGCGCCTCCTCAGATTTGACAACAAAAAATGTCTCCAGACATTGGTAAATGTCCCCTCAAGGGTAAAATCGTCCCCCTCTCCCAGGTTGAGAAGCACCACTCCAATCCTACCCGTACTTTCTGAGTACAGAAAAGGAAGCCTTTCCAACTCCTCTTATGAATCCAACCTTGTCTAAATCCCCTAATTTCTTGGAAAATTAATGGAAATAAAAATTTCCTATCTTACGGACATATGTGCAAATACACAGCAATGCTCATAAAAGTAAATATATCATGACCTAACTGGGTTTGTTATAAGAATTCAAGATTGATTAAATACTAGCAAATCAAATAAATTACTATGATACTTTGGATTAATAAATTATAGGAGAGGGGCGCCTGGGTGACTCATTTGGTTAAGCGTCCAGTTTCAAATCAGGTCATGACCATGCAGTTCATGAGTTCAAGTCCCACGTCAAGCTCTGTGCTGACAGCTCAGAGCCTGGGGCCTGTTTTGGATTCTGTGCCTCCCTCTTTCTCTGTTCCTCCCCTGCTTGTACTCTCTCTCTCTCAAAAATAAATAAAGATTAAAAAATTTTCTTATAGGAGAAAGATAAAGGCAGAAAAAGAAAAGCATTTCATTGTTTTTAACATATATTCATGGTCGAAATTTCTAGGCAAGTAGAAGTAGAAGAAAACTCCCTTTGACCAGGAAAAGGCACCTTCAGAACACTTCAGCAAACTCGTGTTGAATGATGGAATGTTTAGAAATTGTCTCTTTAGTTCTGGAACAAGTTACAGACAATTCTATTACTCCTTCTATTGAGCACTGTACTGGGGATCTTAGCCTGCTAAATCACTTAAGAAAATAGAGCAGCCAGAGGAGTTAAAAAAGGAAAACCAGAATTGGCCATACTAAGAAATCGACAGCCAAAGAAAATTGCTGTAGGCAACATAGCAGCTTCTCAAAAATGCCCCCATTGTGATCCCTGGGCCTTGTGAATAGGACGCCTTACAGGGCAAGAGCGAGTTTGTAGAGGTGATTAAGTGAAGGATCTTGAGGTGGAGTGATTATCCTAGATCGTCAGAAGGGTCCTTCGGAGAGAGAGGCAGGGGGTCTGGGTCAGAGTCAGGCGTCGAGAGCAGATGTCAGAGCGAGGACACAGCTGGAGATGGGCTATGAGCCAAGGAATGCGGGAAGCCTCTGAAAGCTGGAAGGGACAAGAAATGGATTTTCTGCTAGAGCCTCCATTGGAAACACAGCCCTGCTGAAACCTTAATTTTAGCTCCACAAGATTCATTTCCAGGACTCTGACTTCCAGAACTGTGAGATAATGAATGTGTTATTTAGTGCCACAGAGAGCGTGGTAATGTGTTACGGCAGTAGGAAATGAATGTAAATATAGAATCTGTTCTGAGAAATAATAGATAGGTTGGCTGGATATAATTCCAGATAAATCTCGCACTTTAGAGGGAAGAGGCAAAAGTTTACTTTTTTAGAGGAAGCCCCTATGGGAATATCTTTAAACACCCAGGGCAGGGAAGAGTTTCTTAAGACAAAAAAAAAATGTTATAAAGAACATAAAAAGATTATGAATTTATATATATTAAAAACTCAGGCCTTGGAGCACCCGGGTGGCTTAGTCAGTTAAGCGTCCGACTTCGGCTCAGGTCATGATCTCACGTGGGTTCAAGCCCTGCTTCGGGTTCTGTGCTGACAGCTCAGAGCCTGGAGCCTGCTTCAGAGTCTGTGTCTCCCTCTGTCTCTGACCCTCCCCTGCTCATGTTGTCTCTCTCTCTCTCTCTCTCTCTCTCTCAAAAATAAATAAAACATTAAAAAAAAAAACTCAAGCCTTTCATTAATCAAATTCACCACAACAGTGTGGGGGAGGAGGGGGAGGCCACAAGGTAAAAAACAAAACAAAACAAAACAAAAAAAAACAATATTTGCAACACTTACAATAAATGTAAGCTTAGGGGTGCCTGGGTGGCACCTGACTCTAGATTTCGGTCATGATCTCAGGTCATGATCTCACAGTTTGTGAGTTCAAGCCCCATATCAGGCTCCATGCTGGCAGTATGGAGACTGGGATTTCTCTCTCTCTCTCTCTCTCTCTCTCTCTCTCTCTCTCTCTCAAAATAAATAAATAAACTTAAAAAAATAAAATAAACAGAAGCTTGCTATCTGGAATACTAAGAGAATGCCTACAAATTGTAAGAAAAAGGTACACAACTCACTAGAAAAATAGGCAAAATAAACAGGCATATTGCACAAGGTGAAATGCAAGTGGTCATAGAACATGTGATAAGAGGCTCGATTTAATTTGCAACTAGAGAAATGCAACTAAAACCTCAAGTAAATGCCATTTCAGAATTATCAGATTGGCAAGAAGTAAAATCTGACATTAGCATGTTGGGGGCACTCAACACCGGTAGGAGTTGTGTAGTCTACACTGCTAGGAGCTGTGTAGATTAGCGCAGCCAGCTGGGAAGCAGTTTCTCCTGATTAAGTAGCGCGAACCTATTGTACAAACCAGCAATTCGCATGTTAGACACGCAACGCAGATATTCTTTCCCAGGGGCACCTGGGCACTTGTACAAAAAAATATTTTTGCAGCATTGTCATAGTCACCAACTCAAATATTCATCATTAAAACCTGCCTGCTTGTTTTTTCATAGAGAATTTTTGTTATGTGTTCAATACTTTTGAGGGGGTGGTCTCTAGTTTTAAAATAGTTATTTAAAAATTTTTTTAATATTTATTTATTTTGTAGATAGAGATAGAGCATGAGTGGGAGAGGGGCAGAGAGAGAGAGAGAGTGGGAGACACAGAATCTGAAGCAGGCTCCAGGCTCTGGGCTGTCAGCATAGAACCCGATGCGGGGCTCGAACCCACGAACTGCAAGATCATGACTTGAGCCGAAGTCGGACGCTCAACCCGCTGAGCCACGCAGGCGCCCCAAGATTGGTTTTAAACTAAATTCTTTTACCGAGTATTTATTTGCTTATTTAATCCAGATATATTTGTTGAGTACGGTAGGCAGTGGGGGTGCAAACTGGAAAAGCAACTATTCTTGAGGAGATAGACATAAAAACACGACGTTAGGTTCAGCGTGATAAATTTTGCTAGGGCATATATAGAGTGAGCAGCCCAGAAGCACCCGTAACAGTGGCTGGAGTAGGAGGAGCAAAGAGAAGGCATTTGCCCAGCTGACAGTTAAAACGAGCCCAGTATTGCTAGTTTGAAACAAAAAATGTGATAAAATGACAAGGTTATATGGTTACTTTATCCTTAAGATGGCACTATAAACTCACAGTTCCTTTGTAGAGAAAGAATACATTAAAAGTAAATGCAATTTATATTAAAAAAAAAAAACCCACTCAAACCTTTTAGTATAAACTAGAATGGCTCTTATGTATCAGACACAAAGCGCTTATAGGTATTATTTTCATTTCATCTTTACAACAACCTTAAGAAGACAAGGAGTCTCTACTTCTCTCTCTCCTAAGAATACGGATCAGAGAGGGTGTAAGTGACTTGCCCCCAGTCCCAACGTCAGTAAATGGCAAGGCCAGGATTTAGCAGAGACACCCTGAATCCAGAAACCCTGCGCTCAATCACTCTGCTGTATCAGTCTGTAAAGTAATTCACATGTAGAGAATGCGGCATTAGAATGATTACTTATGAAAACCCGCCCCACCCCCTGCCCCAAGTTCTAGTTCAATCACCCTGGAAAACACGTCTCTTACAAGGGAATAAGAAGGAAGAGAGCCCGTCTCCGCCCCGAGTCACAGAAGACATCCGGGCACCCGGAACGTTGCATTAATGTGTCGCAGTTGGTTCTCACCTCTGCCTGGGTTGCAGCGGGAGGCTGGCCCTGCCCTTCCTGGTCAGATGCTCCTCCGGGACCTCCCCGTGGCACCTGGGCATATGACCTCATTGAATTTAGAGCTCCAAGTTGTGCAGGTCGGTTTGGACCTCTGTTTTCCTCATTAGTCTGTGAGCATCTTCATAAACGCTATGCTTGACAAAATGCCTGAAGCATAGATTTCTCACCAAATCTCTGCTGAACCTTTTCTTCTTCCACATTAAACCAGACTTTCTTTCAGAGGTATTGTTTTCTCCTTCACTTCCTTCTACACACAAATAATCTCCAACCCACACAGCAAATTGTAGGAGAGAAAGCAATCTGTGTGGAGAAAGGTTTGTCTTTGAAGCACTTGTTTAGAGAAGAGTAAAAATAAATGCAAATACTGAGTGCTACCTATGAGCAAGTATGCTTTCCCCTAGGGCATTTCTAAACCTGAGGAAACTACACTGTGCTAACTAGCCTCTCCTATTTTCATCCAGGTGAAGGATAGTTAAAAGGTATGCCAAGGGCAACCTGGGTGGGAATGGAAACATCCAAAATCTGAATCCTCCAAAAGGAACATAAGTGAGGAAGTTAAATTAATCCACTCACCTTCTACCTCCTCTCTTCTGAATGAATTTCAGGTTGTTTCTTAGCAACAACTGGTAACAATTACTTCTTTTCTTTTTTAAAAAAAATTATTTTTAGTGTTCATTTAGTTTTGAGAGAGAGACACAGTACGAGCAAGGGAGGGAGGGCAGAGAGAGAGAGGGAGACACAGTATCTGAAACAAGCTCCAGGCTCAGTGCTGGCAGCACAGAGCCCGATGTGGGGCTCGAACTCATGAACTATGAGATCGTGACCTGAGCCAAAGTTGGATGCTACCAGCTGAGCCACCCAGGCGGCCCACTTTCCTTTCTTCCCTAGGTTAATAACTACTTGCCAACCTCCATCTTTTCTCTCCCCAATTCCCAAAGCTGGTGGCCTAAGTAGTATTTCTACTTTGGCAACTTTTGGGGCAATTTTGGCAGCTAATAAATCCTCTGGAGTGAGAGAAACCAGGAACCTTTGTTTGAAGTTTAAATTGGTAGTGGGGATGGAATCCACCGGAGGGCTGGCAGGCTCAGGACACAGCCAAAGACCAGGGTGCAGGCTTGGCAGTGAAACATACCCTGATTCAACCCCAAGCCCTACACTAGCTGCTGAGCTTGGACAAATTCAGTTTCCCTATTTATAAAACGGAAATATCACTAGACCGACTTCATGAGTCGTTATCAAGATTAAATGAGTGAATTCATGTAAAGCTCTTTGAGAAATGTCTGAAGATAGAAAAATTCAATAAATGTTCGCTCTGATTATTACTATGGATTTATGTAATCTATAAGCAAGGAGGCTGGGTGAATGACTTCATTCAATCCCTGTGTATGAGTCCTCGCTATGCGCCAGGTACTGTGTTAGGTCTCAGAGACGCAATTTTCATTTCTTTATTCAGCAAATATAACTAAGCTCTGGACAGGAATAATAGGTTGAGGAGATTATAAGGTCTAGTATATGGCTCAGTTGCTTCACACCTTGAAATCTTCCTTTCTCAATGTTGCAGCTTTATTTAGGGATTAATAAATAATATTAGTTAATTAATTAAACCATCACAAATAGAAAGGATGTGATTTGCAAAATTTTGCTTTACTATAGACGTTTATTTTCTCCATAAACCTCAGGATGTTAATTTTGTACAGTTGTGAATTTTTGTTTTCTAAGAAATGCGGTCTTCAGGGAAGTATACTACTCTTTAAGGATTAATGTAAGAATTTTGACATTTTTGCAAGTAATCTCTATGCCCAATGTGGGGCTCAAACTCACAACCTTGAGATCAAGGATCACATGCTCTATTGACTGAGCCAGACAGCCAGGCACCTGAAGAGTCTTGACATTCTTGAGTGAGAACCACCCAGCTCTATGAGGACCATGGATTTTGGCCGTAGAAAGCAGGAGGAGGTGTGAGCTTTGGGGTCAGAGAGACCTGACTCTACTCTTCCACTTAAATAATGTGTTCACTCTTCTGAGTCTTGGTTTCCTTCTCTGTAAAAAGGGATAATAATATCTCCATTTTGGGAGATGTTGGAAGGATTAAATTCACTCATTCATTCAACATGTATTTCTATACTGAACATGTGCTATGAACATTCTTCTCGGTACTGAGAACCAAAAGTAAACAAAACATGCAAGAATTCCTACCCTCAGAGTGTTTACATTCTAATAGGATAAGCTTTGGGGAAAACTTAAGTTAGCTTACGTAAAATAAAACACTTTAAAAAATTAATTCGTGAGGCTCAGTCCGTTAAGTGTCCGACTTGATTATGGTTCAGGGCATGATCCTTTGGTTCAGGAGTCCGAGCCCCACATCAGGGCTCTGCGCCGACAATGGGAAGCCTGCTTGGGATTCTCTCTCTCTCTTTCTCTCCCTCTCTCTCTTTCTGCTCCTCCTCCACTCTCTCAAAAATAAATAAATAAAAATTTTAAAAACTAAATAAAAATCAATTCTTGTATCAATGTATGCAGTGCTATGTCACTAATCGAAGGCATAAGAACTTGACTGTGCCAGAGCAGAAATTCAAATTAAAATCTGCAGTTGCGTGCCAAAGATACTCTGAACAAGGAAAATAATGCAGAAATGAGCTCACTGCTAGGAAAAAGACTTTCAAATTACCTTTTATTAGGTAATCTTACAACAGCTGTTTGGGTATACAAATACCTATGTACAAGTTTCTAAACATGTAAATAAAAAGCAGCAGTTTAGTATGTCTGCTTGAATTCACACTACTCAAATCCTTACCAAAACATTTATTATAAAAATCAGTAAAATTGCTTAACACATCCTAAAAATTTTCAGGTGTGTGTACATAAACATTTTCAAGCTTGCTTCACAAAAAATGAGTGCAATTTCTAATCCGTGTGTTCATAGTGACTTTCAAAAGTAGTTCCAAGGGGGGGGGTAGAAAGTAGCCTTGCTTTGTAACACAGCATTAATTAATACTGACTTACCTCGAACATTCATGAAAGATCCTTTATTATCACATACGGTAAAAATATTGAACAATTAATACTCCATTTCTATGAATAAAACATAGAAAATAAGATTTTACTCTCTTAGACTAACTTGTTACCATGAAAAACTGCATTCATTCTGCCGATACTGACACCTCACGTTATTACTTTAAAAAGAGCTACAATCCTTGAAATTCAAAAAGAAACCCCCAAGACATCTCCCAATACATTCACTGAATGCAGATTTAAATGACACATCTCATTTTGATTGTGCCCTTCATTTGCATACTTTAAAATGACTGCAATATAGTACATTTGTATTTTTAACTGGAACCAAAATTAAGATGAATGATCTACGCAAAATCAATAGCCTGTATTTCTGTTAACAGTTGTCATACGCAAAAAGAAAAAAATTTAAAAACAAAAACAAAAACACCAAAAAGCCCTGAGTCAGTATTTTTTTTTGCAAAAGTAATGAAAAAGAATACTGTGCTGTGAAGTCATTTTATAATTTACGAAATGGTTAAGCCTGTCCAGTATTCATTTGTTTTGTGTTCGTTTTGATTGAAGAGAGGTAAGGCTCTTGTTGAGTTTATCCAATTCAGATCATTTCTTAAAACTCAATTTCATTTAAATCCTCAGAATATCCTGACGATTGTTCTGTGAGATCTTCCGTTTCTGCCAGGAAAGATAAATGGAAAATAGGGAATAATAGTTTTCTCTATTTTTATGATAGAAAAATTCTTAATTTGCATTCTTATGATTTGAGACGATTGCAAAATCCTTTTCCAATCAAGCTGATACAATTGGGGAAAATACCGCTACCTGAACAGGGTCCTGCTTGGAATTTAACGTCATCAATGGCAATGTCACTTCTTATTGACACTCCCCGAATGGCTTCGAAAGTTACCTGTAAAGTAATGAAGTTTGAATTTAGAAATGGAGTCACCTTGGGGCGCCTGATTGGCTCAATCAGTTAAGCGACCAACTTCAGCTCAGGTCATGAACTTGCGGTTTGAGAGTTTGAGCGCTGCGTTGGGCTCTGTGCTGACAGCTCAGAGCCTGGAGCCTGCTTCCGATTCTGTCTGTCTCTCTCTCTCTCTCAAAAGTAAATAAACATAAAAAAAAATTTAGAAATGGAGTCATCTTGATAAAACAATACTCTGTCAGGGGCAGATCCCTGTTGTGTGGATCTGGAAGCTGAGACTTTTTCAGCCTCCTTTAAGGAAAAGAATACAAAATCACAAATTCAAATTTAGGTACAAAAGAAAGTACTTATTTGGAATTTTAAAGGGAATTCACAACAAATTACTAGAGTCTTGAAGATTAGGTCGCTTCTGAGAGCTCTTTAGGCCATTTGCCAGAAATGCTTGCCTAGACATGCTTCCTGGTGGTGACCTGGTTTACCCTCCCCACCTCGAATATTCTAGACCCAGCACTCACGCGGCCTATGAAAGTCATGGGCCCAGAAGTTTAAGTTTCCTTAGGCTCTCTATAATCTACAGTGATGCGTAATCATTAAGTTTACCAAAAAGACAATGGTTCAAATGTGTCAAATATCATAACAACCAAAGACAGCCCAGGAGAAGAGAACCACTTTCATAACTTTAGATCTTGAGAAGAAAATAATTGATCAAATATTCAGGTTCTAGGGAAAATGGCTTATATTCCCAGCTCTGAAGCTGCTCCAACAATGGTTAATAAACCACTGAATACTCCAGGGAGGTTTGTGGGTAATGAAAATTATCCAGAAGACACATTTGCTCCACTCATTTTATGAGCAAACGACTCCCCGTTGGACTAGTTTATGACTTAAATTAAATTGAGGAATATAAAGTGGATAATTAATAAGCATATGAAACTATCTTGAAATTAATGACTCAAAGAAGCTTTAATGACAGAAATGGGCAAAATAACATTATTAAAAATTCTAAGGACACAATCCCAAACAAGAATCCAAATAAATGGTTAGAAGAGGGGAAAAAATGTCCTAACATGTCTAGTTAGGAGGACATATGAGTGTAGTTAATAACCATTTTGGTTTTCTGGACATCAATAAAATTTGGTTTTTGACCACCCAGTATGCAATGGAAGTTTAATAAATAACGGATAAACCTGATGGAATTATATTGTGTTTGGGCCAAATGCTTGATTTCGTACAACTTTCTCCTCTGGATTTCCCCTTTTGTCCTGTAGATACACACATTCTATTAGTAAATAATTGTGGTTATTTATGACTTAGATAGGAATTTATTTTTTTCCTTCAATTTAAGTGTATGATTTTTCCAAATGTCTACTAAGTTGTTAGGGCATAAATACTAAGTTGTTTGTTTTATTTATTTTTTAATTTTGTTTTATTTATTTTTGATACTGAGAGAGACAGAGCATGAGAGGGGGAAGGGCAGAGAGAGAAGGAGACACAGAACTGGAAGCAGGCTCCAGGCTCTGAGCTAGCTGTCAGCACAGAGCCCGATGCGGGGCTGGAACCCACGACCGTGAGATCTGACCTGAGCCGAAGCCGGAGGCTTAACCGACTGAGCCACCCAGGCGCCCCAATACTAAGTTGTTTGGACCCAACGACTTAAAAAATGAAACTCTTAAGTATTACTTTTGGTCTAGGAGCACCAGGAAAAACATTAATGAGATTAATGAACAAGAAAATTTGGAAACATGGTCTTAAATGAGTACCTAGCACGTAATAATACCTACTAAATGTTAGGCAGTATAACGAACAATATGAACGATATAAATATTTCGATGAGCTAAGAACCTAACACTTTATTTCTTTCAATGGCATCAAAACAAAAGAACCCAGGGAGGAAAGTGGAGAGAGCACAGGAGGCAATATCATGCGAGGAATCCAAAGGAAATCAAATCACTTTGGGTTTTTAATCAAGAGTAAGTCAGGTACAGCTTAGCACTTTATTAAACCCTTAGGAAGGAGCATGATTAAAATTTTGCCACTTGATTCATTTTTCCTACAAGAATGATAGGATGACTGGAATGTCCTCAGGAGGCCACCCACTCATGCCCCATAGAGGATGAGTCTCCAACAGCAGCGGTACTCTAGCACTCTGAGAGTCACCCTGCCCGCCCACCCCCACCAAGGATGCATCCATCTACCTCTCCAGCTTTGTTCTTTTTCCTGAACTTCAGTCTTATATCCTATGCTTACCTGAGAAACCCACGTGGATGTCTACCAGACACACAAAACTTAGCAAGTCCGAAACACTCACTTGTTAATTTCCCTCCCATGCACAATGCCCTCGCACCTCCAGATGGGCTCCATCGGAAGCCTTCCTCTTCTCAGGAAACGGTAACTCTATCCCGGCGGTTATTCAGGCCAAAACTTGTGAGTCATCTTGATGCCCCTTTCTCTCCAGCCCCACATCCCACACATAAGAAGTCCTGGGGGCTTCTGATGTGTCTCACCCCTGCTACTCACTCCTCCTGCCATAGCAGAAGTAGCCACTGCAGGGGCCCCCGAAGTCTCCTTGCCCCCCTATAGTCTACTCTCCACATAGTAGCTGGAGTGATCATTTAAAAATATAAATCCAGATCACATTACCTTAAAGCCATCTGATGGTTCCTCACTGCCTCTGGAATCAATTTCAAACCCTACCATGATGTTCAAGGCCTTCCACGATTATGCCCTGATAGTTTTTTGATCCCAATACCAGTTCTACTTGACCTATTCTTTTCCATTGCACTTATTATTATTAATTTTTATTTTTTTTTTGAGAGAGAGACAGCGCAAGCAGGTTAGAAGCAAAGAGCGAGAGGGAGACACAGAAGCTGAAGCAGGCTTCAGGCTCTGAGCTGTCAGTACAGAGCCCGATGCGGGGCTCGAACTCGTGAACTGTGAGATCATGCCCTGAGCTGAAGTTGGACGGTTAACTGAGCCACCCACGCGCTCCCCACAGCACTTATTATTGTGTACTTAAGAGGACATTATACATCTCTGGTTTGCTTTTCCCACGTCTCCCTGACTCAAGTGTCAAATCTACAAGAGGAGGGGCTTTAATGTCATGTTTATTGCTGTATCCTCAGCACTTAGAATAGCCGGCGGTCAATGGATATTTATTAAAATGAGATATTTTGGCCTCATACTCTAGGAACTCAGTCTTGGATGCCAATGTAACTATTGAGAATACTGGGGTTGCCATGGTGATGTGAATCAGAGACCAGAGATATTTGGGAGAGCATACATTTTTAGAAACAATAATATATTTTTATACTTTGAGATTTTAAAATTTATAAGACCCTTTTCCACACATAATCTCATTGGCCCTCTAACTCTGGTGATGTCAGCATGGTGGGAATTATTACCCCATTCTGAAAATGTGCACACACTCTCAGAGAGGATGAGATTTCCTTGAGATCACCCAGGGCTGTGGCACCCAGGAGTGTGAGTTTATTTTGGGTCTTCTTTTCTTCTTTCTCTTTTGAGTAGTGTTCCTGGAAACAAGCTGGAACTGACGCATGACTTGACCAGCGTACCGATGAAGGGAGCGACTGGGGAACGGTGCCTTAGAGACACATACTTTGGGACCAATCAGACCTGGACTGAATTCTCACTCTGCTACCTACCAGATGGACACTGAGTTTCTCCTTCTGTAAAGAGGGGCTCTAAGATCAACAGGAAGAACTCAGGGACAGTTCTTAGTGCTGTAAGTGCCTGGCTAGTAAAAGGTGGCCAATTTATTCATGTGGATTTGTCTGTGTCTCATTAGACACGAAGATGTTTTGGAGTAAACAGTTTCAGCCTGGTCTCCAGATAGTCATATGCGATTCCTGAGGGAATCACCAAGTTCAGGAGGCAATTCATCAGGGCAGATTCATGTCCGTTCCATTCTATGACAAAGGGAATGGTCTGGAGTCTTCTTTCTTATGAAGTTGTGAGCTAAAAGTCTCTGAGGCCAGGAGTGCCTGGGTGGCTCAGTCAGTTAAGTGTCGACTCTTGATTTCAACTCAGGTCGTGATCTCACGGTTTGAGAGTTTGAACCCCGAGTCGGGCTGTGTGTTGACAGTGCGGAGCCTTCTTAGGATTCTCTGCCTCCCCCTCTCACTGCCCTCCCCTCCTCACAAAATAAATAAAAATAAACTTTAAAAAATCTCTCAGGCCGTTCTGTACCCTTTGAACTTGAACTCCCCAAGATGATACCAACAGATGCCTAATATTTTTTAAAACCAAAAACCATTTCAAACAACCAGCTGCCCAGCAAGCCTAGCATATTCAAGACCTTGTACTCAACTCCCCGGGACTAGCCGCTGACAAGTCACCTGTTCCCCGGAGCTCTGTGCATGAGCATCATTCGGGAATCATAAAAAGCATCAATGCTCAGGCTGCACTTGAGAGACTCAGACCCACATGCTCTGGGATGGAGATTCTCCATCTTTACTATGCGTCTGAATCATCGGGAGGGCTTGTGACAACACAGATTTCCAGGCCCCTCCCGCAGAGTGTCTGGCTCAGTAGTTCCGAAGTGGGGCCTGAGAATGGGCATTTTAGGTAAATGTCATTTGAGGTGGATTTGCACTTCAAGCATTGCTGCTGGTCTCGGGACCGCACTTGGAGAACGTCCAAACAGGGTAGCAGTAGGACTGCCCTGCTACCAAACAAAATTAATCTACCACCTCAGGGTGATGATCAGGGATACTATTAAGTTCCTGAATGATCCGCTTTTCTTTGGCGGCAGATTTTAAAGCACCATCCAATGCATTTCTGGCGCTATCTGTAATTCTTTCCTAAACCTCAAGACAGTTTTATCCATGGCAGGATAATGGGCCACCCCTGGATAACGGCTCACTTCCCTTGGACCCCTGTTCTTTAGCAACGCACCGCCCTTGATGGCCCTGCAACCTGGCCCCCTGAGCCTCTGCAATTCCTTCCTATTTAGATCCGCAGAACGCTCAGTGTGGTTGTGCGATGCTAAAGTAAAGCCCTCGAACACCTCTTCCAGGAAGAGTTGGGCTTAGACCAAACAGACAGTGGTTAGAGCGGGGTGGGGGGGTGGGGTGCTGATCCAAGAGGTTGATCAGTCAGAAGCTAGGATGGGGAGCAAGTAGGACTTTTAGTGGAAGGTCGCAGCTGAGAATTCAACAGAGTGACATTGGTAATGTCAGGGTCTGTAGGTGATGGGCCCAGAGCCTTCGGCACCTTTGGCTCATGGTCGTCCGGTCAAGTCAATAGCTGTCAGGAGGGCCCTGCTCACCCCTAGACCGTTCTGGCCCACTCAGCCTCACCCATTGGCATTTGAAAGGCTCTTTCCTGCCCCTCCCTGCCCAGAGTCCCTCATAGTGTAGATGCTGTGGGATGGAGGTCTCCTCCAGCGCATGAGAAAACCCAGGGCAAGACTCCGGAATTAGGATCGGGACTCTCGGTTTCTTCCACATCCACGCAGACTGTGGACCATGCACTTTAAACAGAGGCTTGCGACCAAAGCCCTTGTGTGTGGGTAATGGAGAGGGAAGATGCAGCTGGAACAAATAATTAGGTAATACCAGGTTTAGAAGGAAAAGAGACTATTTGGGAGGCATGCAGGACACGGAGAATCCATTTGACCTTCAGAATGTGCCAAGACCAAAATAGCTACCCTTTCATCATTGAGTTGCACAAATCACTTTATGCGTAAATACCCAAAGCTTTTTCTCGCCGCCTAATCTCCCATTCGCTGCTTAGATTTAATCAATAGAGACTAGTTATGTTTACTCTTAAACACACACTGTCTTTATCTATGACCCTGAAGAAAGAACAGAACATTCTCGATGGTAGCAAGAAAAAGACAGAATGTCAAAAGCTCAAAGGGACATTTTCTCGTTTGGTTCTTCTTCCCTGTGGCTTACCTGGTGTTGTGTCTCACAGCCGTATTCAATCAGCGCCCGCAGCCAGGAAATGCTCTGTTCCCCTCTTCTTCGCCATAAGAGGGACTCTTCACTATCACCGACCCGCTTCAAATAAACACTCAGCAGGCCAGTCCCTGCTCCATACATGTGGTAGAAAAAGGTCAAGCAGTGCTTTCCGGTGACTCCTCTCAGAGGCCAGGACAAGAGATGTGCTTTCTGTCCATATACCATGTGGGAGGCCTCGATGTACATGTAGTACCCTGGAGAGCAAACATAAAGGCAGGTGTTATTATACGAGCCAGGGGCGCCTGGGGGCTCCGTTGGTTAAGCGTCCGACTTCAGCTCAGGTCATGATCGCACAGTTCATGAGTTCAAGCCCCGCATCAGGCTCTGTGCTGATGGCTCAGAGCCTGGAGCCTGCTTCGGATCCTGTGTCTCCCACTGTTTCTGCCCTCCCCACTCACACTCTGTCTCTCTGTCTCTCTCAAAAATAAATAAACATTAAAAAAACCATAACAACAACAACCACAAGGTATATTTTCTTCTTTCTCTTTTGAGTAGTGTTCCTGGAAACAAATTGGAATAAATGCATGACTTGACCACCATACTGATGAAGGTTATAATTTGGGGAGTGTGTATACTCCAAGAGGAATAAATATGCTACAAATTTTGACCCCTCAAAATATTTTATTTTCATTTAGTAATTTAAAATTCAGTTTTATATGGAGGATACAGTTAGTGTTATTGTTATAATGCTAGCAGTATGCCACTGATGGGGATTACCATAGAAGATCTAGCCTACTCATTCATCGATAATGTTCTGGAACTTCCAGACACTGGTTTAGGGGAGAGAGCATGGATTTTGTATTCAGGTGGGTCTGGGTTCAAGTCTTGATTCTAAGATTTGATCCTGGACTAAGGAATTATCTTCTCTGAAACTATATTCATCATTTTGAAATAAGGATTAAAACTACCTTTATATATAAACTGGACATAGCTACAAATCAGCCACAGCCCCCAAGAGATCTGATTAATGTTAAATGATTACCATCCAGCTCCTGAAATAAGGCAAAATATGAATAGTAACTTGGAGATGAATGCACCACTGATAAAATTCTGTATACCTGAGGCTCATTTTGTTTTATTTATTTTTGTTTATTTATTTATTTTCACAGAGAGAGAGAGAAACAGAGAGAGACAGCAAGCAGGGGAGAGACACAGAAAGGAGAGAATCCCAAGCAGGCTCTGCACTGAAAGTGCAGACTCTGGGCTTGAACTCACAATCCAGGAGATCATGACCTGAGCCGAAATGAAAAGTCAGATGTTTAACTGATTACATGCGCTGGCATGTATTTTTATTGTCTTCTTGGCTATTATTGATTTTCTGATACACGTGATGTAAAACATAATCTTGAGGAGCCAAGATGGCGGAGAGGAAGGGAGCTCTGTAAACTCGTCTGCCCCATCTATCGAACTGAGAAGGACATTACTCTCATCTGCAAGAGCAGAAAGAGAAAATACGGACTCCAGAAAGAAGAGAACCTCAAAGATACCTGAGTGAGTGAGTGCAAACTGTGGAGATTGGAAAACGGGCCAGCCTGAGATGGGAAGGGGAGGTGGGAGCCCCAGCCCAACACGGAGCAAGCACGTGGAGCCCGAGAGACAAAGGGAAGAGGCAGAGAGACTGTCTCTGGGAAAGAGATAAAGAATGTTTAACCACGCCTGGAGAGAGAAACTCTCACTTCATATATAACTGCTGGGTAGCCCAAATCCTGAACCCAGGTGTTGCAAGGGAAAGAACAGCTTCCAGCCCTGCGCCATCTTGGTGGGGAGTCAGCAGCCGCGGTGGCGGTGGCACCAGGGGCGCTCACTTCAACCTCGGTTTTGGGAGTGGGAGCACGCACCTCATTTCCATGGCGCATCCCGCCCCCAGCATTGGCCGCGCAAATCCTGAATCCCAGGTGCCAACAGGGAAAAAATAGGCCCCACCCCTATGCGATCCCAGCAGGGAGTTGGCGGCAATGGAGGCCTGGGCGCGCACTCAGGCTGCAGGAGCTCCCAGCTCATTTCCCCGCAGCGCCCTGTGCCTCGGGCAACAGCTGCACAAAGCCAAGAGGAACTCATCCCTCCCCCAACATGATCATGATCCTGGCTGGGGGATGGGATGACACAGTTGTGTCTGTGAGGGCATGTACTTCACCTCCTGCTGCGCACCTCACCTCAGGTGGCACACCTCGCCTCAGGCAGGGGCAGCCGAAATCCCTGCCTGAGCAAAGACAAACTGATCCCGCCCCCTAAGAAGCAAGCCACCAAAGCAAATACATCTCAGCTGTGGTAGCATAAAAGTGCATGGCTTGGAACTTTGAACAGAGGTGGGCCTGGAAAATACAACTTGGCTCAACTCCAGCACAAGTAGATCAGACTCATTAGAGTGGCCTACAATGCGTAGTTCCAGCGGAGCTGTGTGTGCCGCCATTCTACTCTTTGTAGACACCAATGGGGAGCCTCTGAGAGCAGCCTCCGAGACCTACCACACCAAACCACGCCTATCCACAAGGAGGAGCTGCTGCTTTTTTTTTCTTTTTCTTTTTTCTTCATTTTTTTCTTTTTTCTTCTTTTTTTGTACTTATTTTTTTAATTATTATTACCTTTTTTACTTACGTTTTCTTTTTAATTTTTACTCCATATTTTCCTTTCTCCGTTCTCCCCTTTTTTACCTTCTTGCAATCCAGATATATTCTCCTGTATCTCATCCTTACCTCTCCCCTCAATTGGTCACACACTTTTAGACTGTCCACTGTCCTTTGTTGTCTCTGACCCCCCCTTTACTATTTTTTTCTTCTTCTCTTCTTTTCGTCTCTTTCCTCTCCATTTTCTTTCTTTTTTTTCCCCCTTTTAATGTGTTTGTTTGTTTGACCTGCCTGTGCATTTGTGTGTTACTGTTCCCTCTGTGTATGTCTGTCTGTTTTCCTTCTTAGGGCTACACCAAGAAACAATCCAAAGTGTGCATGACAGCGAGTCCCAAATATTGCTGAGTAGGGAAATAAAATATTCAAAGGCACAACAAGAGAAACTGAGAGACACCATTAAAAGAATATTTCCTGAAACGACAGGCCCTGGACAGTCAATAAGCCTCCTTTAACAGAGAAATATTAACAGGTGCACAGTGCACAATGAGCTTTCTAAAGCTGACAAGAGACAGAAAACTAGCAAAAATGACAAAACGAAGGAACTCTCCCCTGAAGAACCTCCAGGAGGAAGTCACAGCCACAGAACTGCTCAAGGCAGATCTAGACAACATACCGGATCAAGAATTTAAAAAACTTCTCATAAAATTAATCGCTGGGGTTGAAAAAAGCATCAAAGAAGCAACTGAGCCAATTACTAGGCACTTTGAAAATAGGTGTGATGAGTTAAAGGCTATAGATGAGGTGAATAACAAAATGGAGATAGCCACCTCAAGGAGAGACGAGGCAGAGAGAAGAACAGGTGAATTAGAAGATATAGTTATAGCAAAAGAGGAAGCTGAAAAAAAGAGAGAGAAATTAATCCAGGAGCAGGAGAGGAGAATTCGTGATCTGAGTGATACAATCAAATGGAACAACATCCATATCATCAGAATTCCTGAAGAGGAAGACAGAGAGAAAGATCCTGAAGGGATACTAAACCAAATTATAACTGAGAAGTTCCCAAATCTGGGAAAAGAAATAGACATTCAAATTCAAGAGGCACAAAAAAAACCCCTTAAGACATAATTTCAATCGGCCTTCAGCACGACATATCATAGTGAAACTAGAAAAATATAAAGAGAGAATTCTGAAAGCAACTAGGGAGAAAAGGGCCCTTGCGTACAAAGGGAAACCTATGAGAGTGGTTACAGACCTATCTAATGAAACTTGGCAGGCCAGGAAGGAATGGCAGAATGTGATGAATAGAAAAAACATGGATCCAAGAATCCTTTATCCAGCAAGCCTGTCATTCGAAATAGGAGGAGAGATAAAAGTGTTCCCAAATAATCAAAAATTGAGAGAATTCATGACCACCAAACCAGTCTACAGGAAATCCTAAGAGGGACTCTATAAGGGAAATGTTGCAAAGAATACAAGGTGCCAGAGACACCACTATAAACATGAATTCTAGGGAGAACACAATGACTTAAAACCACATTTTTCAATAATAACACTGAATGTAAATGGACTGAATGCTCCAACCAAA
>NC_043712.1:78735978-78737123 GCF_006229205.1 Suricata suricatta
TGACTTAAAACCACATTTTTCAATAATAACACTGAATGTAAATGGACTGAATGCTCCAACCAAACGACACAGGGTAGCAGAATGGATAAAAAAACAAAACCCATCTATTTGCTGTCTACAAGAGACTCATTTTCGACCTGAAGACACCTTCAGGTTGAAAGTAAAGGGATGGAGAAATATCTATCATGTGACTGGAAGCCAAAAAAAAGCTGGAGTAGCCATACTTATATCAGACAAACTGGACTTTAAAGGCAGTAACAAGAGATGAAGAAGGACATTATATAATAATTACAGGGTCTCTCCATCAGGAAGAGCTAACAATTACAAATATCTATGTGTCAAATTCGGGAGCGCCCAAATACATAAAACAATTAATCACAGAAAGAAACAATCTTATTGACAAGAATGTGCTAATTGCAGGGGACTTTAATACTCCACTGACAGCAATGGATAGATCAACCAGACAGATAAACACTAAGGAAGCAATGGACCTGAATGACATTGGAACATATGGAACTGATAGATATATTTAGAACTCTGCATCCAGAAGATAGGAAATTGACCTTCTTTTCGAGTCCACATGGCACATTCTCCAAGATAGATCACATACTGGGGCATAAAGCAGCCCTCCATAAGTATAAATGAATAGAGATCATACCGTGCACACTTTCAGATCACAATGCATGAAACTTGAAATTAACCACAGGAAAAAGTCTGGAAAACCTTCAAAAATGTGGAGGTTAAAAACCAGCCTACTAAAGGATGATTGGGTTAATCAGGCAATTAGAGAAGAAATTAAAAAATATATGGAAACCAATGAAAACAAAAATACAACAATCCAAAATCTCTGGGATGCAGCAAAGGCAGTCCTAAGAGGAAAGTATATTGCAATACAGACGAATCTCAACAAACTAGAAAAAGCACAAATACAAAATTTAACAGAGCACCTACTGGAACTAGAAGGGAAGCAGCAAGAGCACCCCAAGCCCAGCAGAAGAAAAGAAGTAATTAATATCAGGGCAGAAATAAACAATATAGAATCCAAAAGAACTGTCGAGCAGATCAATGAAACCAAGAGTTGGTTGTTTGAAAAAATAAACAAAATCGATAAACCTCTAGCCAAGCTCCTCAGAAAGAGAGAGCAC
>NC_043712.1:78737223-78766984 GCF_006229205.1 Suricata suricatta
AACTTGAGAGACTATTGAATGCTGAAAATGAACTGAGGGTTGAAGGGGAAGGGGGAGAGGGGAAAAGAGGTGGTGGTGATGGTGGAGGGCACTTATGGGGAGGAGCACTGGGTGTTGTATGGAAACCAATTTGACAATAAACTATTTTTTTAAAAACTTGCTGAAGTTCAAAGCTGGGGAATATGGAAAATTTGGAATATAAACACATGGAAAGTTTAATTTCAATAAACTGTTAAAAAACAAAAACAAAAACAAAAAAACCCCATAATCTTTACATGGTGTTGTGTCTGTTATTATTTCATGCAGAAATTAATGGTCGCAATGAGGGTAAAAAGAAAGAGAATGCTAATAACGCATGCAAATAGAATGGTTTCTACGGCATCCTTCTTTACAATTTGACGTTCAATCAATTAGCTCTAATCATTTCCCAAAATGAAGGCCTTGAAATACCCCTGCCGGAATTGACCAGAAATATCTTCATCTGAGTCTCTTCAGGCCATACCTCCTTTCCCTCGCTGCCACCGCAAACACAGACCCGAGAAGTCCCACAGGTAGGAAACCGGTGGGTAGAAAGAGTCTCACGTAGGCGCGTCTGATCAAATTGCATGCCCCGAGCAACCCTTTTCCCCAGGGTTCCACTCAGGAAAGGTGTCGCCCTGCAAAACTACACCATCAAGAGTCATAGGATACAGCCTTTCAACCCGTCACCCCTGTGGCCTCCTTTAAAATATTAGAAATAATACTGCCAGTGTTTCTGGAATGTTCACCAGGGACATCCTCATCCCTAAACCTACCGTCAGTACTCAGTCCTGGTCATTCTTGTCTCCCTCACAGCACTGAATGTAACACATCAGAAGTACTTTCTGAACTTGGTTCGCAGGACACTGTCCTCTCCCGGGTCTTCTCCCACTTCACTGGTCCCCCCTTGGCCAGTCCCCCCTTTCTTCTCTGACCTCTTGCCCTGGGAGTGCTCCAAGCCCCAGGTCTGGAACTGCTCTGTTCTTACTAACTCCTGGAGTGATCTCATCTTGTCTGGTGGCTTTTAATGCTACAAACATTGTATCACAAATTTAAATTTCCAACCCCTTTGCTGAAACCCAGACGTGTTTATTCAATCTGCCTAATGGACACCTCCCTTTGTCACCAAGGGGGCATCTCCAGCTGGACATGTTCAGAACTCAGGTCCTAACAGCCCTACCCTAAAACCTACTGCATCCCTTCCGGTCGGCCAGACCCCAAATCTACAGGTCCTGCGTCCACCCCTTAGTCTCCTCACATCTCACATCCAGGCTATCGGAAATTCCCGTTGGCTCTACCTTCAAAATATGACCAGACTCCAGTCATTTCTCTTCTTCCCACCTCTACTGCTACCTCCTGGTCTGGGCTGTTCTAATTCTCACTTGGATTAATGCCACACTTACCTGTGAGACTGCCTGTGTCTACCCTTGTCCCCTACAATCTAATCTCAACGTAGCACCCATAGTGAACAAATGCTAAGTCCTACCACTCCTCCGCTCAAAACCTTCCACTGGTTCACCCTTGACCTCAGAGTAGGCCCTGAGGGCCTGAGAATGGCTTTTAGGGCCGTATAATCTCCTGCCCATTCTCTTACCTCTTATTTCTACCACCTTCATCTCCTACTGCCTTTCTCCTTACTCAGTTCTGTGTTTGTGGCCACGCTGTTCCTGGAATATAGTAGATATGCTACTACCTCAGGGCCTTTGCACGTGCTAATGCCTCTGCCTAGAATGGCTTTCCCTCCATGTAATCTCAGGTCTCAACTCATTTCTAAGTCTTTGCTCAGATATTTCCTTTTCCATTGGTCCCATTCTGACTACAGGATTTCAAACTTCAACTTCCCTCTGATACTCCTCATTTCCTATACTTGATGATTTCCATAACATTTAATCCCTCTTAGCCCACTATATCATTTTTTTCTTTCCTTTTTTCCTTTTTCTTTCTTTTTTTAAAAATATTTTTCTTTCCCCCTTCCCTAGAACATACAAAGGCAGGGATATTTTCCTGTTCACTTCACTTCTATGCCCCCAGCTCCTAGAACAGTGCCTGGAACACAGTATATATTCAATATGTATTTGTTGGATGAAAAAATAAATTCATTTTCTTCAGCAGTGCTAAGCCACAAACCAGTTGGGCCAAGGCCAAACTGTATGTCCAGTTGAGTGCAGGGCTTGGCAAGGAGACACACACGCACTTGATGAGCATGCTCGAAGGCAAAAGTAAAACAAATCCACATTTTGATGAAATTAAAGTCGTATCAAAGCAAATGTTCTCAAACTAGTTCCATGCTATCCTTTGTATTTTTTTAAACCAAAAACACACACACGCACACACACACACACACACACACAATCATTTTTGAACGTTGTTCCCTTTATTTTTTCGCTGGCAAGAAAACTGCTATCTAAGAAGCACTGGGGTTTCTGCATTTTCAGCAAGGAAAGGAACTTTTATTATTCTTTTCTTTAGCATTTCTAATGTAAGCTAGGATGGATAGAAAAATCATCTCAATCGAAGGATGTATTTCACTGAATTCCATCGAGTGAGGGCAAAGCATGAAAATAACTGTGGCTTGTCACCTAACTATGCACAAAGGTGTCCCCTGCCATTCTGTGCAGAAATTAATGACACAGTGCCCTGAAATCCCACCTTGGTGCACGTTTAGCCTAACAAACATTTCCTCCAAAAAAAAAAAATAGAAGAAGAAAATCAAAGAAAAGTAACTTTTGTACCTGGCTGTGGGCTCTCAGAAGGCCCATTTGAATTCTACATAAAGGACCTTGAGGAAATATGAGCCATCCAGCGAGGGAGGGAAGTAGGCCCCTCTGAGAGATGCGGCCTTTGTGGAAACGGAACATGGAGACTCATAGAGCTCTGAGACATGACATCGTTGCAGAATGGAAAGGAAGCAACAGATCCACCAGGAGTGAGAGATGATCTAAGAAGCACCTAGTGATGACAGCACCCATCCTACGGATAGCAGTAGGAGTCCCGAGCGGAAGTAGTCTGAGGTCCTGGAAGAGAGGAAAACCTCTAACCATCTCCAGGATTAAATTAAATTCTTTCTTTTTGTGGTACAATGCACTGGCCATTTAGCCTCCAGTGGGTGAAGCATTACTCTGGAAATGCTTTCAGCTCATACACTTCTGGGTTTCAGATATTAGGCTGGAACCACGACCCCAGGTCCCGGTTCCAGAGATCTTTGTGTTTCAGGCCATAAAGTATGAAAGGAAATCTCCCAGGCTTTTGAGCTGTGTAACTATGCCGCTTTGGGGAGAGAGATGTAACATCCACAGGGACATAAGCACAAGGTGTGTGTTCACTAAGGCACTGACACCAGTCTGTTTTTCTTGAGTAACGTTGGTTCTTCCAAAAATCCTTGATATAGTTCCCACTGTAAGTACATATATTCCATACATGTATATTTCATACAGTAAAACCTATTTAAACCAATCTAGATCAACATCTATACATACAAACAATTTTACCATATTTGCCAACTGACCAGAATTTGTCTCTCGGATGCACAAGTATTCCTCTTGATTCCAAATATGTTTGTCTTTTTTGACTCGTATGCGACATTTCCTTTCCCCAGAAAAGATCAGAGCTTCACTGAGAGCCAGTCTGTCTCACATGTGTTTGGAAAGCAGAGAAAAGCCCCCATGTGCTGACAAGCTTTGCCACATTACAACTCCAAATGCTGTCTGTCTCAGGGAACTAAAGCCCTGGATGGGAGCCAGGAGGCCCCAGTGTTGAAACCTCAGACCAGCTCACGTGTTCCTACACATGAAGGATTTCAGTCGGTGGAAGGGAGTATGAAGTGAAATCACTTTCTCTCTGTGGGTCCTTGTTTAACATTCAAGATGGGGTTCCAATGGGTCTGCTGGGAGATCGGGTCCCATCTGTCCTTTGTGTAGCAACTGTGATGTGTTGAGACACACCCCAGATTCATAATCTGCAACAGTGAAGCAGCTGCTCCGTCATTCCTGGTGTCTGTACCCTTTTCACCAGGGCTGGGGAGGAGCGCGAGTGGCCTGTTCGAGCCACGTGAAACTAACGGCTCAGCTGCATTCATTAAGCTGCAGAGGATTTTTAACAATCAGGAAAAAAAAGACATCAATACTTTGGGCAGAACAGCAGTTAAATGTGTCTCTCTAAAATTGTTTTTTACTATACCTTCTAACTGACTTTTAAAGCTTGCCATGAGTGAGTGGTTATTGTTTAATGGGTATAGAGTTTCAGTTTGGGGAAAGGAAAAGGTTTTGGGGGACGGATGGCGGTGACACTGCCACTTCACCGTACCCTTATACAAGTGACTCCAGTGGTGAATTCTGTGTAGTGTAAATATTACCAATTTTTAACAAAAGCTTTCCATAGAAGCTTTCTCCGCGCAAGTAGGATCTGCCAATATCAGAAACTAGTGTGATATGATAAATTATAGAACGATTGAAGGACATTGGAGATTTTGATATTTTGGAACTAACTTCTCAGATGGTTACAGACTCACGGGGTATCATTCCCACGTGTCTGGATATGAGCTACTACAATTCCTTTTTTTTTTTTTTTTTTTTAGAGAGAGAGAGATTGAGCGAGAGAGAGACAGAGTGATAGCGGGTCAGGGGTAGAGAGAGGGAGACATGGAATCCAAAGCAGGCTCCAGGCTCTGAGCTGTCAGCACAGAGCCCGACGCGGGGTTCAAACCCAGAAACTGCGAGATCATGACCTGAGCTGAAGTCGGATGCGCAACCGACTGAGCCACCCAGGCGCCCCTCAGCTACTACAATTCTTAAAAGACAAGGGCTTGAGGTCAGCTGCTAGTAAATTTTAGCTCTATAACTAATACATTAAACATATAGTTGTGCTTTTCTCTTGTCTGACAGTGTAACTTTACACATATATGTCATCATTTGGTATTTTAAGATACCCTTGGTATATATATCATATATAAAAACTACATCTAATTTTTTAATAGGCTTCATACCCTGCTTATGTTATTACTAGTTAACTCACAACCCTGAGATCAAGAGTCAGATGCTTAACTGACTGAGCCACACAGGTGCCCTCACTCTTGATATTTCTATCACACAAGAGGGAGTATTCGTAGAAATACTTCCTAGTATACTACTTAGAAGATGTCTACCTTAATTACCAGAGACATGGAAGACTTATTGAAACATTAAACAATGTCACAAAAGAAATGGATGGTGTCTCTCTCTCTCTCTCTGGAAATTGTGAAGAAAATGATAAATAGTTGCTTTTCAAGAACGTGGGTGTCGGGAGGAGGGCCTGGAGGACTTCTCATCTACTGACCGGTAGACTCCGGGAGCTAGGAAATGTTACCGTTGAAGGCATTTTCTCACTAAACTGGATAGTTATCTACTGACTTACTTATTCCTCTGTCTTTGGGCTATAAAATCTCTTTAAACTCTAGGGCAACTAAAACAATTGTTTAGAAGCATTGTGACAGCATGGCATCATATAAATGTTAATAAAATTGCAATAACCAATAAAACCCTGGAACTTTAAAACTTGTCTTTATTGTTTTGCAAGTATGATTTACCATCTATGTCCAGAAAGACCAATTCTAAAGAGTCTATCCCTTCTCCATGCAAGTCTAGAGTCATCTGTCACAAATGCCTGTATTCTTTTATTAATTAAGGAGACAAGTCACAGGGCCAGAGGGTTTTTTGTTTTGTTTTTTGGGGTTTTTTTTTTTGGTTTGCTTGTTTGTTTGTTTTTGGTCTTTGTTGTTCTGCTAGAATGACTTTCTCCACTACATGACTGACTTAAACACTGGACATTTTCCCAAACTTTAGTCATACAAATACCAATTTTATGGTTTTATTTTGTCTGCCCACATACCTACAGCACTTAATATTCATCTTCAAATGCCACTTTTACTATAGAAATCCATTTATTCAAATAGGAAACCATATTAGGATGAAAACAGAAAAAAATGCTATCAATCTGTGAAATAACGGTTTTGATGGACGGGTTATGTATTCTTGTTATACATGGGTATTAGTATCAAATTAAAAAATATCCACCAACATACCATTTAAATTGCCCAGTGGCACTTTGGAAAACCCTGGCTCACTGTCTACCAAACGTTCGGGTTTCTACTATGTCATTTTACCTGTAGTCATAGACCACTTTTTAAAAAAATTTCTTTTATGTCTTTAGTTTATTTTGAGAGACAGACACAGAGAGTGAGAGGGGGAGGGGTAGAGAGAGAGGGAGACATAGAATCTGAAGCAGGCTCCAGACTCCGAGCTGTCAGCACGGAGCCTGATGTGGGGCTCGAACCCACGGACTGTGATATCATGACCTGAGCCAAAGTCGATTAACCGACTGAGCCACCCAGGCACCCCAACGATTTTCTATTCATAAAAGCACAGTGAGGCACAACAATGAATCCGAGAAAGTATTCCCAGAAAAGAACAGCACATTTTATAAAAGTTTCACTAATTGTAAAAAATAACGCCACCCTTCGAGTGGAGCTGATACAGTATCAGGTCTATTCACAAATACAATCTCAATTAATCATCACAGCAACCCTAAGAGATTAGCAGGACATCCATCACTATTTTTATTTCACATATAGGTAAGGCGAGGCTCAGGAACTAATGTGATCATGCCCCAGGCCAGGCAGGGAGCAAGTGGCAGAGTTAACTCACTGTGCACGCATTGGTCTTTCCACTAGACCAATCTCGGATTGTGGAAAACTTGTATGGCAAGTTAGTGAGTCAGGCACTATAGCTCCCTTGCTGTGCATAATGGTATGTTAAGTCTAATAAACACACAATAAACTAGCACCTAGCACGCCCACCTTGTGCCTTGAGGGAGCTTCTTTTCTTTTTAATGGACCTATATTTACTGTCCATCTAATCCAGTTGTCTATAAACAGTTTTGTATGCCTTCCTCTTTCCATTTTCTTCTTGTGTGTGTTCTTCCAAGTGTAAATTGATAGGCTTTAAGGAAGGATGGGAAATGAAAAGGTAAAATGCAGTCTACACATACAGGTGTATCCTCTGAAAGTCTCAGAATGCACTGCATTCAAACAGGATTCTGTCATTACCTACACCAAACCAACACCCTCCAGTCATCAAGGAGACAGACACGGTGGTGTGGGCCCAGAGTCTGACCCTATTATTTCACTAATGTATAGGACACAAAGTTCTGCCATTTTTACATACTTCCATCATTTTGCTGCCTGTATTATAAAAAGACACATAGAAAATATTATGAGGACTAAATGCAAAACTAGCAATAAATCAACAATGCAGACAAGAAGATATATTTCTGGATGTAATTCCATTATCGTTTAAATTGTATGTCTACATCATGCACAGGTTTGCGGTTGCTATTCTAGGATCCAAGCAGATAATAATTAAAGCTTCCTTGAGTGAGTTTCCATATTTTAATATTTAAAATGACCATGTGGCCTTAGCTGATCTAGAAGATCCTGTTTACCTTCAGCGTCCTATAAATCTATGAGCTTTCATTCATTTGTTGAGTCAACTAAAATTTTCTTATTCTTTCAGACTATATCCTTTGCTGGAAAGAAATTCTGGAGACATTCATCTAAGCAACATTACGTTTACTATAAAAATCACTTTTTTATAAAAAATATGAGGTGATTGGTAAGTGGTTTCCATGATAATTAAATAAAAGCTATTTGGACTGCTTTATTACTATGTCAGTTGTCTCCAATATTTACTACACGAGACTGAGAGTTATAAAGGGAAAGAAGTGGAAAATTACAGTCTCTCAGGCACTTTATAGCCAAAGGCAGGATAAATGTAAATTTTAATTTTCTCCTCCTGCTACCCCTTGTCAAAGAACAGAACACCATACAATAACATAATCTCAAATACAGCAAGACCTTGGATAAAATAGGCAGAAATATCAATTAACGACTATAGTTTAGAGAGGCCAGCGACACAAAGATCTCATCTCACAAAGATCAAGCATCTCAGTGCTATGCTTGGTTGGTATGGGAGAGAAGAACAAATGCCTTCAGATTTCGAGTATAATAATCGTGTTCTTAAATAAATGATGCCAAAAAGTGAAATGCCAGAGATATCTTCCTGTGGGTAGGTTAAGCAGACTTATACTCCTGCTGAGAAGAACTGGAAAAAAACAATGGATAAAATCTGTACATTTTAGACAACACCTGTTTGGAAACTATGAGAGAGTTTCCCAAGGACATGAGGACATGAGGGGGCAAGGTCCCAGGAAAAGCAGGTCAGTGAAGTGAATTCAACATTCTTTCCGCTGCTGTTCCCCTTGGGGCATTTGCCTATTCAGTTTAGAATGTAAGCAGAGAGCAGCTAAAATGAGACAGAGAAACCAATGGAACCCACTGGGTTGGGAAGATAGTAACCGGAGTTCAGGGTTGCCAAGGCAGCCAGGACTGGCTTCAGGGCCAAGTTATGTGCGGAATCAGAGGCGCAGAACAGTGAGCACATCACTTGGCAATCTTCCCCGGAAGCATGTGCTAAAAGCTTAAGCAGGAGAGGGCAAGAAGGGCCCCCTGCCAAGAAGCCAAACACAGAACAAACTTTTCAGCAATCTCACCAGCTGAAGAGATGAAAGACTAAAGTTTAGGACATACTGAAGAGGAGGGCCCTTAATAAGCCCCAGGGTATGCTCTTAGAGACTATCCCGGAGAGGTAGGGGAGAACAGAGAGGTTGATCTAGCAAAGTGACACCTGCTCAAGTCAGCCCAGTTCCGATTGGACTGAGAGGACCCGCTGTTCTTAAGTTGTGTATTTGAGAGCAGGGTGAATCCTCTCTGGAGGGAAAAAACCATCATTACCAAGGATTCTATCATTCTTCATTTCCAATGTCCAGTATTCACTGAGAACTCCAGAGATTTCAAGAAACTGGGCCAAAGTGGGGGGAGAACAGACAATAGAAACAGAACCACAGGTGACCCAGCTAAGGTGCTATCACTTCTAAGGGGTGTAAAATAACTATGCTTAGTCACTTAATAATTTGAGCATTTTTATTATGTCCAGGAAATCGGGTAAGAGAAAGAAGTTGATCAAAGAACTCGCGTCTCTTAAAGAGAAACAAGTTGGAGGAGGGATGTGGAATACCAGAGTAAAGACCTCTTGAAAATGTGTCTCCCTATAAAAGCAATGAGAACCTTGGAAAATTTTGTGAAATCAACTGTTTCAGAATTCTGGAAGTTAACGAAAAAGATATAGCAATCTAAGAGTGTTTGTTCAAGAAAAATGACAATCTTGCTGTTATGCCCAAGATTTCCATATCGTCCCCAAAATCAGAGACCGCCAGGGAGACTGAGTCACGCATGCAAAAGCAAAGGGCTTTATTACGGGTTTAGGCTGGCTGGGCCTAAACTGGAGCTCACAGACTTTACCAGCGCAGTGGACCCGTGCTGAGAGCCCTGAACAAAGGTGGGCAGGGCTTTTTATGGGGCTTGGGAAGGGGGAGTTACAGGAAATTGTGACACAGGTACAGGGGTCCAATCACAACATTTAGAGTATTAACCAACTACAGAGTGGACACAGGACCCTCACATAGGGTGTGACTAGCCTTAAGCAATAGGTGATTATCTATAGCTTCTATCTTTAGGCCTGCCCTTAGAAATGTGAAGGGTGTTAGCTGGCCTTTCCTGGTGTTACAAGGGTGGTCCCTCCTGCCCTGGGCAATGTGTGCCCTTCTATTGTCTAATGATTCTGAGAAACCGACACCTAGGCCTCCGAGGTCAGAGGGGAAACTTGAAGCCTGTCATGGAGTTTGATTCACACCTGCATCCTTACATTGCGAAGGAAGGTGAGCTTTTTAACCTGTCTAATCCCATCTTCATCTCTCCTACTCCTGCTCAGAGCCAGACTCAAAAAATCAGAGCTTTACAACTAAAGTGTGTGTAAAAAGCACCAGCCTACAGCCATTCTGCAAGGGGTAGACTGGTTTGGAGCTCCCTAAAGCCCCTTCCCCAGAAATTTATGGTTATTTGACTTATTTGGCAACTCACTGGAAAGTTCCATTCTCAGGGCTTCTCTATTTAATTTGAGGTAGACCTTACTTTGTAGGAACAGCGTTATCTCCAGGGGCTTTGTCGAAAGCAATCAGTTAAATGATTGTTTAACACTGTAACTGCCTGAGGGGGTATTAATAATTGAAGCTAACAAAAGACTGACCCAAAATTTTTCAGAATACAAATTAGGTCCCGGGAGGTCTGGTGGGGGAAGGGGGTTGCTTGGCAAAGCTCTAAAATCTCCAAAATTATTTCTGGCAATCTCTACGGCTTCTCATAGGTTCCCATGGGATCAAGCAATAGTTGGACACAACAGTGGCCATGTTCGTGATGCATCCTTGTGTAAGGACACAGGTCTGAATCAAACTGACTCTGACCTTGGAGGCCTAAGTGTCAGTTTCTCAGAATCATTAGACAATAGAAGGGCACACCTTGCCCAAGGAAGGAGGGACCACCCTTGTAACACCCAATCAGGAAAGGCCAGCTAACACCTTTAACATTTCTAAGGGCGGGCCTAAAGATGGAGGCTATAAGATAATCACCTATTGCTTAAGACTAGTCACGCCCTACGTGAGGGTCCTGGGCCCACTCTGTGATTGGTCAATACTCTAAATGTTGTGATTGACTCCCACCAAAAGTATCAATGAATGGTTAAACCTGCTGTCAATATACCTGTGTCACCATTTCCTGTAATGCTCCCTTCCCAAAAAAGGCCCTACCCCGCCATGTTCGGGGCTCTCCGCATGGATCCACTGTGTTGGTGAAGTCTGTGAGCCTGAGCTTATAAACCCGTACTAAAACCGCCCTTTGCTTTTGTATGCATGACTCGGTCTCCCTGGCAGTCTCTGGTTTTTGGGGGCGATATTAAAATCTGGGCATAACACTTGTATGAGTGTCCCTGCTTCTTCACTTTGCCGCCTCTGCCCCGCATTTCTGCTTCTTGGGATCACACCTCAAAAAGTACTGCCTGCTTGCAAACCTGGTGTCTTGGACATCACTTTCTTGGGAATCCTGCCTGACAGCGCCCCATAGACAAGCCAAGTAGAACCATTTATGATTCCCAAAAGCTGCCATACTGCTCAGTGGTCCCATACCTTGCACGTGAATGCTACCTCACCCGCCATTCTTCTTGGTGAACTCTCACTCACTCATCCACTGAGATGCTCCCAAGGAGAGCTAGCTGCTTCTCTCTGTGTGGTTCCATTATCTCTAGAACTTAAGTCTTATTACTTTACTTATTACACTTCTGGGGGCAATCATTTGGTGCGCAAGGCATAGCAGAATGCCAGAAAATGTGGACTAAACAGAGGTTTTTTGGATGCTGTATTGTATAACATTTATGACCACTCTCAGTTCTACGATGTTTCATCTTATATACACTAGCCTGTGATACTGGTGACTTTAACAAATAAACAAATGCTTTAATGGGGCCTTTATTGGCTTATGCTTTAATTGCTGAAGGGGTGATGCTTGTCATATTGTGATCTGAGAGGCAATCTTTGTGCCCACATATGGCTGGAGCCACTGGAGGCCAGAGATAGAAGCAGCCACTCTTTCAGGGCTTAGGATACATGGGAGGTGTGCAGGCTGCAGCCATGGAGTTAAATCTACAACGTTGTTCACTGACATTAAAATAGCTCAGAAAAGAATTGACTTTCTGCTAGATGCATTTCTATAGACGCCTAAAAATACCATCAGTTTGAATATATCCTTTCCAAAAGAAGATACCCCTCTTTGGGTGAAGGGTTTTGGGGGTGAGATTATGCTGCTACATGAAGTATTATGCCTTTCACATATACGTTGTCACAGCTGTTCCAGGTCACGTGTGGTCTCTATCACTGGGCATCTCTGGTGGGACAGAGTGGATGGAATATGGCCATTAGAGCCTGCCATTCCTGAGACTCTGTCCCCCACTACTTGTTACTGCTGCATGATCCTGGAGAAATACTTAACTTTCCTGAGCCTTGGTTTTCTCATGAGAAAAACAGGTACTTCCTCTAACTTCACAGGTTGTGGTAAGGACATGTTTATGGAAAGAATGTTGATGTCCCTCCCCCAAAACTTACATGTCGAAATTCTAACCCTCAATGTGAGGGTGTTAGGAGTGTTGTAGGTTAGCAAACTGAGTAAAAAATTGAAAATCATTAACTTGCTGTTTTGGCTTCTGTACATTGCTTTGCAAATGTATCTCTCTGACCACTCTTCTAACTACGTGGTGACTACTGTTGGAATGATCTGAAGGTGCACACCTCGCCTGTAAATTTGCCTGCTTTCTAAACAGACAACTTAAATGGTAAATTGCACTCCCGCCCCCCTGTTTGAAGGTGACCAGGCAAAGCATACGTGTGGGAAGTCACCTATTCACTATCTCACAGAACCTGGAGTGCCTAACTATGATTGGTCATTTCAAGACCCTCTTAAGACTAAGAACTTTAAAACTGATAGGGTCCTGCCAGAACTACTGTCTGTTTGTAAAAATGTGACTGGGTGTCCTGAAATGCTGTGAACTGTAATTGGTTAACTAAATGATGATGTTTGCTGCCTTGCTAAAGTCAATATAAGCTCACTGCTACCTTTGTTTGGGGCCATTCTCTGCTCCTTAACACCAGGGAGATCAGGTTTGGCCCAGCTGTAATAAAATCTTGCCTCGCTTCTATTCGGTGTTTGGTGGTCTTTATCATCCCCTGTTCCAAGGCGGTAGGGCCCTTAGGAGCTGTTTAGGTCATGAGGGGTGAACTCTCATCAGCGGGATTCGTATCCCTTTAAAAGAAAACCCAGAGAACTCCCTTGCCCCTTCGGCATGTGGAGACACAGCAAGAAGATGGCCGCCTATAAGCCAGGAAGCAGGCCAGACATGGAGTCTGTTGGCACCTTGATGTTGGACTTCCCAGACTCCAGACTGAGAGATATAAATGTTTGTTGGTTAAGCCATCCAGTCTGTGGTATTTTTGTTATAGCAGCTCAAATTGACTAAGGCAGGATGTAAAGTCCCCAGCAAAGCACCTGCACATGGCAAATATTCCATAAATGATCACTAGCTAACATTATTTCCCTAGTGAAACAATTGTTACAGGAATTTTAAGAACAAAACCAAAATACCTCCAATCCAATGCTATATATGTAGGCAACCACAGCAAAATTTGCTGCCTCGTCTGCATTATTGTAGATAGGCATAAAGAGATAGAATCTGTGAAAGATTTTCTTTAGTTAGAAAATGGAAAGGTGCCTGGAGAATCTTTTAAAAGTTTGCTTCGAAACAGGTAAGATAAAGAATGGAGAAGAAGGTAGACCCTAGAAGCAATGTGCTGGGGGGAAAAAAATCAGAATTCTCTTGATTGTGTACCAGAGAATTTCACTTAATGTATAAAGCATTTGCTGGGAGTGAATATTGAGCACATTCAGAGGTTTCTGCATTAGTCTTTGCAGAAGCAGCCAGCCAGCTGAAACATCGTCAAAGTTTCAAAGAGACAAGGCAAACACCATCATATCATTTTCTTTAAACAAAGCCGTACCAAGTTAACTAACATGTGCCTCTGTAGATGAGGAAAAATGTAAATAAAGGAGCAAAATTATGAGTAATTTAGTATCTACTGAATGTGCTTTTGCTAGGTTTTCACAGATTTTGTATACAAGGTAAACAAGTTCAGGTTCTTTTAGCAGAGAGATGGGAGGGCTGGGCAAGGGCCATTCTATGTAGGAAGGGCTCATCCTGCTCCTTCCCTACTTAGCACTAACTCTGGGGAGGGATTCTGTTATCGTTGAATTGTATGTGTCCCAGATCTTGGAATGTGACTGTGTTTGCAGATGGGGTTTTTAAAGAGGTAATTACATTAAAATGGGGCTGTTAGGGTGTGTCCTAATGAGAAGAGACCAGGAGGACGTCAGGATGAAGACAACACTGACCAAGGGCAGACCATGGGAGCACAGAGCGGGGAGGAGGGCATCTGCCAACCAAGCAGGGAAGCCTCCGGACTACACCAACCCTGTCGACAGCTTGAGCTCGGACTTCTAGCCCCCAGAATCATGAGAAAATCCATTTTTGTTGTTGAAGCTGCCCAGCAGTATTTGTGGTACTTTTATGAAGGCAGCATTAGCAAGCTCATACTGAGTCCGAATACCCAGCCCTCAAGTTATTTATAATCCAGTTGGGAAGATAAAACGGACACACACAAAGAGGGATTAAGTACCTATGACTAGGCTGGCATGGGGGTGATGGAGGTAGCAGCAACAGCCACTGCCACCCGTGAGAAGAAAGCCAAGCAAGGTCACAAGAGGAGGAAGGCGAGACCAGGACATCTTTGTTGAGCCTGTATTTCCCACAGCACCCGTGGGAGTGGCTTCCATACAATGTCATCATGGTTACTGGCTATTCTTCTCAATCTCCTTTGCTGGTTCTTCTTTCCTTCTCCAACCTCTGAACTTTGGAATGCTCCAAGGCTTATCCCATGGTCCACTTTCGGCTCTGCACCTACTCCCATAGAGCTCTCTCCCAGTCACATGGTTTTAAATATCATCCATGTCAACAACTCCCAGAGCAGTCATCTTTCCTGAACTTGCAACTGCCCACTCAACACCTCCCCTTGAACATCTATTAAGAATCTCAATTCTGATATATTTAACACTGAGCTCTCGATCTTCCCAACAATCCTACCCATTCAATCTTTTCTAGTTAGTTGTTGACAACTCCGTTGTCCAGCTGTTGAGGTCAAATCAGTGAAATCATTCTTGACTTCTTTCTTTCTCTGACACCCATATTTAACCTATCAAGAGGTTGTGTTGGCTCTACTTTCAAAATATATCCAGAATTTTGACACTTCTTAACACCTCCATGCTACTACCCTAGTCCAATCCACCGTTGTTGGTGAATCCGCCCTCACTTTACCATCTCCTGGATGCCTTGCCTTACCCTGATGGGGCTCTCTGATTTCACTCTTGCCCCATTTCCATTTGTAGTCTTTTCGCAACATAGTAGCCACAGTGATCCTCCCAAAGCCAAGCCAGATCACCTACTTCCTAAGCTCAACATCCTCCAGGGTTCTCCCACTTCAGGTAGAGTAAAATCCAAAGTCCTTCTTTAAAAAATAAAAAATTTTAAGACATCTTTATGCCCAACACAGGGGTGAAACTCATGACGCTGAGTTCAAGAGTTGCATGCTCAAAAAAACAAAACAATAACAACAAAAATCCCCCAAAACAAAACAACAACAAAAGAGTTGCATGTTCCACTGAACAAGTCAGCCAGGACCCCCAAAGTCCTCTGATTAATGACAAGGTCCTCAAGGGCCTGTCCTACCATTATTTTTCTGATTTCATTTCCTAGTACTCCTTCCCCTGCTCACTCTGCTTAGCAAAACCTCCTCCTTGCTATTCCTGGGACACACTGAGCATGCTTCCACTCAAGGGGCTTTGCACTGGCTGCTCCCTCTACTGGGGACACTTCTTCCCAGTACCTACTAGGATAGAGACCACAACTCTTCCAGGTTACCTTCTCAAGCAATTTATTACCTTTTAACATATTATATAATTTACAGTTAAGTATAGTTTTTGTCATCCCCTTCCTACTGGAAAGGAAGGCCCATGAGGGCAAAATGATTGCTCTGTCTGTTTTGTTCATGTGTTTCCCAAGTACCTAAGCTGAACTTGGCACACAGTAGACACTCAATTCGTATTTGTTGACTGAAGGAACAAATGAATAACAGAGCATTAATTGAGCATTTATTATACACCAGGGCATATCCTAAGTACATTTTAGATATTGTCTCACGTACAAATGATACATACATAATCTATGAGGTGGGTATTCATTATTCCACATATAGATAAGGAAGTGAGATTTAGAGAAGTTCAAGGGTGAAACTGAGGTTTGAACCCTAGCAGCAGTCTGGTTGCCAAACTCTGAATGTTTAAACGCAACCATCCAATGAAGCAGGTAAATAGGAAAGGAGCTTTAATTATTCTCATTTTCAGGATGACACCAACGAAACTTGGAGATTTTCCCTAACTTTCTCACAGTTTCATACCTAGTGAGTAGGGTATGACTCTGGAGTTCATGGGTCCGTTGTACCTCCGGGAGCCTGGTGACCCTCCTCATCCTTTTCAGAGACCCCATCCCTTCACTGCTTACTATTCTTGCTTTGTCCTTTATTCCATGTCCAAGACACCCCATGGCCTGTTACCCAGAAAATTCCCCTATGGCGGTCCACCACAGCATAGGTCTCTTTGAGAGTATCTCTTCTCAGATCTGTTACTGCTACCCTTTTGATGTTTCTGAGAAATGGAAGAAAAACTACCAACTCTCCTCCTATCCAAGAACAATGCACACAAATACATTGTGATTATAATGGCTTTGAACTTAAGCTGATTTGTTCTTGATCTCTCTGTACTCCTCTTGTAATAAAAAGATACATCCCCATTCTCCTGTCTTCTAAGGGTTTTGCTAAATAAATGGCTAGTTGTTTATATGCATCAGTGAGGGCTTATAGATTCGTTATTTATTCCCAAGACTTTTTTGAACATCTATAGTATACAAGGTACAAGATTAAGTCCTATGGGGAATAAAAAACAAAGTTGGCAGTAACTTGCTCTCAAGACATTATCAATCAGAGTCAATGTGACTGACTTTTTGTATTTTTGTTTGAGTTATCTCTTTCCATTGGATTTAGTGTTGAAATGCCAGCAGCTGCTACACCTCTACTGCTACCATGAGATCAGAGTCTAAGATTGGAGCCGACTGAGACACACCAGAGCAGGGAGGTGGACAGAGAGAGAAACTGGCTCCTGATCTCACAGTTTTATCTTTATCAAGTTGTTCCTAAAGCGAGCCCTGTGGATTTTGTCTATTGCAAAGGGCAATAAACTATGCCCAACCAAAACAGTATTAACACATACAAGTCTTTCAATTAGCTTCTTCACTTCCCTGTCTTCCAGACACAGCTGCCCAAACTCCTAGAGCCCTCTTAGAGTCTTTTACTCAGTACTGGAAGTGGGAATCTGTTCTACCTTTGGGCCAGTGCTGAATCTTTTCAACACTATGCCTTATGGAAGCAGCACTGTCCCAGAACAGGCTAAAGCAGTAGGAACAAAAGACAAATCAGTGGTAGGACCAAGCTGCATGTCTGCTTAGTCAGGCAAGAGTGCATTTGTGCCTGAGGCTAAATGGACACTGACTGGGAAGGAGGCTGGAACCGAGTGCTCTTGGAAAGACCCAAGGCCCTACTAACGAGTGGAACCTAAGGAGAAAATCTACGTGGGTTGCACCTTGTAGAGCAAGTGCTATGGGGAGAAGAGGTGGTCATAGGAGATTAGCCAGAGAGCACACTGCCAGAGATGGTGAGAGGCAGCAGTTCCCAAAAAAGCCAGTAATTTGATATGTGTCATAACAGAGGACATTCGATAGCCAAGAGAGAGTCTGAAATAGCACCAACTATTTTAAAAAGTTCTTTTCTTTCAATCTCTCTTTCACTTATCCTGAGTAAAGATCATGAAGTGAGAGGCGGAGGAGGAAGGAGAACAAAGAAAACAAAAGAAATTTTTCCCTTCTCTTAGCCCCAAACTATGAGTTTGTGAGGCCCAAGATGAGGGAAAGAGAGATGATTCAATTGAATGAGAAACTGGAGATGTGACTTGGATTGGACTTTTTAACACACGTAAATAGGTGACCATTTTAATACCTTAACAGGACAGGGAAGCTAAGGGCTCTGGCAAGTGGTGCGGAATGGAGAATGCTTTAGGCTTTGTTTGAAGAGAGTGTACCGAGGAAAAATGTTCCTGATTGCACCCTACCAAGCTTAGCCCAGTCAACAAACGGGTTATAGTGCAGGGTGCTCTGTGCTGTTATCCACAGGCTTCTCTCGAGGTAGGCGGTAAGAAAGAGCACCGCGTCACTCACCCTTGGATGCACTTCACAATGGCTTCTCCGTTAGGACCCTTGAGGAAACATCTCTGCAAACTTCCTGTCCGACAGGACTAGTTCTGCTTCCCTGGACCAGAGAGAGTGCTTCCTTCCAACGGACACACCAAGCGACATCGAGTGTGTCAGCGGGAAAGGTCTATTCTGCAGGGGGTATTTTATCACTGACATTGTTTACAATCGCTGCATAGGGTGATAACAAGTAGGTCAACGTACCGTCTATTTTATCGGACTTCGTATATTTGCTACAGAAAAACACACTCCTTATTTCCCACACCCCCGGTGGACCGCTTCTCCTCTTTTTATCCCAAGGACACGATGAATCATGTTTTCCACCTTTGTTCCAGCCGCTGGGAAATGGAGAGTCCGCTCCGCGGCGCTCCCTCTGCCAGCACATTCTTCACACGAGGCCTCAGTCCTGGCTCCAGTTTAGATCACTGTTTTTTCTTCCTTCACGCTGTCCCGCGCTCTTTTATTTTTAAACCCACTTCTCATTAAATTATGTTTGTGTGCATATCCTTGTAATAAGCCCATTTCCATCCTCTCTGCAGCACGATACATAAGCAATGCATAAACGGAAAGAGCGATTTTAAATGCACATACTTAATGATCTATCCCATGGGCGTAGAATCACATGTGCAGTTCATTCTAGACACGCGACATCAATCTGCACTTTTCGAAATGCAGTGAACGACCCCCACACTGCGATTTCAGGTTTCCTTAGGAAACAGCACCACGTGGCATAACTCACCTACCCCAGTAGTGTGGTCTCCCTTCGGTCCGGTGTAGGAGGTGGGGGTTTCTCCCCTCCTCCTGTGCCAGCTGCTTCGGTTTCTTCTCTCCTGAGTAAAGGCACATTCATCTTGTTCGAAAGTGCACTCTCCAGGTGGAGGAGGAAGCCCCTCTGTGAGGAAACAGCAGGTGTTGTTACTGCTGAGGCGCTTTCAGTGAATATGCATTCCATGCCCCGCCCCCAAGCCCATTCTGCAAGTGTCAATGTCACCTGGCCATGTGCCTGTGCTTATGGAAAGGCAGCTCCCCGCCACCGCCACCGACGCCAGGCTCTGGCCTCCACCTCGAGCCTAGAACTCTACCTTGGGTCCTGCCACAGAGACAGAGAATGATGGGAAATCTAGATTCAAAAGTAGCGGGATACTTTGTGACTGGTGAATGTACTTGTCAGAATGAGCTTACCAAGCACTGAAAATTGGAGGCAAACTGCCTTTATGGACATATGGAAAATAATAAAGTTGTCTCGTGTTGGAGCTTTCTTCAGAAAGCCAGGATGAGCAAAGGGAATCCTCGGAACAGCTCTGGAGTTGCTTCGGACGAGGGGGAGAATGTGCGAGGGCTAAGTGTGCTCCAGGAGGCACAGTTTCCTTTATGTGGACCAAGTGACTGAATTCTTCTGTCTTCAGTACCCTTGTCTATCACCCGGGATCGTGAGGCTTAAAGGAGATGATGTATGTGAAGTATTTAGAATATAAAGTTCTCAAGAAATGTTAGCTAAGTAAATATTAGGCCTTGGCGTGTTGTCACCCGGAGCCTTATTTTCCATTTCCAAGAACAAATATTGATGTGTCTGGAGGCTGTCTTCAATAACCTTCATGATTATTCTTTTTATTAGAATGGTGTCACCTCCTACTCACTGGGGACTTCTCCTCTGAACTTGGTTGCAACTTCCTGCATCCAGATTCTTAGCAAATTCCTCTAATAAACAGCCCATTTTTTATATCTCTTGCATAATAATTATTTGACTTTATTTCATTTGACATACAGTACAAGCTGATGAAGCCTCCGTCCCTTTTCTATGCCTCCAACATAGAACTTTTTATCTTGTGTTTTTTTGTGTTGTCCTTGCGGTGCCTTGCAAATCTAGAGACTAAAAAATTAAATTAACGAGAACGATGCCACAGTTTGTCTCTTTGTTAAAGAAATAGCCTGTGGCTTAGGAAGCTGTGGTAATTAGTAGATACAGATCAATAATCTGGGTTGAGGTTTGTGCCATTTTCTTATTAGATATGGAGTCCAACACATAGCCGCCATCTTTCTTTTGTCCCTATCCTCAGTGCCCGGTCCACTGTTCCACTGTCAGTTAATTCACTTAGAAAATATTTATTTTATTGTCATTTCAAAATTACATGCTTAGTATAGTATCTGTATGATAATAGTTTCATTGTATTGCTTGAAAATCTGCATTTATGTAAGACACAATTAAAAATAAAATAGTAACTAGGCTAGGAGGCATTTCTTTTTAAGGCATTGTTTTGTGCCAGGTCCCACGTCAGGGAATTTATGTATGTTATTCCCATTACCTCTCTCATAGATGAGGATACAGACGTCAAGTCACATGTAAAAATACACACTGCAAACAAATCATCATTTTTAAATTCCAAATTTACTATACAGATCTGGAGAGGGGCACTTCTGGCAAGAAAAGCAAAAAATAGGCTAGCACAGATTAAAAAAATAAATTTTTAAATATTCATTTTTGAGAGACAGTGAGAAAGACAGAGCGTGAGTAGGGGAGGGGGAGAGAGTGAGAGAGACACAGACTCCAAAGAGGCTCCAGGCTCTGAGCTGTCAGCACAGAACCCAATGTGGGGCTTGAACCCATGAACCATGAGATCATGACCTGAGCCGAAATCATACACTTAACCAACTGAGCCACCCAGGCACCGCTAGCACAGATGAAATGTATTTGGTGTATAGTTAGAGAAACAGGCTGTGCCACGCATAGGTCTGTGAGACACAGGGAGCTTGAAACCCTGACCATCTTACCTGGAGACAAGCAGCTTCCCAATTCTACTGTAATGTCATCCAGGGCTACCAGTCCACAGTCCCAAAAACTTTTGCAGAGGCTCATGAAAACCACCTGCAATTCAGAAAAACAAAACTGGAAATTCTTACAACCTGAGACTTCCCTAGCCCAAAGCACACATAAGCAAACGACAGACCCCTCGTCACTGTCCGCGTGAACTACAGGTCACAGAGGCATGAGTAACAGCTAAACATTTACATGTGACCCTGAAATTACTTCTATTCCTTTCTTAAGCAGAGTCAAGCTCATCATGATATGTTGTGTATATTAATGCAGAAATGAGGTCACATTGAAGGAGGAAAGCGAGAGGTTAACTTCTGTCAGGGCAAAACCTGTCAGGCTTTAAATAGTTTCCCCAGATAATCCACAACGTGCACACAGAGCGGATGGTATTCCAGGCATTTTTACACACATTTCCAGTACAAACAGTATTGATTTTTTGGAAATGAATTTCTGGCAACGTACTTCATATTGTGAACAAAGTCCCAGTGATTCTCCATCTGGAGACTTATGTTCCATTTCCAAAGAAGAGAAATGTCCCTAGATGGTGTCACGAATAAAAGCCGCCCTAAATGCAGTTATTTTATCAGGCCAAACATTTTTTACTCTTCTGTGTGAAAGAAAAACAGATCCATACCATGCATTATTAAATACATCATGTCAGAGAAAGAGAGAGCAGGAGGGAAGTTCTGCATTTCTTTCCATTAGATCAATTTTAAAATCTTCCTTTCATACACAGGAGGAGCAAAGAGTACTTTTGACTTATTAGATTTTCACTGTACTTTGTGGTTTATAAAGCTGCTTCGCATGCGTAACCTAATGGATACCGAGCCTAAAGTCATTCGGCCCGTGTGCAATCCCTCAAATACAAATCTTAACTCAAAGACAAAGAGATATAACAGAAACCAAATCTCAAATTAGGAATAATTAGAGCCTTAGATTTTTTTTTTTAAGATTCTAATATTATGTTGTCTCTTCAACTTATCTGTGTTATCAGCAGGCTCTCTGTGCTCTTTGGGGATCGGAACCATTAGAATACAAAAGTTATTCAAAAAAACATTTTAAAATGATGTGATGGTTTACCACTATGGAAAATACAAAACGTCCTAAAGCCAGTATCTTCAGAATAATTACTAATCACGTATGTATAAAAGTTTCCTTGGACTGTATTCAGACTGCTTTTAATTATAATAAGGATAGCTTAGAGCTATAACAACGTGTAACTATATATATATTACATATATGTATCATATATATTCACAATGGACAAGATAAAAGGAGGTGTTTTTGTTTTTTGTTTACCTCTGTTCGTTTTCTCACCTTTATAGATTCCAGAGATTATCGGCAGGGTTTTCTACCTGCAGGAGTTTTGCTTGGGAATTTACTCCCCATTTGCAAAGCAAAGGGTCTAGGTCATCTGCCCTGAATGTAGTTACATTTTATCAGCAATGTTTATTGTTATAGGGAAAAAAATAGTAATCTGTCTCCTAATGGACTGAATAAATTGTACTGCAGAGAGAAAACTCCTGGTTTTCCTTCTTTTTGGCAGTTTTAAAGTCTATTTTTCACCAGAATGGTGGAAAAGTATTTTTTCCACAATGAATCTGAGGTGGTGGAGTGATTCGCCCTGTAAGCCATACCTAAGTAAGACTCCAGCACTTGGCAGGAAACCGTATTCTTAAATTTTTTTTTATGGTTTTATTTATTTTTGATACAGAGCATGAGAGGGGGAGGGGCAGAGAGAGAGGGAGACACAGAACCGGAAGCAGGCTCCAGGCTCTGAGCTAGCTGTCAGCACAGAGCCTGACGCGGGGCTCGAACACACAAACGTGAGATCTGACCTGAGCCGAAGTCGGAGGCTTAATCGACTGAGCCACCCGGGTGCCCCGAAAACTGTATTCTTAAAAGGAGAAATAGTAACATGCTTTCGTGTGTTCATTACAGCATTATAGCATTATTTGATAATGACCATAAAACCAAACTGGCAAGCAAGTAAGCCAGCAAGCAAAAGAAATGAAACAACCCAAAATTCAAACAAACAAACAAACAGGAAATGAATAAACTATGGTACCACAATCCACAAAACAGGCAAACACTAACTCTGATAGCTTGTGACTATTCCTTAGTAGTGCAGAAGTCTATTTCTCTCATAGTGTTAAGTGTAAAAACGCTGGTTATGATAGATAAAATTACAATTAAACAAAATAAATTACATCAGACTCACCTGAAAGCACATAGAAAAAAGAAACCTTCAAAATTTACCAAATTTAGAACAATTATGTTAGGCTCATGAAATTATGAGTATTACACCAAACTTCCCCTATTTCCTAAGCATTCTTTAATTTTGTTATATTTGTAATTGAGGAAGAAAAACAAAAAGGAATCAAGACATCTGTAATTAAGATGCAGAATGAGTGATTGTTTCCTAGATTGGCACTGTTTATCACATCAGTCACCAAGACATGTGGCTATTTAAATTAAAGTTAAGTAAAAATAAAAACTTCGTTTCTTCAGGCACACTGGCCACATTTCACGGGCTCCACAGTCATGTAAGGCTAGTGGTCGAGTGAATTGGAGGCAGCAGATACATGATATTTCCTCATTGCAGAAATTCTGACGGGTACAACTTCCTGGCTTGTTTTGAGGATTGCAAAAAATACGTGAACTGCCACAGGGGGTTAAGTGAAATGCTAAAGATGTTCTGCGCAAGAGGAGGCCACTCGGTTGTTCTATCTTAGAACTCTTCCCACACTTAGAATATGAGCCAGACCACATGTTGTTCCGTCTTAGAAAAGATCCACGGTCAGTCAGCTGTGAACTAGGTTCAAACTGTGGCCTCCAACCTCAAATCTGTTTGGCGCTTGCCTATCAGCATTCCAGCACACAGAGGAAACCTGACAAGATCAGCTTGTTTGGTGGAACAGACAAGATTCTTCCACTGTGCTATTAATAATGCTGATAATGTCAGCTTCCATTCTGGTCCAGCCGTCTTACATTTTGAAGCTACTTGAAGTGGAAAGGTAACTTTAGGATAGTTGGTTGACCAGGCAACCTAGTGACTGGGCCTGGCCGACTCAGGGAGACGAAAAAGCCAAACATCTTTCTTTAGAATTCTGTCCCAAGGTCCCGCTTGGGACAAGAAGGGAACTGGTCTTGGTCTAAATTCTTTTTTTTTTTTTTAACTTCTTTTTAATGTTTATTTAGTTTTTCAGAGACAGAATATAAGTGGGGGAGGGGCAGAGAGAGAGGGAGACACAGAATCCGAA
Source organism: Suricata suricatta (assembly GCF_006229205.1). NCBI lineage: Eukaryota > Metazoa > Chordata > Mammalia > Carnivora > Herpestidae > Suricata > Suricata suricatta. Next base: position 78,761,247 of record NC_043712.1, read on the forward strand.
GCAGGCTCTAGGCTCTGAGCGGTCAGCACAGGGCGCGACACAGGACTTGAACTCACGAACTGTGAGATCATGACCTGAAGTCAGATGCTCAAACAACTGAGTCACCCAACTGCCCCATGATCTTGGTCTAAATTCTTGAGGGGATTAACCTCATGTTTATTTTTAGATCTTTTTAAAGAGTGTTTATTTCATCTTAGGCAGTATTTCAAAGCCAGTGGAATACGCCGATAGACTAGAAAAAAAATTCATAGGCAACTTGAATATATACTAATATCTACTTGAGAGGGACAAAATAAAAGAACATATCCCTTAGGCAGATGCTCCTGGTTTTATGCAAATCTCTTAAAACTCAGGGGCAAATAAGATTTGTATAAATCACATTGTTTATCATGTGATAAACGTTGGGTCCTTAGGTACTGGGGATGCTTCACGGTTTGTATTTTAATAGAGAATACTCATTGTTGAGGAACCTTACCTAGACTAACTTTGGAAACACAAATGGGCACTGACCAGTGCGCTATATAAACGTATCTGCAAACAAAGAATTTCAAATATAGTCAAGTAAGGATCAACAGTATTACTTACCTTAGTTTTCATCATACGAAGAAGGGACATGGCACACACTCTGTCATCTACAGCAGGGTGTTCCTGTCTCAGCACTCTTGATATTTTGGTGTTTTAATATCATTATGGATCACTGTTTGTTGCAGGGGACATTAAGCAGCAAACCTGCTGTCTATCCATTAGATTCCAATATCCTCCCCTAATCGTGACAATCAAAGATATATTGGGACAAAATGACCTCAGGCTGCGTGCCCCTGGGGAGTGATGGAAGACTGCTGTGTGGATGACAGAACCTCACTTTATTCTCCCCAATCAAAACAGGACAGTTGTTTATGTTTTAAAAGCAGACTAGAGGGAGTTAGTTTTTTCTTCCTCTGTATGTCACCATGGAGTGGTTCTAACACACAGTGAAATATCCCCAAGCCATGAAAACAAAAGGCAAAGGAGCCGAAAAACAAGAGAGATGGATAAACACTCAAGCTGAATAATCATCCCTGAGATGATCAAGGCTCTACTGTTCCAATTTCTGCTTCAGAAAACTGGAAATTGTCAAAGGGTCATGGAATCTTCTCTTGTTTACATTTTTCTCCCTTTCCAAAAAGAATACTCTAGTCCCTCAAAACAACACAAGGACAGGCGGCAGATTATAAAAAGCAAATGAGCAAACTTTTCCTCATAGTGCAGAATTCTAAATGTCTTCTAAAGTTATTTTCAGGCGGAGGAGGGAGGAGAGAGGGTCTGTGTGGAAATCTAGCCACAAGGCTGGACTAGACTAACCCCAGGCCTGCGAAAGTCCATAAAAGTTCCTGGTTAAAACACCCAGGAAAGAAAAAGTCGATAAATAAATAGGATCTTGTGGAGAGAGGGAGGGAGGAAATCAACCTTCCCCAAGAGCTAAGGAACATATAACCACACAGTTTTCTTGTACAGTTAAGAAGGATCATTTGTATTAAACAGCTAAACAATGGCTGTCATAACCATTTTCACTGTCTAAGTAGTCTGTCTCCATGGCCTGCTCAAGAGGCACCATTGGCCACGTTGTTGGCTTAACCCACCACCTCCTTCACTCACGGAATAGCCCCAGTTGGGCCTATAATAGTAGATGAATGATAGTTTCCAGAAAAGGCCTTCTATTTTCTCATAGAAACATTTCAGTCCTCTGCCAACAATACCATAAATTACCCGTGTTCACAAAATGAACCTAGCTACGTTCCTGTTTCCGGCGGTGGACCTTGAAATTTACCAGAGGGTTTGACTCTGAGTTAAATTTAACTTTTCTTCTGATGAGGTTAAAATCCTTTGAAATCATTTGTGCATATAAATTTGGGTATGGTGACTACACAGTTGGTAGAATAACTATTCATTAAATTACTATAATCCAGTCAGGGAAGTTCCATAGCCCTCCATTAAGCTGCTGTTGACGCAATTGCAGGATATTCTATATAACGCAATTGTATTCATTTAACTGTTTGACAATAGGCTGCAACAGAATTCTTAAAATAAAAATTAAAAAAAAATAAAGTGAAACAAAACAAATACTCTAATATTGAGACACTTGGCTGAAGAGGAGGAATTTTCATGAATCCCAAAAGACAGGCTGAATGGAGCTTCCTCTAGAAGATGGGCCTGGTGTTTTTAGAATCCCAGGCGTGTTTTGGGAAATCGTTGCTAAATTATAACAGCATGCTTCCTGCAGATACTATATTTGGTCTTCAGATCCCACAAACTGCAGAATGACCACGTGTTTTTAAGCAAGTCTTGAGCTGACCAACGCTGCTTTTTCACAAGAGACCCATCTGTTTTAATTTAACCTTTGGCTTTGACAAGCAGCAAGGATTCGGCAGTTTACAGCTTCTCCCTCTGCTCCCAGGAGGCTCCCATTCTGGGGCTGGGCTCGCTGGGGTAGACCTGCAGATCAACTGCGTTGTTTTCTCACTGCTGTTTCGGGGGTAAATATTCAGAACTCTCAGCTCACTGATTTCAGAAATCTGCAGTATTTTTGGATCTTTTGGTCACTGTAAAGAGAAAAGACACTCCAGAAGAGACCTCAGAATCATCATGTTTTAGAATCAGGGAAGGCCCAGAGACCCTGTGATATAAACAGGATCACACAGTAGCTACAGACCCGGACATGAAATATCTTACTCCAGATGCTCCAACAGAGCATACTTCATTATACCAACCAGCCTACTTTCTCCTATTTTGCTTTAGGTATTTAAAAGTATGATTCTAGAGTCATGATGTTGCATACCTGAAATGACTATTATGTTATTATGTCAATTATACCTTGATAAAAAGAAATAGGATTATGAAAGGCATCATTTTGAAACTCCTCAGTTAATAGCAGTGGACCACACATGCCTTGGACCTCTGTTTACAACCAGCTTCCCGTCATGTTGCCTTATGTCTGTTTGTAAGGAGCTTTTGGTGAGCCCACACCAGAACCTGAATCTTACAGGGATCATGGCTAAATTGAAAAGCTGGCGAATGTAGGGGTGCCTGGGTAGCTCAGTTACGTGTCCAGCTCTTGATTTTGGCTGAAGTCATGATCTCATGGTTCATGGGCTCGAGCCCCACATCAGGCTCTGCATGGACAGTGTGGGGCCTGCTTGGGATTCTCTCTCTCTCCCACTCTCTCTGCCCCTCCCATTTGCTCTCCCCCTCACTAAATAAATAAACTTAAAAAATGAATAAAAAATAACCTGGTGAATGTGGAACCAGCCTGTAACTCCTCTTGTCTACTTATCTTCACCCAAGTGACACTCCTTACCCTTAGCTGATGACCCTACGTCCACTTAGGCCCACAGGGAAGAATGTTTTCAACTCCCACAACCACACCTCCCACCTAAAAATGAGTTTTAGTGCTTCAGAATCCAATTTACCCCCTAATAAAGAGGACGGTGTTATATATACTTATCCCACAAGTTGCTATCACTGAAGGAAAACAGGTGGGAATGCCTTCCTGCTGATTGCACACTCTTGTCACCAGGCAGGGGCTGAACAAAAGCAATGCTGGTTTATCTCTGGCCCCCTCCCTTAGGGAGGCCCCTCAGCTAAGCGCTTCCCTAACCCGTGTAATGTAACATAATGACCAATTTAATTGTCATGTTCAAGGATGAATATCACAATATGAACCTACCACAGCAGCTCACTTGTATGGAGATGTAAAAATGCCAATTCTACTGGAAGACATGCAGAGTGCAATCAACAAATAGCAAACAAGGAAGAATCTAGGTCTTTGTCTCGAGCTTCACCCCTGCTCTGGATAAACTTCTCCTGGAGTCAGGAGAGGACAGCAGATACCTTAGTGGTGCCCTGCTAGTACCTCAGTAGGAATACTGACTTTGCCTCACTCGTGTCTGAGATAGAGAGACTGTTGTTGGCCTTATTTTCATGGATTCCCAAGGGAAAGTATGGACCCCCCCCCCCCCCGGCCCCGGCTTGTGAAGGGCTGTGGCTTAAAGCTTTCTAAGCCCTTTGTAGCCTGGCCGTACTCATTTGACCAACCCCTACTGATGGATAATTGGGCAGTTTCTAATTTCTCAGTATCACAAACACTGGTGTGATGAATTATCTAAATCTTTGCATAACCATGACTATTTCCTTATGATAAACCCCTCTAGGGGTTCTAGTGAATTGCTATGTCAAAAGGTATTCATGTTTGGGGGCTTTCTTTTTGAAACATGTAATTGAATTGTCATCTAGAAATATTATATCAACTTATCCTCATACTAGAGCTTATGAAAATCCTTATTTCCTTGCATCCTTCCCTCTCCAGAGTAATGTTGTATATCTATAAAGTATTCATAGATCCAACTCATGTATGCATATGTACATACATATATATTTAGTCTTAATGGAAAGATATATTTTTTAATTTATTTTTGAAAGAGAGAGAGAGACAGAGCTTGAGCGGGGGAGGAGAAGACAGAGAGGGAGACACAGAATCCAAAGCAGGCTCCAGGCTCTGAGCTGTTAGCACAGAGCTCGATGTGGGGCTTGAACTCAAGAACTGTGAGATCATGACCTGAGCCGAAGTTGGATGCTTACACGATGGAGCTATTGTGCCCAAGTTTTTAAAATCACCCCAAATCACCCCAAAACAAACACCAGAGACTGCTAGTGAGACCGAGTCACGCCTGCAAAAGCAAAGGGCCTTTATTACAAGCTTAAGCTCCAGCTCAGAGTCTCCAGCCAACCTGCTGGCCACGTGGAGAGAGGCCCGAACAAAGGCAGGGCAGGGCCTTTTATACCTTTGGGAGGGCGCGTTACAGGAAATGATGACAGTGTACAGTGATCCAATCCCTGCCCCCCCATCAACCCTGGCAGTTGTGGGAGCCAATCACATGATCCAGAGCACTGACCAATCAGAGTGGGTCCAGGACGCCCCACATGGGGCGTTACTAGGCCCGCCTCTAGAAAGGTCAGAGGTAATGGCCGGCCTCCCCAGATTGGGCGCAGCAGGAGTTGTCCCTCCTTAATGCGTGCCCTTTCAGGAAAAGCCAGCGCCTTCCCCTTTAAGTAAAGGGGAAGGCTGGATCGGACCTGCGCCTGCGCCGGCTGGGGGGGAGGGGGCTGGGGGGGGGCACAGCTGCCCTCGCATCTCCACTGGAGGTGCACCGCGACCGGCTCCAGGAAGGCTGGGACCGCCAGTGGTGAGGGCCTGATTGGACCTGCATCCTTACAGAGCCACTCAGGTATCCCCCTGAAAGATTTATTTTTTAATTGATAAACTGAACACAAACAATATGCACTATGGATATAACTATTAATATAAATGGCATACACCAGAGTATTATAGTTTTAAAATATTTTCATCTATTTGATAGACAAATGTGCTTTCATTATTTTTTAAATTTCTTTGATGACAAATGAGATTGGATATATTTATTTTCTAATAGTATTTCTTTCTTTTTTTTTAGGATTTTACTTTTAACTAAACTCTATACCCAACATGGGGCTCGAACCTACAACCCCAAGATCAAGAGTTGCCTGCTCCACCGACTGGGCCAGCCAGGCACCCCAGTAGCATTCCACTTTTTCTGATTTGCCTGTCCATATCCGTTACCCACTTTCCTACTGCTTAGGTCACCTCTGCTTATTGGTTTATTAGAGTAAATTCATATATCAAATGTCCTAAGAGTTTGCCATATATGTTGTAAGTTTTTTTTTTT
>NC_043712.1:78767084-78945248 GCF_006229205.1 Suricata suricatta
CCCTGAGATAAATTCCTGGGGAAAGTTCTAGAAGAATGCATGGGCACAAATGATACCCTCCTGTAAGCTGTGTTAGCAGCCAGCAGCTGTGCCAGTCTGCCCAGTCACTCCCCCGTAAGTTGACATGAAATGCAGAAGCCTTCAACAAGCACCTACAAGGAAGGAGAAGGAAGCCAGAGGAGCTCAACCCTGTGTTGGTCGTATTTCAAGTAACTCAGAATTCCTGGACTGACCCTTGACCCTGAGCTTAGCTTGAAAACCTCAAAAGGAAGCTCCTTTTCCATACTTAGCCCCTCTGTTCAATTCCACATTAAAACGTTTTCCACGTGGCAGTATAAATTTCCTTGCTCTGTGTGTGGAACGACCCTAATCTGTTATATAATGTGTTGATTACCTTGTCAGGAGTCAACGTTCTTGCTATTTCTACTTGGCACTCAGCGGCCCTGCTTTAATTATGCCGAGACATTAACATTCTGGTACGGCCATTTCTCAGTGTTTCCGGACATCATGAAATGTGACAGGAAATCTATCTCCTCTCATGTATCTTGTCTACACATTGGTTTTCTGGTTCCTGAATCCCTTTATAGCAGGGTGTCTTGATACTTAATGGCCACCTATTTATAAATCTCTCTAGTAAATCAGGAACTTACTAGACTTGCTTTTCTATTTGGATGAACTTCTAAGTATTGCCCTTAAAACTTTCAGAACCCTAGATATATTTTTTAAAGCTTATAAGAGTAGGGGAGGGGCAGAGAAGGAGGAGAGAAAGAGAATCCCAAGCAGGCTGTGCACTGTTAGTGTACAGCCCCACACGGAGCCTGCACCCATGTACCATGAGATCATGACCTAAACTGAAATCAAGAGTTGAATGCTTAACTGACTTAGCCACCCAGGCACCCCAGAACCCTGGATACTTTACATTTAATGGTATTTTCATCATTAAAGGGCAAAGTTAAAAAGAAGACTTTAAGAGCAGGAATCCAGGGGTGTCTGGGTGGCTCAGTCAGTTAAGCGTATGACTTCGGCTCAAGTCATGATCTCACGGTTTGTGGGTTTGAGCATCGAGTAGGGCTCTGTGCTGTCAGCTAGCTTAGAGCCTGGGGCCTGTCTTCAGATTCTGTATCTCCCTCTCTCTCTGAACCTCCACTGCTCACGCTGTCTCTCTCTCTCTCTCTCTCAAAAATAAATAAAAGCATTAAAAAAAATTTTTTTAAAAAGCAGGAATCCAAATCACAGACTTAAATTCCAATTTTTTTTTGTTAAATGAAAATTATCATAAGAGGAAATAAGGAGCTAGAGAGAGCTATCCACAAGGACCATGCTACACGATATGAAAAGACAGTTGCTGACATTAAGATGCCTAAAGATATAATATGTGGTCACCCTAAAACATGCCCTTATTACTTAGAGAGTGACATGATATTCTGATTTACGTAATTAATGCCGAGTCAGGACTGGAAGGCAAGTCTTCCTTGGCCACAAATCCCATTCTAACAAGTAAGACTCAAGTTATGACTTATAAAAGATTCAGAGAGGAAGGAGCACTTGAGACGGACTTTGAGGAAAGGGTGATCTTCTCATGATGATTTCCTGCATGGTCAGTGAAAATATTTGGAGTTGGTGAACCCTTTGTGGGAGGAAGGCAGGGGTCAGGAGGCGAGCATTTAAGGAATGAGAAATTGCACCAGAGCATAGATAGTAATTGAAGATGCATTTTCCATGAAGTCTGAAGACAAAACATGAGGCAGGGTGGCAGTCTAAGTGGGTAAAAGGTAAAAGGAAGGTCTGTTGTTCATCTGTGTGGCCAACATATGTGGGCAGTGTATAAAGGACTCGTGGATATTGAAGGTTTTTGAGAGAGGAATAATTTAGGAAGAAAAGTCCCGGAGGAGGCAGGTTGGATAGACGGACGGGCTGGCTTTGACTAAGAGCACGGACAATACTTTCTCTGTCGTATGCACCGGGCAAACGAGAGCGGCAGGTGAGGATTCAGACAGTAACAGAATTGAAGGAGTTGGTGTTAAAAGCCTTCATCCTTTTGGAACATGAATCTTTCAAGTCATGCTCTAACCCTGAGGCGGGAGGATCCAGTTGGAAAGCGGCAAGTGAAGATGAATCTGGACATCTGGGGGCGGGGAAAGCAGAAGGAAGGGAGTGAGAGCTGAGGTGAGTCGAAGGCTTTCCCAGAAGCAGGGAGGGGACGCTGGAGATTAATCTTATTTCTCCAGCTCTGCTGAGAACCCCAGCGGGGAGGCGGGCGGGGGGCGGGGATGAAAGTAGACACCAAGCAGTCCCAGAAATTGAGAGGACAAAGGAGGGAGAAGCCAGAAGGACTGGGGGCGGAAGTGAGCATCACTGACCAGGCACACAGAACAGAAGCTGGAGAAGATGCACCAGGGGGGGAGGGGGGCAGGGAAGGCATCCGGAAAGTCGAGAGGCCTGGCAAAACCTCCTCTCAGCCATTGGGAATAGGGAAATGGTTCGATGAAAGGGGTGGGAAGTTGTTTCCAAAAGAGTTAAAGCTTTTGGTTTTTAACAAACATCATAAAAAGCCCCAAACCAGACGCTACATATACGTGCCTCTGTGTGTCCTTTTATCTGCTCCAGGAAAATACTCTTGCCTGTAAGTGTTCACACTCATATTCCTCCCAGAACAACTTGTTCGGGTGCTGGGCTATTAGCGATTATGGTTTCTGTGACCCAAAGGCAGAAACACTTCGTCTTGCTTCTTCCCTGGGCTTCTGTGTTCCTCCTTGCCGTCAACCCCTATTCACTAACGGCTCAGTTCCCCTTTCCAACCATCTGTTGAGTGCTCACCTTCTTACAGAAATTGTGTTCCCATTAGAAATTTAAAACTAAATAAGACAAGACTCTCTTTTCTCCAGAAGCTTATGGTCTGATTAATGCAGATGGGCAGGTAAGTGGACAATTTCAATATAACACATTAAACGCTACGCTAGGGGTCTGAGGCCAACAGGGGCCGCATGAGACAAGATCTGTGTTAAAACACTGAAGGAACTGCCACTTTACACGAGGTTCAGCAGGTTCTATAGTTTAGAACTCACCAGAGTTTCTAACATGTTCTGTGCACTGTGAATCTTCCCGTGTGTGCCTGGAAGAGATCTAGTATACAAAAGTTCCCCCAAACTCATTTGACCACAGAACATTTTTTCAATGGAACAACTCAGAAGCTTTGTACTCTGGGGGACATATCTTAAGAAGTGCTGATATAAAGTTCTTGCCCTACTGAAAAAAAAAAAGGATTTATATTTTCTCAGACTGGACAGATGGGGGTTTTCTCCAAGTCCATAAAGGACTTTTAAAGTTTATGTGTTTTTTAATCCTATAACAGAGTAAAGATGTGGACTAAGAAGGTTTTATCATTTTATTTTATTTTTTTAATGTTTCTTTTTGAGAGAGAGAGAGAGAGCCAGAGTGCCAGCTGGGGAAGGGCAGAGAGAGAGGGAGAGAGAGGCAGAGAGAGACAGGATCTGAAGCAGGCTCCAGGCTCTGAGCAATCAGTACAGAGCCTGATGTGAAACTCGAACCCACAAACAGCGAGATCATGACCTGAGACGAAGTTGGATGCTTAACCGACTGAGCCACCTAAGTGCCCCAGTTTTACCATTTTAATATGCTGATCATTAAGCTAGTCCTGGATGAAACCAAAATTCTCTCATTAACAGGCCATTTAACATTTTTTCCAAAAGAAATATTTAATGAACACAGTATTGAGTTGTTCCCTGAGCTTCTAATTAACAGACCACTTGAAGATCTTTATTAAAGAGAAAACTACTTCAGGCCAGGAGCTATTGCAGGACCTAATATACAAGCTGCAGTGACTGGGCATAATAAATGAAGAATTTAAACACATAAAGGCTAATGTTTGTGCTTCACCTTTACAGAACTCCTGACAATGACTCTCTGCTCTCTCCTGACACTTGGTTTTTAGGAAAAGCATTTTGGAGTGAATTGTTCCCTCTCCTCATTATTGTCCCTAGTGTACCGAGGTCCAAGGTAACTCCTGATTTCCTGCCCCCATTTAGTAATGTGCTGGGGAAAAACAGGTCAGGAAAACCATTTCATGACACATGCCCTTTCAAAATGTTTCTAAAACATTAAAAAACTTATGTGGGCGTCTTGTGATTGTAAAAGTAGCCATTTCATTAAGAAAGCCTCGTGCTAGTTAAATAAAGACTTAACTCTGACCCAATTTTTAAAGAATACTTCGCAGCAAAAATCAAGGCGCAAAATTATCCACATACTAAAGTGATGCTGACTATGAAATCTTGCGACATTCAGGACCTGGAAAAGATATTCTTTAGTCTCATTCTCGCTCTCCCTCTGTCTGGATTCAGTTAATTTAATAAATGCCAACTCTGTGCCAGGTGCTATGCTTTACTTGATGCGTTTCATTTGCTCTTCACCATAATCTCTTGAGGTGGGTACTAATAATATACCCATTTTACCTATGGAGAAAAGCGAGGCTCAGCAAGATCACATGACTAGTCTGAATTATGAAGGTGTAAGCGGTCGAGAACCCGCTCTCAAGAACTCTTAAGCGTTGCCCTGCACCTCCCTCTGCCCTGCACCTCGCTTTTGTCTCCACTGATCCACCATGAACTCTCATCCCCTGTAGGAGCCAAAGTTATTTTTTTTTTAATTTTGTTTTTAATGTTGGTTCATTTTCACCCGAGAGACAGAATGTGAGTGGGGGAGGGGCAGAGACAGAGAGAGAAATGCAGAATCCGAAACAGGCTCTGGGCTTTCTGAGCTGTCAGCACAAAGCCTCACGTGGGGCTTGAACTCCAGAACGGTGAGACCATGACCTGAGCCAAAGCCGGACGCTTAATCAACTAACTGAGCCAGGCAGCCACCCCCAAAGTTATTTATAAAATTGGACAACTGAGCATTAATAATAAAACTCTGGGAATTTTTAGAAATCTTGAGTTAGAGCTGAGCTCTCTTTTTTACCTAATTTCTACATGTTCAGCCAGGAAACGACTGGCGGGCGTGGGCCTGGTATAAAAATCATGGATTCTGAATTCAGAGAGCCCTGGATTTACCTCTCAGCTCTGCCAGCTTTGGTCTTACTGACCACCGTCCTGAATTCTCTACCTAAGCTCTCCTCCTCTGTTAAATGGGGCGACATTCCTTTCTTCCTAGGGTGCCAGAGCACCAGAGCACATTGTGTGCTTAGCATGTCTTCCATCCTAGAATGGGAAAGTGGAAAGTGTTCTACGCAAGTTCCAGTCTCTGTGGGCAGCTGTGACAGCATCACGCAGAATCCGTCCATACAGCTACTCTGCTAGAACGGCCTCGGGGACCTTGCTGCCATTGCCACCATTCCTTCAACAGAGCTCTATGTTCTAGTTTCCATCGGACATACGGCCACCTACAGAAACAGCAGGGGCTTATTAACGGAATCAGCCCACTGTCCTTAAAATGGCTGGGGAAGAACTACCAGGGGAAAGAAAGGTATGGAAGCATCCAGAGCGGAAGGCATCCGGGAAGGCACAGATCAGGTAACGTATAGGTATTAGGAATAAGAGAAAAGAAACATGCAGAGAGAGGCTAAAAGTTTAGACTCTGGCTCCCACGACTCATTCATGAAAGCAGGTTATACTAACTAGCAGTGCAAAGTAAGGGGTTATTATTATTTTGGATATGCAGCATAGATACTCAGACATATCTACCCAATGTTTCCACCTGTGAGAATTAGGACCAGGATGAAGCCAACTCAACTACAAGGCTTTCGAGCTAGGGAACAGGTACAAAATCATAGCCATGGACTCTCTTTGGGCTGGTCCCCCACTTCTCACACGTGACCTCACGCTTGGTGAGGACATGAAGCAGAGGCAGAGAAGGCCCCTGTCCGACAGTGCATTCAGCCCTGAGCTAGGGCGTTCACTTCTAGCAGAACATGACCTTGGGTCGGGTTAACTCTGCATTCTAGGACGGAGGACACTAAAAGGAAACACCTCACTTCCCTTGCAGGAAGGTGGTAAGAGTTAAATAACATAACAGAAGGTACCTATGCCCCCAAGGCACACTGGGGAGACTCACTTTATGCTGCAGCCCAAGAACAAGGCTTCCCCGGGATTGGATAGAAATGCTGAGCAGCTAAAGATACCTTCAGAGCTTCAGACCTGGATTAGACGTGGGTGAAACCCTGCTCTGCCACATACTGGCCTTAGAAAGTTTGCTCATTCATTTACTTTTCATTATTCTTTTCATTATTTATCTATATAGTCACTGACCACAAAGATAGCAAACTAAATTCACTGAACCAAATGTTCCTGATAATCTGCTTTGCATCTGGCACAGTGTTCAAGCCGCAGATACAGAAGTGAACAAGACTGAAAAGGTCCCTGTTCTCATAAAGGTTATATTTTATTTTTTTAATGTTTATTTATTGTTGACAGAGACAGGGCATGAGCAGAGGAGGGGCAGAGAGAGGGGGAAACAGAATCTGAAGCAGGCTCCAGGCTCTGAGCTGTCAGCACAGAGCCTGACCCGGGCGGGGCTCGAACCCTTGAGCTGTGAGATCTTGACTTGAACTCAAGTCAGACGCTCAACCAACTGGGCCACCCAGGCGCCTCTGGTTATATTTTAATGGGGAGTTGGACAGTGGACATTTTAAAAGCTTCCCAGAGGGTCAGCAAGTACTGTTTGAAAGCCAGAATCTGGAAGTCATCCCACAATCAGTGAGAGATTGCAAGCCGAGTCGCTGCTAGGATTTGGGTTCCAGATGAGAAAAGTAAGGAAGAAACAGATTCAAAAGAGTAAGAGCATGTCGTGGCACCTGGATGGCTCCGTTGGTTAAGCACCCGACTCTTGATTTCAGCTCAGGTCATGATCTTATGGTTTGTGAGTTTGAGCCCCACATCGGGCACTCAGCGCAAAGCCCACTAAAGATCGTCTTTCTTCCTCCTTCTCTGCCCCTCCCCTGCTTGCTCACGTTCTCCCTCAAAAATAAACATTTAAAAAGAAAGAGACTGTCATCCAACCACGAGAAAGAATGAAACCTTGCCATTTATAACAACACAGACCTTGAGAGCATTATGCTAAGAGAAATAAGAGAAAGGCAAATGCATGTGATCTCACCTATATGTGGAATCTAAAAAGGAAAAGGAAAGAAAGCCAAGCTCATAGATACAGAAGACAAATCAGTGGTTGCCAGAGGTGAGGGGTGAAAGGTGGGTGAAATGAATGAAGCGGGTCAAAGGTACAAACTTTCGGTTGTAAAAGAAATGTCATAGGGATGTCATGTGCAGCTTGGCGACTGTGGTTAACGACACCGTATTGCATATTTAACGGTTGCTAAGAGGGTAGATCTTAAAAGTTCTCATCACAAGAAAAAAATCTGTAGCTGTGTGGCTGATACGGGTTAGACTCACTGTGTTCGTTTCACAGTATAAGCAGACATTGAATCATTATACTGTACACCTGAAACGAATACATTGCCACATGTCAATTACATCTCACTTTTAAGAGTCCTAAGATTGCAAAGCCCACAAAGGGTAGCATTAGGATCTGAAACCAGAGAGACTCCTGGGTTACACTGCTCATCACCATGTTCTACTGTCTCCAAAATGATGAACAAAAGCCTTAAGATGCTGATGCTGGAAAGTGGGGACAGAGAAGCCTTCTCCGTGGAAGTGAGGTTTCAAGCCATGACTGACTTAAGAAGAGTCTAGGCGGGGGAAACGAGGTGTGCAACCACCCACGGCAGGAGGGAGTGGTGGTGTCCAGCTGAGCACCTGACTTCAGCTCAGGTCATGATTTGGAGGTTCTCAAGTTTGAGCCCCGCATGAGGCTCTGCTGACAGTTCAGAGCCTGGAGCCTGCTTCAGATCCTCTGTCTCCTTCTCTCTCTACCCCTCCTGTACTTTTTTTCTCTTTCTCTTTCTCTCTCTCAAAAATAACTAAAAATTGTGAGGAGAGAGAAAAGGAGGACTCGTATATATAAATAAGCTGAAGTCCTTCTCTTTCATAGCAGGGAATACTACTCAAGTTCATGAATCAAGAAACAGAGGTGGAAATACAATATTTAAAACTGAAGTGGACCATGTCCCCAAATCAGGAAGAAAGCCATCAGAAAAAGATGCTGAATCAGAGTTTGAATTCAGGGGGAGGGAATCGTGAGGGCAGCTGACTTTTCATTTGCTCTCTTCTCTGAAACATTGTCTGTACCATATTTCCACCTGCATATGTTCCCTAAGTCCACTGTAGTTTCCTGCCTTACTTATGCATGCCTGTGGTGGCCATCAGATGGCTCTCTCTCACTCCCTGAGGAGCTGGGACCTGCTAAAAACTAGGGGCTACCTTCAAGCATGTGTCCAGAGCTTTCTAGTGGTGAGCTGTACCGTTTCCTCATGGGCTTTGGGGCCAGATCCATGACTAGTTCTTTCCAAGCCGGTAAGCACTTCCCTGCCCCCACTGGATCCACATCCAGTTTTCCTTCTGTGGTCGGGGAGGGACTGGGCGGCCACTGGGAGGGGATGAAAATCAGCCAAAGAGGAAAAGGGTGAGTTGCCCAGCCGGATCCTTATTGCCCGGGGGGCTTGCTCCCATTCCACGGGAGTCAGGGACAAGCAGGGACTCCCCCTGAAGAAGCCAGCAGGTTCCTACACACCCCGTGGGTGTGTGAGTAGAGGGGGGGGGCAGGGTGGAGTGGGGAGGGGGGGCAGGGTGGAGTGGGGAGGGTGGGGTCCTGAGCAGGGATTAGAGTCCAGGTGGCCTGAGCTGAACCCTCCACAGACCAGATCAGCAGGGCCTTGCCTGTATTGTCTTTTCTATGTCCAATCGACAGAAGGACTCTGTTGTTCTCCCTTTTATGAGACAGTGAGACTGCACAGCTGTTAGCTGCTTACATATCTGTATCTTGATCTCTTATCTTTTGTCATCTCCTCAAGGGCAGGATCTGAGCCTCATTCATCTTTATATCCCCTGCACAGAGCGCGTATCTAAGAAATGTTGGTTGAATAAAGGAGCCAATAAATGAGTAAGTAAATGAAAGCCAAATGAGTAAATAAAATGCTTATTATATCCCCCACCTTTTAAGAAACATTCGCAAAACGGAGTACGGAGTATAACAAAACTTGCATTGCTTTCTGGTGCATCCTTGAGTATGTGAATCCCGTACATGTCTGCTCATGTGTGTGTGTTACCGTAACCATTCACCAGAGTTAAATAATTGATACTGGGTAGTAATTTAAGCCTTTGGGATCCCTAAGAGGCAAAGAGGCTTGCCTACCTCCAGGACTAACATATCAAAGAGCAAAGTCAATGATACTGGCAATGTCAGATGACATTTATGGGAAGATGGGCTCACTCAGAAATGTCTGCAATTGGCTAGGCAATAAGGTTAGAGTAGGAGTCTAGACTAGGACGGAGTAGCGACTTGGCACCAGACTCATCACCCAGCTTCCCCTACTACCCAGGAGGTGAGCCAAGTATGTGTTTTATCAGGTGATCAAAGTATGAAGGAGTTAAGAAGGGGGTACCTACAATAACACTGTCTATTTAATTGGCATGAAAATAATAGAAGTTGCACCCACGAGACTGTGGTGAAACCTGTATGTTTATATTCTTCTAGAGGTATCATAAATTGGCTCAACCCCTTCTAGAAGTCGGTAAGTCCCAGAGGCAGTCCTGCCCTGATAAGCACAATTTCGTCTCGCCTAGCAATGGAAAAGAACTTTATAAAAATTTTAAAGATCTTGGATTAATCATTGTGAACATTTAACTATGCCCTGGGGGGTATTCCAATGGACTGAAAGTAACCAGGAATCACTGTGTTGGGGAGGGCGTACCAGATTTCTACAGCAGAAAGTTATGGGAGGATCAAGTTATGATTCTGTCCGGAGGGTTATAACTAAGAGAATCCTGAGCCATGAACATTTGTGAAGAAGGCTTTGTAAGGACTTAGGTCCGATTCAGCCTTCCCCTGTACTTAAAGGGGAAGGTGCCGGCTTCTCCGTAGGAAAGGGCGCACATTAAGGAGGGACAACTCCTGCCGCGCCCAATCGGGAGAGGCCGGCTGATACCTTTGACCTTTCAAGGGGCGGGCCTAGTCACACCCTATGTGGGGGTCCTGGGCCCATTGATTGGTCAATACTCCGAATGTTGTGATTGGCTCCCACAACTGCCAGTATTGATGGGGGGGTAGGGATTGGAGCGCTGTGCCTGTGTCATCATTTCCTGTAACTCCCCTTCCCAAACTCATAAAAGGCCTACCCTGCCTTTGTCGGGGGCTCGCTTTCCACGTGGCCAGCGGGTCAGTGGAGTCTGTGAACCTGAGCTTAAGCAGCTGGTAATAAAGCCCTTTGCTTTTGCAGGTGTGACTCGGTCTCCCTGACAGTCTCTGGTCTTTTTTTGGGGGGCGATATTACAAACTTGGGCACAACAGTTTCACTGTTCTTCCCGGTTTACACCTTTCCCCGAGGGAATCTGGACTTTGGGTTAATTCCTAGTTAATACGGGTGATCAACTGATTGATCCATTCATTTAACAGCTTTTTTTTTTTTTTTTTGAGCTCCCATTGTGGGGATCATTTGTTTGAAGGAAGGGACCTTTCTTATCTTTCTTTGAGACCATTCTTGCTCAGAGTGTGGATTTGCTGCGGGGTGAAAAAACCCCAGATTTTCCCATACTGGTTTGGTATCTGGGTTGTAGGTGACAGAATTTATTGCTTCTGCAAAGCTTCCTTAAGTTTAGGAGTTGAAGTTAAACTTCGAAGACTCTAGTTTTCTTTTATCTTCCTCTTGCAGGAAAGATCCCTTTGCCTTCTCCTCACTGGATTGGTACCCTTGTAAGTAAATTCTCTCTGTCTGGGTTGGCTTTCATTTTTTACAGAGCTTCCCTACCCTGGGCTAAGATCACGCTTTCAAGGGGCACCTGGGTGGCGTGGTCAAATGAACATCTGAGTTCAACTCAGGTCATGATCTCCTGGGTAGTGAGTTCGAAGCCTGCATCAGCTTGCTGCTGTCTGCCTGTCAGCGCAGAGCCTGCTTCGGATCCTCTGTGGCCCCCTCTCTGCTCGTCTCTGGCTCACGTCCTCCCCCTCCCCCAAAATATATATAAAGGTAAAGCTTTAGGTTGTTGACCTTAAATCCTCAACATAAAACCACACTCAACTGATTTCACCTTTTCAAAGTAAGTTAGTATTATCAAGTATAATAAAGTAATTAGTATTCTCACGGGCACACGTGTATAGAGTGTGTGTTAGAGAGAGAGAGAGACTTCGGGTTTCAAATTAAAGGTTAGCTGGTGAACCTGGACTATTTACGTATTCCCAGTCTTGTCTATTCTCAGGGAAGCTAAGAAATCAGCAAGCGAACCCTCTAGGCGGCCATTATTCCGAGACACAGAAAGCTGAGAGAACTTGTATAGAATAGAACTCCTGTGAGGCTCGGATACAGTGTAGCGGGGTGGGGGGGTGGGCTGTCAGTTTGCACAGAAGAAAAATAACACATCGGCCAGTTGAAAATAAACAGAAATTCACTAACCCAGCCCAGAAACAAGGTGAACAAAGGGTTTTGCTGGCCGCACTGTACCTTGGTTGGCATGGGCTTCTTGAAGGTGATTTCAGCTTGCATCCAAACACCCCTAGGAGACTCCAGCACTGACCAAATTTTCTCTTGAACTACATGGTTCTCTTCAAAGATGTAAACTGCCAGGGTGTCACTCATTTTTAAAAACCCATAGATGGCATAATAAAAACGTAGACAATACTGCGAATTTCCTGGCAGGGAGGGACCATAGAGCCTTCCAATGTAGCCAGGCTGAGATGTAAACTTCGTGTTGGCCAGCAAGTAATACCCTGCAAAAGGGACAGAACATCCACAAAATCAGCACTGAAAAGTTTACATAATCTAGCCCAGATTACCAAGTGGGAAAATTTGGCTAAAATAGTAACATTTGCCAACAGAGGCTATTTCCAGAGGCTTAAAATTTTTTTCAGTGTTTATTTTTTGTGTGTGTGTGTGTGGGGAAAGAGACAGATTGTGAGCAGGGGAGCAGCAAAGAGCAAGGACTCCCTTGCCCTTGCAGGCTCCAGGCTCTGAGCTGTCAGCACAGAGCCCGATGCAGGGCTCGAACTCCCAGACCATGGAGATCACAACCCTAGCTGAAGTCGGATGCTTAACCTACTGAGCTGCCCAGGCGCCTCTCTTTCTCTCTTCATGTGTCCGTGTGAGCAAAGGCCCCATGAGGACACAGTGAGAAGGTGCCGTCTAACTACAAGGCAGAAAGTGAGGTCTCACCAGAAACCAACCCTGACAGCATCTGGATCTAGGAGTTTCTGCCGTCAGACCTGTGAGGAAATACATTTCTGCTGTTTGGGTCACGCAGTCTGTGCTACTTTGTTGGGCCACCTGAGCAGATCGGTATGGGGGGGCCATCCACAGCCACAGCAATGTTTTTGTAACCTGAATTTAATTCTACTCTTCTCTTCCTTAAAATCTTTCAATGGTTTCTCATTTCCTTTATAAAAAAACTCCCAAATGCTCACTCTGGCTTGCTACACCATGGTCTACCTCTTGGTTTTCCTCCACTCTCCTGCCCTCAGTGCAGCCACACTAACCTTCCAACTGCTCAGGGTGTCCAGTTCTTCCCAGGACTTTCAGATGCTGTTCCCTCTGCCTGGATTCCTCCACTCTACTGGCTAATACCCTCTCCCCTCAGAAAAGCCTTCCCAGGATCTCCTACCAAAATTAGGTTCTCTCTCCGAATCTCTCTCAGAGCCCACTCTTCATTTCTTCCACAGCACGTACCTTATATGGAAATTTGTGTATATATTTGTCTAACATTTCTCTTGCCCGTTGAAATGACTGTTAGGAAAGAATACACAATGACAGGTATAAAACTGTGAGGTCCCCTTTTCAAGGCCCTTTCTGGGTCCTGTACAAGTAAGGTGCTCTGAAATATAAGTTTCACCAGTGTATTCACACCCCCAGTGCCCAGTGTATAAACAGCCATTGAATAAATGAATTAGACACCAACCCTTGAAAACAAGCTCTTGGCACCCATCTCTACGGGAGTGGGCTTCACAGGGGATGCTATCCAAGTGATTAGGGAGGTAATCCTTATACACGGGAGTTCAAACTCGTTTCCTAGAGTTCCTTGTAGACAGAACCATCAAATGCCCTGCCCCCGGACATCTTCCAACAGCTCTTTTAGCTTCTCTTGCTCTACAATGTATTTTTCATTGAGTACATTACACACAACATATAATTAACAGTTTAAACATTTTAAAACCTACACTTCGTGGCATTTAGTGCATTCACCAACGATGGGCAGTCACCACCACTGCACATTGTTATCACCCCAAAAGGAAACTCTATACCCATTAAACAGAAACTTCCCATCCCCTGTCCTCAGCCCCTGGCCGCTACTAATCTGCTTTCTGTCTCTATGGATTTGCCTATTCTGGATGTTTCATATACTTGGAATCTAATAGCTTTAAGAAATAGCTTTTTAAAGGTGCTTCTTCATAGGGGCGCCTGGGTGACCCAACCAGTTAAGCATCCAACTTTTGATTTCGGCTCAGGTCATGATCTCTCGGTTTGTGGGACGAAGCCCTCCATCGGGCTCTGAGCTGACAGTGCGGTAGCCTACTTGAGCTTCTGTTTCTCTCTGTCTTTGCCCTTCCCCTGCTCCTGCTCCCGCTCTCTCTCTTTCTTTCTTTTTCTCAAAATAAATGCACTAAAAACATAAATAAATAAAGGTACCTCCCCATGTGAAAGGAAGAAAAAGATAATTTCCAAAGGTTTGACTATTTAAGCAGCTGGCAAATTGCATTCCAAGTTTTAGAAAGAGGCCGAACACAAGACACAAGGTTACCAATTGTGTTTGCTTTTTTGCAGCTGCCCGGTTTTGTGTAAGTTGCCATCCTGATGGGCGTGGAGAGAGGACGGTGCTGGAGCAGGAATACTAGCCCAGCCCCCGAGCCCCCACGGCCACAGACCCCCGATTTACCGTTGCCCGATGTGTGGTCTCCGGCCCGATACAGGTTTGGTTTTACTTTCACCCGGGTCCAGCCTGGACCTTCTTTATCTTGATAAAAGTTGCAGAGATCTTCCTCGAAATCGCAGCTGGCTTCTGTGGCACTGAAAGGAAGTTCTGAATAAAGGAGAACCAAAGTTAAAGAGCCAGACTCTAGGGTCTCAAGGGACTGCATCAACAGGTTGACAAATGTATGCACATTCGTGCCAGGGGAGACGGAATACAGAAAACACGCAACAATATTTTTGCCCTAATGATATGCTGGCAGGTGAGCATCAAGCTAACATGTCAGCACAACAGCAAGATTGTTCTCTTCCTCCCTAAAGGGATGGAGGGAAGGAGCTCTGTTCATTTTCTCTATAAAAAATAAAGAAGTACCAGGCTTCAAAAGACACTTCCTTTCATAATGTAAAGACTGGGAGCAATCATTCACATACTTCTTCACAATTTAAAATTCATTCATACAAAATTAAAGAGGAAGAAAAGGGTAAAGATTTTGAGGAATTCTTAATTTTTGTCAAGACAGGTATTTTAGAAATCGTATTTTTCCAGAAATAATTTTCCTTTGTTGATTCATCTGTGTTACCAGCACAGATCATTGTTGATAATTGACATTGGTAGTAGGCGCTGATGTGCTGGAGGAAAATCATTGCTCAGTATAAATCATGCTGTTCAAACAGTCACACCAATTTCATCTCACAAACTGCTATTATTTTGGCTTTTGCTCAGTTCTGGTATCATTTACCCTAGTATATAAATACCACCTCATTTCAGCCTGCCTGGAAGAATGAAACTAACGATTTCGGCTCTTTGGTGAATAGTGATTGTAAATTTCACCATTCAGATTGTCTGAATCCAGAAGGGATGTGACTGCCACACTTTGGGACACACTCAATGTAGCCAACTGGGATCCTGTTCTGCATGCTGACATACACTGGTCTAAGCGATTCAGGCCACAGAAAGAGGGCACCATTTTGAATAAGTGGGAAATTACCTCTAGAGAAACATCTGAATTCTGGGAGCAGTGACTTAATGAAACAGGGAGCTGTTTATAGACCAGCGCTAACTATATTCCCAATTCCTCAATTTCCAAAGCAAGAGAGTTTGGCCCAGATTAAATGGGATGAAAAAGGCATGTCAACCAAATATGACAAGAATACCGAGATTCACGCTTGGTCCAGGAATATAGCATATAAATGTCAGCACTGAGAGGCACCTGGGTGGCTCAGTCAGTTCAGTGTCCAACTTCAGCTCAGGTCATGATCTTGTGGTTCATGGGTTCGAGCCTTATAATGGGCTTGCTGCTGTCAGCACAGAGCCTGCTTTGGATCTTCTGTCCCCCTCTCTTTGCCCCTCTTCCACTTATGTTCTCTCTCTCTCTCTCCCCGTACCTCTCTTTCTTTCAAAAATAAACAAACATTAAAAAAAAAAAAGACAGCATTGGGACAACTGGTGAAATTAGTATGTGGATTACAGGTTAGTTGATATTATTGTATCAGTGCCAAATTTCCTGAACTTGTTATTAATGTTTATTTATTTATTTTTGAGAGAGAGAGAGAGAGAGAGAGAGAGAGAGAACAAGCAGGGGAGGGACAGAAAGAGATGGAGACAGAATCCCAAGCATAGTCCACACCTGGAGCTCAAACCCATGAACCACAAGATCATGACCTCAGCTGAAATCAAGAGCCAGAGGCTTATCTGACTGAACCATCCAGATGCCCCTAAATTTCCTGAACTTTATAATTATCTGGCAGCATGCTGGAAAATGTATTGGGTTTTAGAAAACACATACTGAAGTATTTTAAGGGTGCATAATGTTTGCAACTTACTCTTTTCATGGTCAATAAAACAAATGTGGTAAAACATTAATTTGTAGATCTGGGTGAAGAGTACCTGAAAGTTCTTTATAGTATTCTTCCAAATTAAAAAAATGTTTTAATGTTAATTTTTAAGAGAGAAAGAGAGAGTGTGAGCGTGGGAGGGGCAGACAGAGAGGGAGACACAGAATCCGAAGCAGGCTCCTGGGCTCGAACTCATGAACTGTGAGATCATGACCAGAGCTCAAGTTGTACACATAATTGACTGAGCCACCCAGGTGCCCCACTACTTGCAAATTTTATCTGAGTTTAAAATGAGACTAAAATAAAGTTTTAAAAACATAAAATTAAAAACAAAAGTGACCAAGGTCACATTTTGAAAAAAAAGATTAGGAACAAAATGCTCCTATATACTTGGATCCCGACTGTATGTCAGGAGACACGCCCCGGCAGGCGTGCAAGGCAAGCAGCCTGAGGAGCCGGAGAGGAGATCGGGAAGGAAAGGGCGTTCTCCGTGCTCTAGGATGGGCGGGTTTGCCCACACACTGCTGGGCCTGGCTCTGTGAACGTCAGGGAGTGTCTTTAAGCCAGGAAGATAAAGTCTATGAAAAATGATGTCACACAGACAAGGATCCTTTGACACCAGCCCCCATGCAGATCTGAGAATAGGGGAGACCCCATATTGGTCTCCAGTGTTAGTTACCCCTCCGCCACCTGGTAATGAAAAAGTAGATGGAAAGGCCCAATCTACACATGGCCGTCTAGCTCAGAAAACGGTGTAGCACTCCCCCAAGCCGCACAAAAGAGAACATCAGGTCGGTGAAATCACTCATTAGGAATATAGCCCAAGGAATACACCCTTGGACGACCGCAAGAGAATCATAACCCATTTATTAGTGTGCATGAGAGGCAAGTGGTGGTATTAAAACTTAAAAGTAATCACGGATCAGTTCACTCCATGGTGACACTGAGTCACCCAGAAGAGAGGTTTCTGAGAATGTGATTATATTCCCTTGCTAAATACCTAGTCCTAGAAATGGATTTGTCTGGGGTCCTGAGAAGGTCTGATAGAAAATCTCAAAAGCATAACTGAAAGCTTACATCTTTTTCACCCAGAACATTGCTTCTGCTAGGAGACAGTATCTAATTCCTGAAGACAGGGCCAGAGGGCCTGTTGATGACCCAAAATGAGCTCACCAGAATCTGGGGTGGATGGAAAGCCTTTGCTTAAGGCTTGTTTCAGAGCATATGATCGGAATGGCCATCACAGTTGAGTGTTAGTGACCTATTTTGAAGTATAGGGAGGAATCACAGGTAGCTGGAAGCCCTTGAATACCAGGTGATCAGAGGAAGAGAAGAGAAGAGAAAAGAAGGAAAAGAAAAGAAGGAAGGTAGGGAAGGAAGGAAGTCCCCTTGAACAAGGTACCAAAAAGCATCACGATGTAAGATTCGGTTAATTACTTGCTTTCTGGCATTTTTAGAAATGCATGGCTGTGAAGACACGCTCGTCAGGTGAAGGCGCTGCTATGTGAGCCGAGTCGTGGGCAGCAGGTCTCATCCTTTCCCTGCCCCATGAAGTTCATGGACACAGACTCGGTCTCAGCCCCAGATCTCTAAGAGCTCATCAGCAGCCTTCTAGATCATTAGCCCCTGCAGTGCTGGAGGGACTTGGGGTGCAGCGTGGTCTGGAGGCTGCTAAACGTGCACAGTCATTTTATTTTAGCAGCAGCCGGCCCGAGAGCGCGTGGAGATGGCTCAGAGCTGGCTTGGAGACAGAGTGAGTGGGACCTGGCACCAGACTGGGCAGTCCTGACCAGGCTGTGGAGATGCTTGAGGTCTGAGCTGAGGCAACTGCACCTGTAACCAAGGCAACCAGGAGCCTGGAGCCAGGTTTCCAATCAGATACCAAGTGAGCAGGGTGTTGTTGGTGCATGGGCTGGCGGACATTCTTTGAAGGCCACATCCATGAGTGGCAGGACCGTCCCAGCCCTGGAGCCGGGGGCAGTCGGGGACCCCAGGGAGGAGATTGGGCATATGTAAGGCAGAGCAGAGGGAGCTCTCGGTCTGGGGTTGGGCATTGAGAGAGGGTCCCTAGGAGTGGATGGAGTCCCCTCTTCACCATTCAATGATTTACAGCCTAAGAGGAGAGCTTATTCCTACCTTCTAGATGCTAGGCCAAACAGGGAGGTGGATGGGGAGGTTGTGGGAGGAAGGGGCGTGGAGAGGGATGTGCCCTAACTCAACTAGGGGGCACGGGGAGTTCTCGTGTCCTTTGGCAGCATCCTGGGGGAGTATCTGGGGAGCGACATGGCTCTGATGTTTAACACCGATGACTCTGTGATGGGTCCTGGGTCGGGGAGACTGGATTAACTCTAAGCCCAACCAGATGGTGGGAATGAGATGCTTCATATGTTGAAATAATTCCTGTCTCAGCCTACCAGGGGAGAACGGGGTAAGAAAATGCTAGATCCAGCTGGGAAAAGCAGAGGCAACAAGTCTGGAGCTAACCAAGATAAGGGAAAAATTGTTGGCACCTGTTTTGGAACAGAAGGGCATAAGCTATTTGTGAAATGTAAGATGAAGTCTGAAAACTGGAGGCCTCAGCTTCTAAGACTCAGAATCTGGCCCACAGCTGCTGAAGGAAAGGCATAAAGCAGCTCAGATCACCTATTCACCAAGCCGGTGCCCTTCGCTGGTTCTCCAGTTTCAATCTGACTCCCTTGTCACCAGGGAGTGGATGCCAGCATTTTGAAAATTAAATAAGTAACAGGAAGCCTCATGGCCAAGCATTTTCCGTGTCCCATCCTCTGCTCGGGCCTTCACGGACATTAACCTCTCATCTCCCCAACTGTGTAGAACAGGTGCTTCTACCCTTGTCCTATACATGTGGAACCAGAATCTCTAGAAAGGTTAATCAACATGCCCAAGGTCACACAGTTTGTAAGTGGCAGAGTAGGGACACGAATCCAAAGTCCTGGCTCTGCAACATAACATTGTGATCATGCAATTAAACCATTTTAAAGAAAGTCACTAGATTGGGAAGTCCCTGAGACCAAACGGAGCCTTGGCTAACCTAATTAGGTGAAAATGTGAGTCACCTGAGGTCCCTAGGGAGGAGGGGGTCTTTATGTGGGCTGACTTTTACAGACTGAAGGGGCCATTGGCCCTTTTAACAAATAGTCCTTATTTTGCTGAAATTTCTCTTTTCACCAACCAGTGGGAACAGGCTCACATACACTCTGTATCTTTTTAAAAAAAATTTGATATTTATTTTTGAGAACGTGAGCTGCAGGGGGACAGAGAGAGGGAGACACAGAATCCGAAGCAGGCTTCAGGCTCTGAGCTGTCAGCACAGAGCCCGAAGTGGGGCTCAAACTCGACAATCGTGAGACCATGACCTGAGCTGAGGTCGGATGCTTAACCAACAGAGCCACTCAGGCACCCCAATTCTGTATTTTTTTTAAAAGGGAGACTGTTTCCAAATATTACTTCTAAGATGCTTCAGTAGATATTGTCACCTCCCACCTGCCTCTTCTCTCCACCCTCTACCCCTTGTAGATATTGAATTAATAACACCTCTTCTTCCATATGTATGACTTGGAAATATAAAAGTTCAATGTAAATGCCTCATGACAAAGAGGAAACTTTCTAAAAGCAACTATAAGAGGCTATGAAACTACTATTAACATCACTGAAATATTAGCTGATGAGATTAGGGAACAGTCAGATTTAGAGAAGTAAAACAGTGTTGGTGTCTGTGTTCTGTCCAATTTTAGAGACTCTTTTAATCTTTGATTATAGTTTGGATTCAATCATTTTAATGAAAATATGTAAATATGTAAACCCTGTCTAGCTCTATCTGTTTCCCTAACTCTCCTCCCCTCCTTTTAAAATTAGAATTCATAAAAAAAAAAAAAAGGCATTTGGTTTTAGCACATTAGAATGTTTCTCTCTAATTCTGGAAAAACACTTCAGCTCAAGCAGAAAATATTATCTCTCTCAGTCTCCCTGCTGGTAGAATATATCTGAGACCATATGCAATTAGACACCAACTCTTAGCTTAAGTGAAAGTCAGACTACAAAGGCCATGTTCAAGAATGTACTTCCCATGCTCCCAAACTCAGAATAAGGGTTCATTAATAAGACAGGACACCTGCTGTCTCCCTGGGGCCTCTCCAAAAACAATTTACTGAAAGGTAAGGTCCACTGCATTTCTCTGGGCTATCGTGAATATAGTGTCATCCTTCTTACGTTAGAGCATCTGCTTGCTAACTTACTTTGAATCAATTTGTCTACCTAGTTCCCCAGAAAGTAAGAATTTCCTCTCTTTTCCAAACACCAAGTTTATGGAAATTACAAAATTGGTCATCAGAAAAGAATCTGCAGACTTACTTAGAAAGAGAAGTTAAATTAAGTAGGTAATATTTAGCCAAAAGCAAATTGTATCCAACACCAACATCTTTAAACATGAAGACATTTACAGGTTTGGGGTACATAAAATTGGGAAGGGTTTTTATAATTCTACTCCACAGAATTTGAGGGGTTTTTTTCCACTTAGTCGGCCACCTGTATATGGATCTAAGACATCCTTTAAAGAGAAATATTGGGGGGGGGCACACCTGATGGCTCAGTCAGTTAAGCGTTCGATTTTGGCTCAACTCATAATTGCATGGTTCATGAGTTCGAACCTTGCGTCAGGCTCTGTGCTGACAGCTTGGAGTCTGGAGTCTACTTCAGATTCTGGGTCTCCCTCTCTCTCTCTCCCTCTCCTGCTCACACTCTGTCTCTCTCTCTCAAAAATAAACAAACATTTAAAAAAATTTTTAAGAGAAAGATGGGGAGGAAATGTGTTCGTATTCTTTGATTTTCATTACCTAGTAGGTAGGGACGACATTCCTTGACGCCTTACAACTGACTGCCCTGTGGAGTCCAAAAAAGTAGATTCACCCTGTGGGGGAGGGGGGGGGACACTAACGTAGCAGAAAAATGACTATTCAGAAAAATAATTTTTGAAAAGAGGAGCCTGCAGGAGAGGTGAGGAAATGAGAATTAATTCCAGTCCTGAGCATAGGTATCTATCGGGAAAATTCCACATGTAAGGAGGAAGAAAAAGAGAACGCCTACCTGTCTGATTCTGGCAGTGAACAGGAGAGAAAGAAATATCATCCAGGGCAACATACCCTCCTTTAGGACCATTGAAAGCAACTTCAAAAATAACCTGCAGAGGAAAATGGCATATTGTTACAGGCTTACATAGTTTCTGGCAGGCTTTAGAGCTCTTAACTGTGATTTAAAATGATGTGTCAGTCAAGCCTGGTGATGGCAAGTAATAAGTACTTCGGAATCAGGTTCCTAAATCTAGGGCAGCTCGTCTTGATCCCCAGCCTCTTATAGGGAGAGAGAATCCTAACCCCTAAGTTGTGTTTTATTGGTGGACTTTTCCCCTCCCTTGAATATATATCCCTCTCTGATAGAACCACTGAATTGACGATTTGTATTATGACCTTGAATTAAAGAAACAACAGGCTTCTTGCAGAAGGCAGGCTCGGTTCTCCAGATGCCCTTCACAGAGGACTAAGCTCCCCCACAACGCCTTCCCCTTCACACATGAAATTCTATGTGCAGGTTCTGGACAAAGATGCAGAATGAGAGATGAGTACCTGTCAGCTAAGGCAAAATCGGGCCCCAAAATCTTAAAAATTCCAAATTTTAAAAAATTTTATGAGGGAGAGAAAGCACGCACATGCACGCACATGAGTGGGGTAGGGGCAGAAGGAAAGACAGAATCTCAAGGAGGCTCCATGCTCAGCAGGGAGCCCAATGTGGGGCTCAAACCCATGACCCTGAGATCACAAATCTGAGCAGAAACCAAGAGTCAGATGTTCAACAGACGGAGCCACCCAGGTGGCCCAGGTCCCAAATTCTAGGTATGGATGTTAGCATTTCAGCAAGTCCAGGCACGTCCAGGTGGTGGGAGAGAACATGAGGTTGTTAACAGGTTCAACGCTTCCATTTTCCTCCCTTCCCTGCCACCAACTTCTACTCTGAGGTCCCTCAGCTACTTCCTGCCTGTGACCACGGGGATCAGGGGTGGTGCGTACAGCACGGCACTCAAAGGTGAGCACTGCGGGGGAGGCAGGGAGAACGCCCCACTGGGCAGTCCGCTCTGGCGAAATAACACGAGAAGATGAGGGGTTTGCGGGGCTTGAAATTCCAGGGCCTCAGGGATCGCAACAGACACGCAGTCATGCGGCCAAGCAACTCACTGTGGGCTAGACTTGACCCCTAGGCTTCTAGTTTTCAATCTCTTCTAAAGAAAAGAGTGTCTTGGAGGCAGACAGACCAGAGTTCAAACCCCATTTCTGTCACTTACTATCTGGGTGACCTTGAATATGTTGCTACCTCTTTCAAGGGCTTTCTTCTGTTATTCATAAAGTAAGTGTAATACCTGCTACCTTGTAGGGCTGTGGAGCGTGAATGAGATGAGGTAGTTAAGGCCCCTGGTGTGGAGTCAGGTGCATACGGAGCTCTGTACTCAATTCATGTCTATTTCTCCAGGTTGACCAACCTGCTCTTTAACTCATATTCAGGTTTGAGCCGCATTAGCCACTAATTAACTCAAGCACGTTCCTTCCCTCCTCCAGGTCTGAGTTTCTCCAGTTTTGAAAGAAAGAATGTGGATACAATGGTCCCTGGAAGCCTGTCGCTGGCAAAGGTCCAGGGGAGGCTGAGAACAAAGGGGACAGACATGGACCAGTGGGAAGGGACAATGGAGTCCACACACACAGCACAGGTCCATGGCATTTCATTTTCAGGGTGCTCGCTGAGAAAGTGAAAGACAGAGCTCAATCTTCCTGGTGGAGTGAGAATATTTCTGATCAGCATTTGCAGATCAGGACCCATGTCCCAACACGCTCTTTCCTGTTCAGAAAGGGGGTCTCGTGTGCTTGTTTTCCTTTCTAAGGTCCATTTGAGAAGATGACGTTAAATTCACTGATTTCTGCAGAGTAAGTTTCTTTTGCTGGCAATTACCAAGAGCAAACAGTGGCAGCCTGAGTCAGACCCGCTGCAGCAAAATCACACACGTGTGAACCAAAAGGGCACATACTCAAGTGCCACAGTGTCCAGAACTGTGACTTTTCAAGTACTGATGGAAAAGAAAATTCAGCAAAGTCTCTCACTCACACAAATGCTGCTCAGGGAGTTTATGGCTGGATGGAAAGAGTTTGCGAAGAAACCCTCATCCCTGTGTGTGTGTGACTCATTTGACTTTAAGAGAAGGAAAATTTCTGAAACAGTATGTGCATTTCTTTTCCTCCTTAGAATCCAAACGCAGAAAATTTTCCACTGGGTTGTGAGAGCAGATCAAGGCCTTGTCTGACTCTGGGATTGGAAATAGTGCACCTCCTGCAAAGGGTGCTGGGTTCTCTCTGAAGGGGGATAAGAGGGGAACTGAAAGGGGGTAAAGGGGAGTGGCAGGCATGTCTTCAGCAGATAGAACATGTCACAAACCAGTCCAGTCCTAACGGTCCCTGAGGCTCACATCGGGTGGGCAGATGGCCCCACTGAGAAGCATGCAGAGAATAGTCCACTTCTGCACTTTAAAGGGAACTAGGGAAGATACTAGAACAAGCACAGAGCTAAGAAGGGGATATTTGCAAACCTGTGGTGACTAAGACTCTAGGTCCAGCTCCAAACCTGGAAACACAATGCTGCACTCACGGATTCTAGGGGGTCCTGGGGCGGGGGTAGGGGCCCCTCACACAGGGCTGGGCCTCTTTCTTCAGCTCTAGGTCAGATAGCGGTCCAGAATTTTCCTAAGTGCCAGGCACTCACCAGCTGTGTGACCCAGATAAAAAATATCAAACTGCTCAGACTCTTTCTTTTTCTCCTTACCAATAATTTGGGGAAATTCTATCTACTCTGGATTGTTTCAAGTACTGGAACTACATAAACTGAGATGTGTACGAACGTAGGGGCTTCAAAAGAAGGTCCACAAGGAGGAACCTCAGAATGTTAGTGTTTTCATCCTTGTAGGGTTGGCCTGCGTGGTTTCAGTCAGTTTTGCTTTTCTGAAGTTTCTAATTGTTCTGCATTGGATATTTATCACTCATGCAACTAAAAAAGTTTTAAAACTAAAGTACCAAGGCTTGTTTCAAATTGGGGCCATGATCATTAATCTATTTCTAATTTTTATGACATGTACTGTCAAGGAGGAAAGAAGAAAATAAATCGGCTTCTCTCTTTCACTCTCTCTCTCTCCCAGTCTCTCAAGACTCTTCCCTCAAGTAAGAGAAGCTTCCTCCCTTCTACTCTTGGAAAGTCAAGAGTGGATTTTGCTCAGAGGGCGTTCTTCTCTTTTGAACTCACCAAGACCACAGTGCGAGGGAAGGGTGTCCAAGAAATGGAGTTGATTGGCTTTTTCTCTATCTGTCCTTAAAAATAGTCGTGGTAGAAAATGAAGATGACCAAGGAGGAAGACAGAGGAAGAAGGAAGAGAGAAGAGAGAGGGAGAGGGGAAAAAAGCATGGGGAAAGCAGAGGGAGCCAAGGAGGAGAAAAAGATGGACACACATGGAGAAGAAAGAATGGGTGTGGCCGGTGGCGTCTCCTGGTTGCCAGGCCTGTGCGCCTGCGCAGAGCAGTGCCGCCAGGGCTCGCCTGCCCACACCTGGCCACTCGTGGCAGACCTACCTCCATGGGGTACGGCGCACTGAACTCCACCTCGGCTAGATTCCAGACACCGTTCCCTGGCTTGTCCATTTTCCAGATTTCCTCGTAAAGGCCGGCCCCATCCCGAGTGTAGACGGAGAAGATATTGTCATTTCCCTGCTGGAGTTGGTAATAAAATGACAGGCA
This sequence comes from Suricata suricatta, assembly GCF_006229205.1. Lineage (NCBI taxonomy): Eukaryota > Metazoa > Chordata > Mammalia > Carnivora > Herpestidae > Suricata > Suricata suricatta. Next base: position 78,791,769 of record NC_043712.1, read on the forward strand.
GCCGGACATGGGGGCCGTGGTCATCGGGGAGATGAGTTGCGCCACCTCCTGGAAGTGCTTGACGTAAACCGAGTCCACGTACATGTAGTGGCCTGAAAATCACACCGACGACACACAGCGTTAGGACAGGCGTAGCGGGGAGGAGGGGGGCATGGTTTCAGTTGATGTGATGCGGTTCTGGGATTTACTTCAAAATAATCCGGGTGGAGCGGTGGCGAGGACACGGACGAGTTCAGATGGAAGATGTTTGGTCATGGGTTGCGGGGTGTTGCAGGACAGCGGGTAGGGGCAGGGGGAACACTAGGAGTTCCACGTGCTCGGCTCCGTGCAAAACAACACCCATCCTTTCCCTTTGCCTTACTTTCGGTCGAAGTGAAATACATATCTACAAAGGTAGAAGCATCAGCTGCAAAGTGCTGGAATGTTCAGGAGTTGAACACAGCTGTGGAAAGAAACAGAACCTTACCCCAGAAGCCCCCCCACCCCCTCCCCAGGCTTTCTGTGAGTTACCAGATTTCTAAGAACATACCAGGCATACCATCTGCTCCTACAGGGGCACAGAAGGGCCCTCCTGTACAGCTTTACAACCTACGCAAAATGTCATGGAATCTTTTTTTTGAGAGAAACTAAGATTTTGTCTTCAAACGAGATGAAAGATTGTGTCTCTCTAACAGAACATGTAGACAGGCTTGGGATTGGGGTGGTGGGACTTGGGACACCGCTCTTGGCCAGGCCTTGGTGGGCTCTGGGCCTGGAGGCTGACCTCCCTCAGAGGCATTTTGAGAAACAGATACACCAGGAAGCAGAATGGGAGGAGCCGGGACTTGGCACTGAAGACACCGGAGGTTGATCCAGGCCGGACCTTGACCGGGGGTGAGTTACTGACTATCTCTGGGCTTCAGTGTCCTGATTCCACAGTGAGAACCAGATACATCCCTCCTGGGGCTGATTTGAGCATTAAACGAGATTATGTATGTCAAGTGCTTAGCGTGAGCCTGGCACATTGTAATCGCCTGACACCATTATAATGAAATAAAGGAATGTCATTAATGGGTCCGTTACCATGCCTTCCTCATTGTCTGTTTTGTGAAAAGGGTAGTTGTTATTATTAGCAATTTAAGCTGCGGTGATGGAGGAGGGCAAGGCAATGTAGCTTCAGCAAAATGAGCTTTTGTATTTATAAGTTCAGAACAATTACAGCTTAGTATCTTTGTTTTAGTACATGGTGCCTATTAATAATACTCCCTTTCATCCTCAGCAGTAAGGAGATTAGCAAGGAGATTAGCCTTCATAGGCTGGATGCTTGCCCTGCTTCTAGAACACCACTCGGTGTGCAACAGGCCCCCGACAAATGATTATTCAAAGTGCAGATACGGCCTCAGAAAGCTTCTCCCCTCAACAGGGCAGTGGGGACAGGCGGATAAATCAAGGCCCGCGTTCTCCTGGTAGCAAATTGCTCTACCCCCTGAATCATCTCCCTTGTTGAACTATAATTTCTCTCGGCATCTTGCCAAGCCATGCCACTGTGAACAAATGGTGATCACAAACTCAGATGACCGGAAGGGGCCAACCAGATCAAGTATACAAAAGTGGAGTGAGTCAGGGAGAAATCAGAGTGATCAAATTAGTTGCCGACATTTGAAATCATCTTTCATCAGCAACGAGAAACAGAAGTCAGGTTCCTCTGGGAAAAAAATTAGAAAATCTGATAGCGCTGAGCCCATCTTCTTGTGCGGCACTGACCAGCTGGCAGGAAGGGGTGAGGGCCCCTTGCATGGGCCCTTGTTCTCTGGTCCCAAGACCGGCTGCATCCTTCCCTCTGCTACCAGCTGATGCCCTGACATCCAGCCTTGTGCCTCAAGCTTTTCCTATGAAGCTCAAAATCAAAATTTTGATAGCGAATCTATCCATTTAAAAAATGACAGCCCCTGTATTAGTTTGCTAGTGTGGCAAAATGAAGGAGCACAAACGCGTGGCTTAAACAACAGAAATATATATATTCTTCCCAGCTCGGGAGGCTAGAAGTCTCAGATCAAGGTTTCGGCAGGATTGGCTCCTCCCCACGGCCGAGAAGGAGAATCCAGGCCACGCCTCCGTCCTAGCACCAAGGGGTGGGCTGGCCATCTGTGGCCTTCCTTGGCTGACAGATCTCTGCCTTCATAGGCATGTGGTGTCCTCCCTCTGCACAGGTCTCTCGCTGGGTCTAGATCTGCCTCCCCCTCACGTTTATAAAGACACCGGTCATACTGGATTAGGGACCTCCTTCAGGATGACCTCGTCTTCACTGATTATATCTGCAACAACCCTACTGCCAAAGAAGGTCACACTCTGAAGTACTGGGGAGTTAGGGCTTCGACATACGGTTTTGAGGAAATACAATTCAACCCATAACATCCCCCGCCGCAATTTTTTAAACTCTGTACATGCCAAATAAACATATCTGCAGGCTGGAAACAGCTGACGGGCTCTCACTTTGCTGACTCTGGAAGTGATCTTGTTTTATTTTATTTTACTTTATTTTATATTTTTATTATTTTATTTTATTTTATTTTATTTTATTTTATTTTATGAGAGAGTAAACAAGCAAGTACGAGTGGAGGGGGGCACAGAGAGAGGGAGAGAGAGAATCCCAAGCAGACTCTGCATTGTCAGTGCAGAGCCCAACTTGGGGCTCAAACTAACGAACTAAGAGATCATCACCTGAGCCGAAATCAAGAGTCGGACACTTAACTGACTGGGCCACCCAGGCGCCTCTGGGAAGGGATTTTAAAGGAAGAATCAGAACGTCAGACTAAACAGAATCAGAGAAATGTCGGCCCTGGAAGGAAGGCCACGCCCCCCATCCTAAGCCCAGTGCCCCCTGCAGCATGGTGGGGGCCGGCCAGCCTCAGCGAGAACACTTAACTTATGGGGAGCGCATGTCACCTGCTGGTCTCTGTGGCTCCCTTTGCTCACTGAGGACTCTGTGTCAAAGGCAGAGAGGAAATATTTCATGCTCTCTGTAACAGGTCTTCCAATGAAACAGAATCTGTCTCCCTGATATGCCAGTGTAGAGGGGTGGGACACGGGGAGGAGAGACCTAACACTCTGTTACCCTGGGACTTCATTGTAGGGGCCAAGCAGGTGGGCTGCTGACACGTCCTTCAGTTGAACTTGCTGCAGGGACCACATTTGACTGAGAGCCTCCAGCTACCGTGCCTTTGGATCCACATCAGGGTCTGTGCCAAGGCCACGTACACTGACCTTTCTCAGCTTGTGACCAAGCACAACAGGAGCGGGGACCATCCTGCCTCACATGGGGTTGTCAGCAACTCCCCATCCGCCCGACCTCTCCCTCCCACATATCAGCCTTCCTTCCTGTGCTGAAGGCCCTCCCCTGCAGGGGCCACATGATGACATTCTTGGGTCCCTGCTGCTGTGGGCCCATTTCTCCTTAAAAAATATTAGGGCCACCAGGGTGGCTCAGTCTGTTCAGTGTCTGACATCAGCTCAGGTCATGATCTCATCAGGCTCTGCTCGGACAGTGCGGAGCCTGCTTGGGATTCTCTCTCTCTCTCTGCCCCTCGCCCCTCAAAATAAAAATATAAACTTAAAAAATATTAAACATTATATGTTATGACTGCATTGGTATAAAGATAAACATAATTTAGGCAGATTTATTGTATTTGTTGTCATTGCATTCATTTATTTCTTCTAGATTTTATGTGATTTTTTTAAATGTTTTATTTATTTTTTGAGAGAGACAGAGAGAGAGAGACAAAGATAGCATGAGCAGGGGAGGATCAGAGAAAGAGGGAGACATAGAATCTGAAGCAGGTTCCAGGCTCTGAGCTAGCTGTCAGCACAGAGCCGGATGCAAGGCTCGAACCCACAAATGTGAGATCATGACCTGAGCCGAAGTCGGAGGCTTAACCAACTGAGCCACCCAGGCGCCCCAATTTCTTCTGATTTTTAGGATGGATACAAGGAAAACATTCTCGTGGACCCCTACAATTGTCCTGACTCCTGGGCAGTGTGACACTCTGCCTAACAGCACGTGACCAGTCCAGCTGCTCCCTTATCCTTCACAGCCATTCGTCTCTTTCCCAACTCATCCAAGCTTCGTGTCTTCTTGGAGGATCCAAAGTGACACAGCTGTGAAGAGGGAGCACCTCCAAAGCCTCCAGGAGACTTGCGGTGAACCCTGGAGACCTCACAATCCACTTCCAAGTGTTCTATTTGTGGAGCGCACAGTAGCCGTGCTTAGAGAAATGTCTCACATCCAGTCCGAATGTGAATTCATCTTCCTCACACTTGACAGGTATCTGATAGCTTTCTTCTTCTTTTTTTTTTTTAATATTTATTTATTATTTTTGAGAGAGAGCGTGCGCACAAACAGGGGAGGGGCAAGAGAGAGAGGGAAACAGAGGATCCGAAGTGGGCTCTGTGCTGACAGCAGGGAGCCCAAGGCAGGGCTCGAACTTACAGACTGTGAGATCATGACCTGAGCCGAAGTCTGACGCTCAGTCGCCTGAGCAACCCAGGCGCCCTTGATAATCTTTAAAGGCTAGCTCCTCACCTGCTGTGTGCACAGTATTTTAATCCCCGACTTTACTGTTCAAGTGCTTCATGAACAACTCATGTATGAAACAGTCAGCTGAGCGAGCCACAGTCTCGTTTGTGATCCAAACACCATCCGGCAAACACAATGTGACGTGCCCACAGTGAGTCAGAGAGGCTGCTGGTACTGAGACTAGGACTGCTGACACCGTCTTCTACAGAGCCGCTAGCCTAGACCACATTCTGCTGCCCTCCCCGCCCCACCCCTCCGCCGTTCAGTTGTTGCCAAAGTTGGGTACTATTTCCTGACAATCCGAGTAAGACTATTTCTCACTGGGAAACAAAAGGTAGCTGGCTCATCAGAAGTAAATCATCTCAGTTGAAGGGGGCGGGGGGGGGGGGTTTCAGAAGTCACCAGGTGTCTGCCCTGGGAGGCCAAGTTCAGGGTGTATCATCCTTCCTACCCTGAGGAAGAGCAAATGGTTGGGTGAATGCAGGCACCGTTTTGTGTCCCTTCTGAGGACGGGAATGAGGAAGGTATTCTTGGGAAATTATATCTCTGGTATCTGGTATTATGAGAATGTTCCTGCCAAGCTCAGGGAGGCCAGCCCTGCTATCTGGCCTCTCTCTGGCTTCTAGGGCCTCCAGAATTCCCGGGAGAGGCATTTTTTTTTTAAACTCAGATCCTCCAAGTGTGAGTAGAATGTAACTAGGTAGTGATGGACCCTAGATGTCCAGACCCTGATATTAACCAGACCACTGGGGGTCCCGCAGGCCACGCAGACTGTTAAGTATTCACACTTTAACTGGATGTGAAAGAGTCTATAAAGGGGCATTGAGTCCATACAACTGAAACCTGAGTTCACTGCCACTCCCCTGAAGTCATTGCTGCTTTGCCATACGCAGACTGTGAGCCAGTCTATCCTTCCCTGATTCTGGATTATACACAAAGAGGCTACAGCTTCTAGGGGAAAAAATAACCAATTTCTAATTCTGCCGAAAGATCAAAATCTCTGTGATGCCAGCCCAAGGCCCCTTCCGGGACCACGCGCGCAGTGAAGGCACAGTATCCTTGCTTTGGCCGCACACCACTTCCAGCAGCCTCTGGGTACTCGCTCAACAGCTCATGTGGAACCAGGAGCCTTTGAGAGGCAGCCATTTCCCCTTGATTTAGGGGGTAAGAAAAGCCCTTGAAGGCAGTTCCTGAACTTTTATTTTCAAACAGCCTGCTAACCGGCTTGCCACAAAAACTGGCCTCGGCTTGGCTTCAATGTCAAGGCTTCCTCTGACTCAGCTGTGATTCTGCCTTTTTGGCCACATTCGTGCCCCAGTCGTGGTGTCTGTACCCGTGTCGTGTTGTCTGGACAGGCGTCTCCTGGGTACGAAGGGGAATGTGGTCTGAAGAAAGGCTGGAAAACCCACTGGTCTGCTTCCGGAGGAGAGAGCACCCGGAGACAGGAAGGCGTCACGCCTGCTCTCCCGGTCTATGAATCCAACACTGATCTTCATGGATCTTTTGTTGTGAGGGTTTGGGTACGTTTTACTATATCAGAATCAGACTGATACAGCTTTCAGAGACGACACGAATGTGAACATGAGTGGGAGGTCACCTAGTCTCTGCTCAGACCTCAGGGCCAAGAACAATGGGTGACGAGGACCTCGACTCGGTGGTGTCAGAATATGCTCTGTTTTGGCACCCCTGGCAACTAAGCCAGTGTCACCCCTCCCGCAGCCTGAATATCTGTGGGCAGAGGAGGAGGGGAGGGGTCGTAGACAGGGTCTCTTTGAAGACAGGTGTCCCGGAGCGAGCCTGTCATGTTTTATTTTGACCTCTGAAGGGAAGGACAAGGGATTGTTTCCCTTTTCTTATCTTGATCCAAGAGAGGGAAAGAGCAGAGGAGGGAGACCCCGTCCAGCCTCACCCCTGACCCACGCTTGCAGAACTTCCTGGTTTTGCAATTGATCTGGGCCTCAGCAAGAAGGTGCTTGGAGCTCTCGGGAGGACCCGATCAGTAGTAACTGGGGCTGGTGGGGTACAGAGGCTGGCACCTGAATCTTGACAGCATCCATCCAGGGGACGAGATGTCTGGGGACAGAGTGGAGAGAAACAATTCGGTTGCCAGCGAACTAGAACTTCCAGAGTTTGGTGGGGCAAAGATTTGAGTCTTCCCTTAGCCTAACTGGGCGACTCGGAAGGTGGCTGGGCCAGAAACTCTTGAAAGGAACCCTTTCCAGAGGATTGTGTGCAGGGTGGTAACTCCACCAGACAGGGACTGGAGGACGGGGAGCGTACCACTGCCTACAGGTGCCTAAGGGGATTCCTAGATGGCCAGCCAGCAGGGCCATCACCCCTGCGTGGGAAATAGTGACGTGGTACTCCCCACTGGCGGTGAGAGGAATGGGCAGCATTTGTCACCTCAACTCCTCTGCCCCCTGCCCTTCCTTTTCTGTTCCACTGTCACACCGCCTCTTAATCTGGAGGGACCAAAGCAGCACAGTGAGTGGGAGAAGAGGAGGGAAAAGCAACGGAAGTGTGAACAAATGGCACACAAACCCGTCTCTCTGTGGCTCTACTGTGCTTCGGTCTGGGGGGAGATTTGAGTCGGGTGAGATGCTGGAGGTTTGACTGGACTGAACTTAACCCTTGAAAAGGAGGCTGTCAGTAAGTACTTGAAAGTGACCAGAAAGCTGAGGGAAGTCATCCAAGGACAGGGAAAGGCGACCGAGCAGAGCTCGCACAAGGCAGGGTGAGAAAATGAATAACGCGGCTTCCCTGCTGAGAGCTTACACAGGAACCAAATGGATCAATGCAGAGAGTAAGTTGATAGCGCCGTTAAGATGATGCTTGAGCTCAGTCTGAACTGAAAGGAGAAAAGAGGGCCATGAATTATGGAAAGATGATCCATCCATCTCATGGCCTTGGAGGAAATAAAATCACTCTGACCTTAATTTAGGTTTTGACACCTTGCTCAGCTCCTACAGTGGCACCGCAGCACATACAAATTTTAAAATCTCAGCAAAGGGCACCTGGGTGGCTCAGTCAGTTAAATGTCTGACTCTGTTTCAGGTCATGATCTCACAGTTCGTGGGTTTGAACCCCATGTCAGGCTCTGTGCTGACAGCTCGGAGCCTGGAGCCTGCTTCAGATTCTGTGTCTCCCTCACTCTCTGCCCCACCCTCTCTCTCTCTCCCAAAAAATAAATAAATATTAAAAAAAAAAAAAGCTCAGCAAAGAAACAGATATCCCTCATTATTTTCCCAGCAATGGTCTTCCTTTTTGCCAAGGCAGATAGGAAACGGTAATTATCTGAGCTGTCCGTAGGTTACCTCCTGAAAGATTCTGTTTTGCTTCATAAAATATTAACAAAGGAAAAAATCCGTATGTGATGAATCAGAATGGGGTAAGAAAAAGCAGGATAATATCCCATCCCCTCCAATATTCCCAAGATGTCCCACCAGAGTTCCTACTGCGTTGTTTTAGCCATTTGCCATCGTTAGATAAACCTTTGGAGACAGAGTGCTCATTTGAAAAAGCTGAGTCATGGTTTGGGGTTAACTGTTAAAACACACGGCCCAAGAAAGGAAAATTCACATATGCGTCATATTTGTCAAATATTATATTCCCTCTTCCCTTTTCTTTTAAAAATTTTTAAACAGTTATTTATTTTTGAGACACAGAGAGACAGAGCATGAGCAGGGGAGGGGCAGAGAGAGAGGGAAACACAGAATCTGAAACGGGCTCCAGGCTCTGAGCTGGCAGCACAGAACCTGACGCGGGGAGTGAACCCACGAACTGTGAGATCATGACCTGAAACAGAGTCAGACACTTAACTGACTGAGCCACCCAGGCGCCCTTTGCTGAGATCGTGGCATGAGCGGAAGTTGGAAGCTCAGCTGATAGAGCCACACACACACACACACACGTGCCCCTCACTCTTCCCTCTTCTACAACACAAAGGCTAGAGCCCTCGGGGGAAGAGGTCGCTCAAACTCTTGAAGTTTCTGAGCAGGTGCCCAGCTTCCCTCACCCCTGCCGTTCAGTTCTGTGGTTTTCACCTGAATAGCAAAGGCGTAAGCTGTTTCCTATAGATGAATAAACATGATAAGAGTTTTTTGTGAGTTTTTTTGTGTTTTTTTTTCTTTTAGCAAAATCTGCTGATCTGGGCAGACATCTGCACCATTTAATCTTTGCTTTGCTGCCCAAATTGATAGAGCTCAGGAAAAAAATCAATATACCCAGGAGAAGGCAAATGTAATAAGCAAGGCAGCTCTTCTCTTATTTAGAGCACCAGAGGGGTTTTGTTCCCACCCACAAGCAATTCCGGCCAACATTTTGAGTCCTATGGGCAGAGAGCTGTCTGTATATGTCAGGTAAATATCTGAGACTCTTTAGACTCATCTCTTTTAGTCCCCTCTCGCGCAGGAGGAAGCCTTATACAGGAGTCCGGGTGTGAGGAGTGTGAGTGTGTGCGTGCACACGTGTGTGCATGCATCTGTGTATGTGCTTTGGGTGAAGATGAGCTGGCTGTCTGGAAACAATTAGTCAAAAACATCAGTGTAGGGAGCACCTGGGTGGCTCAGTCAGTTCAGCACCCGACTCTTGATTTCAGCTCAGGTCTTGATCCCAAGGTCGTGGGACTGAGCCCCATGTTGGGCTCTGCATTGAGCGTAAAGCCTGCTCAGGAATCTGTCTCTCTCTCTCCCTTTGCCTTTCTCCCCCATTCACACTCTCCCAAATAAAATAAAATAAAATAAAGTAAAATAAAATGAAATAATCAGTGTAAAAGCTCAAGAGAAATTGGAGTGAAATAGCAGAGATCCAGGAGGAGAGAGTAGAATGTAGGCACCCCGGCTTCTGGCTTGTCATAAGCAGGAACATAACCTAGGTCTAGGAGCTACTCTGCTATCATTTTATATCCCAGCATGCTCAAAAACTCTCCATCCATCTGGCCAAATATCAGTTCTGAGATTACCTCTTCTAGAAAGCTTTCCCTGAATCCCAAAACCAATGTGATCTTTCACTTTTCTGCAGTCCCGTATCATTTATTTCACATCTCTGCTAGTCATGCATCACTGTGAAAATTTACATTTGAATAATTTTAGAAATGCCACTAGATACATTAACGCAGAACTGTATTAAAGGCACTGAGAAGTCCTGAAATAAACCTGTTGAGGTTTCTTTAGCTCAGGGTTTCCTCTGTTTATTTCCCCCTAGTTACAATGAGTGGTGAATTTGGAGATTTTGATGAGTAGCATTTAGGAGTAAAACACTAGACACAGCCTGAGACGTCGAGGGATTGCCCAAAGTAATCCAGCATGCGGATAACTAGGTTTGGAGGACAAGTGTTCAATTCCTTGCCTGGTCTTCTTTCTCTGCCCCTTCTTGACACAGATACAGTCAAATGTTCCATGGTCCCAGATGAGAGCAAGGAAGTCCTAAGGGGGGTGTACTCCTCAGAGGATGGGTGACACTCCAGTCAAATGCAGGACCCACAGTAGGGCACAGATCTGCTGCCTCTCCTAAGATATGTGTGTTCTCCTGAGCAAACTGGTCCTCACCATCGTTGAGGATGAAAACTGATGTGGGGCACCTGTCTGGCTCAGTAGGTGAAGCATGTGACTCTTATCTAGGTGTTGTGGGTCCCACATTGGGTGTAGAGATTATTTAAAAAATAAAAACTTCTTAGAAAAAATACAGATGATGTAGTGGTCATGATTAGATCATGATACTGGCTACTCAGAGGATCTGCCTCTGGAACTAATTTTTAAGTAAATGATTTGGGAAAGGTTCTTCAATACTTCCCCATATTTAATTTTGGACATATATGATCATGACACCAAGGATTAGAGCAACTTTAATGTACTAGTCTTTCAAGATTCTCTCTGCTCCCTGTTCTATATCGCTAAGACATAGAGGCATGTTACGTTCGTTGTCTTAGCTCTTTAAACAAAGGTTTCAAGAGTTGGTAACATTTTATTCTTTGAATGAACCCAGTTGTTATTTATTTAAACATCTTAAAAAAATTTATTTATTTTTGAGAGAGAGAGAGAGAGAGCATGAACAGAGGAGGGGCAAAGAGAGAAGGAGACACAGAATCTGAAGCAGGCTCCAGGCTGTGAGCTGACAGCACAGAGTCCAACGTGGGGCTTGAACCCACGAACTGTGAGATCATGACCTGAGCTGAAGTTGGACGCTTAACCGACTGAGCCACCCGGGCGCCCTGAACCCAGTTGTTATTTAAAATACTCATGCAGAAGGCTCCTGGGGGGATCCGTCGGATAAGCGTCTGACTCTTGGTTTCGGCTCAGGTTACCATCTCACAGTTTCATGAGTTCAAGCCCCGTGTCGGGATCTGCACTGACAGCACAGAGCCTGCTTGGGATTCTCTGTCTCCCCCCTCTCTTTGTACCTTCCCTACTCGCACTGTCTTTGTCTTTCTCAAAATATATAAATAAGTTTTTTAAAAAATGCTCATGCAGATTCATGGATTAATCTGTCACATGCTAGGATATCACCCACTCAGCACATGATACTCAATTACAGTGTGGTTCCTAGAAGTGGAAACAGGCTATGTGTCTGTAGGGTCACAGTGTGTGTGAGTGTGTGTGTGTGTGTGTGTGTGTGTGTGTGTATCCCAATTTGTCATTTCCAAAAGTGCTAACCCTTCCTTTTAAAAGAAGGAAGTGAAAATGTTTTGTCTTTTGTAATCCCAATTATTTATGTAAGTGACCTTAGATGTATCTAGAGAAATCACTTCTGGCGTGTTTATTGTTCTCTTGTTCTACCATTTGGTCCTCAATCTGCTGAGATAATCAGCGTCTGGTTAACCAAACTAAATACCTTGTCGTGATCGCATCCCTCCCCGCCCAGAGGCCGCATCCCTCCCCGCCCAGAGGCCGCATCCCTCCCTGCCCAGAGGCCGCATCCCTCCCTGCCCAGAGGCCGCAGCGATGGCCTCCCATTGTCAACAGAATAAAGTTAAAATCTCTTTCCTGGCCTGTGAGGCCTCATCTCTGCCTGTCAAGATCACTCCCATCCCTCAGAAGCAGTCGGCGTTTATCAGGTCCTCCAGGACACCCCAGCAGTCAGTGACCCCTCCTGTCTCCAAATACCCAGCACGTCTGTTTTTCTGAGCGAAGTGGGGAGACCAGTCTTAGGGCCCGGGCCACACACTACCTTGTCCTACCTCCACGTGCGGTAGACATCTTTTTCCCTTTCTCGGATGTATGTTCTTTGAAACTGGGCAAGGGCCAGAGGAGAAGTGTCACTTTCCTGGCATTTTCCCAGTCAGCCCTCGTACAGGGTCAAATGAATGAAAATGGTAGATCCAAGGTCAGATTTGTGTGAAACAGGTGAACCCAGGAGACGCCAACCTTTTCATACAAACATTTCGTACTGGACATGTTAAAAAAAGAAAAGGAACATATAAATGAAGGTTGTGAGATAGAAGTTGGCTAACTGGGCCTGGCCTGAAGATGTCTTTTATTGGCCCATGCGGTGTTTTTAAAGAAAATATTTACCAATTTAAAAAACTAGAGAAATTTCATATAAAACCCCTGCCTTTCTGATTGCGTTTAGAAATCAAAAGATCTGCGCCCTAACCCCCCGCCCCCCGGACCTGCCTCCTCACGTCGGCAGCTGAGGCCCCGGCACAGGGTCTGTGGTCTCTAGTTTGCCACAGACCTCACCCAGCCCAGGCGTCACTCACTTCATAACATCAGCCTGGCTCCTCTAGGAAATTAAGTGTGAGTCTGACTATAATCTAGGAGACAGAACAGGAGTAACAAAAGGGAACAGTAAGGTCAGGATGGAGATCGCCTAGAGCAAAGATGAGCCGCAGCATGGGAACTTAAAAAACAGTTGGAGACAAAGTTACAAATATCCATATAAAAATAAATTACCATGAATGAGGAGCAAAGTAAAGAACTATGTTCTTTAAAAGGTGCCACACCTTCAGGTGTGGGGACACATTGTCATCATCAGCAATTTATTGGGACTGAGCAGATGACCTCAGTATCCGCACGACAGCATATCAAAGTAGAAAAAGGGACTGTTTGTCACAGAACCAATATTCCTATTCTTGCTCTCGATGGAAAGTCAGTTACCAGAATCTGGCTCATCAGCCAGACCTCGGGGTTGAGGACTGGAACGTCCTGTAACTGTCGGGGGACCGTGGCTTTCATGAAGCCTGCCGGGGTCCAGGGGAGGGCCCTGTCATAATTCTTACGAAGTAAGCCCTTGCCCGTGTCTCCCTTTCTGTGGAAGCTTTCTCCTCAAAGTCACCTCGTCACCAATCACCTCTGCTCTCCTCCATCTTCCTGCAGAGGCCACCCACGTGGCCACTAGGTGGCCCTGGTGTCCGGCACTGTCAGGATTCCTCACTGGGAACTTAGGCTCCCCTCAGGGCCACTTGGGAAGAAGTTCTTTTTTTTTTTTTTTTTAATTTTTTTTAATGTTTTATTTATTTTTGATACAGAGAGAGACAGAGCATGAGAGGGGGAGGGGCAGAGAGAGAAGGAGACACAGAACCAGAAACAGGCTCCAGGCTCTGAGCTAGCTGTCAGCACAGAGCCTGACGCGGGGCTCGAACCCACGAACGTGAGATCTGACCTGAGCCGAAGTCAGAGGCTTAACCGACTGAGCCACCCAGGCGCCCCGGGAAGAAGTTCTTAAGGACTTGTTCCCACCACTCCACCTACTCTTCCGTGAAAAGTAACCTAGGATCGTTGCAGCCTTGTCTTTAGAAATAAGAAATACCAGACAACAAACAGATGAGAAAGCAGAACATAATATGGAAATGTGAAGACAGGAAGGCCAGGTCACAGGCGAAGAGAAGCCTTTAACTGCGCGGCCTTCTCCTTGCTTAGAGAGCTTCCGTCTGAGGTTTGCCTCAACCTCGCGGCCCCTTCTCGCCTCTCTTCCACCAGGCCTCCCGTCCCTACTCACCCTTCTTCTCCTCTCTCTGTTGATGAGGCCACCGTGGGGTCGATGCAGCAGGGAAGGGGGAAGAGGCAGAAGCACTTATTCTGGGAAAAGGCCTCGTCTGTCCCCAGCTCACCTAGTTCATTCCTGAAGGTGTGGTCCTGCGGGAGAATGGAAGGGGAGTTCCGAATATTTCCTCCTCCGACAAACCAGTTCACGTTGGGGTTCCAGAGGTTCAAAAAGCCACACAGGTGGGTTTCTTCAAAGTCACATTCTGGAAGGAGAGAGATAAAGACGCGCTGGGTGGAGACGCAGTCACGCCACGCGTGTGTTCCTCCATCCTGCAGAGTTCACTCTTAGATACTCAGATTTGTGTCTCATTCCCTTTGACCACGGAAGTTCTGCACCAGGATCCCTGGACAATACCGGAAAGTGCGTCCATGGATGATGACCCTTCCACATCTAGTCACGTGCCTTGCTGCATGCCTTTTCTTAGCCTCTGCTTCCTCATCTGTGAAATGAGGGGTCACTCCCAACACAGGGCTGTCGTAAACGCGGACAGCTCCCAACACAAAGCTGGGCACAAGCTTAGTGCTTGGTGGATCGGCTCCCGGGCTCCACAGCTCCGTGTAGGACTACTCTTCCCAGCGTCAGAGGAGAGACGGGATACCAGGGCTGAGGACAGGCTTCCTCGATGCTAACAGCCCCTGCTTTTCTTATTAACAAGAAGTAGTTCCAATAGGCAGGGAAGGCATGTCCTAAGCTCTGGGCCCTTCTGCTGCTACTGAACGGAGAAAGAGGGGAAATAAAGAGGCTTCACACCCCCTCACCACGTTGAGTAGCACTGCATGTTTGCACAGATAAACTGTTCCCAGTCAACAGACTCCTTCAGAGGGAGTAAGAAGTTCACAAACCACTGCCTCTGTTGACTCCCATAATCACCAGCTAAAAATAGGATATACGATTGTCCTGGTCCTCTCCCGTTGCCCTTGCAGACCCCTCCCCTACCTTTTTCCACTCTACCTTGTCCACTGTCTCAATGGCTTCCCCTGCCTCCTGGCTTCCTGTTGGATTCGACCAGTGGAAAGTGGGAGGAGAACGAGGTTGGTGGTGCTCATTCCCCCAGCTCCTTCCCTGCCAGGTCACCATGGGTTGGCCGTGTCCCTCCAGAGGGCACAGGTCTTGGCAAGGAGCCCTCATCACACAGCCACGGGCTCCAGGCTCTGGTAGCCCCTCCTCTCTTGCCCTAATGACCGATAAATCGTTGCTCTTACTGGTCCTAGGTTACCACAGAAGCTTTTGCTGGTTTCCATTACCCACCCACCCCTTTGTAACCCCTAATGAGGCTTCTTCAAATGACTCAGGTTGAATGGACCCTCTGTTTCCGCTTTCCTGCCAGGACCCTGACTGCTAGGGTTATTGATGTTTTTGCGTTAGCCATCACTTAAAAAATTTAAGATTTTCATCTGCGGCTTTTCCACTGCAGTGTCTGCCAAGTGTCTGCAGTGACACGCAGTGCCAAAGGCTGCTGAAGAATGAAATAAAAGGCAAAATAGTCCTTCACGTGCCAGGTACTATTCTGAGCCCCTTATCTGAATTAACTTATTTAATCCTCAAGGGTCCCAGGAGGTAGGGACTATTATTAACCTTATTGTACAGAGGGGGAAATAAGCAAAAAGAATGTATGGACAGAAAGCTGAGGGAGGGGACCGTGGATCATGCATCTCAACAAGATAAAAGTATTAACACTCAGTTTGTTTTTTAAACAAACTGGAAGCCACTGAGCATTGAAGAGAGGAAATTAACATTTTAAAAGTGCCTAGCACTGTGTCAGTCACCCTTGACCTCATCAGTTTCCACCTTATTCCTGTGGGGGAAGCATTTATCCCCATTTTACAGGTGGAGAAACAGAGGCTGCAGGGCACAGGGAGTGGAGGAGCCAGCAGGTGGGACTTACCAGGGGGTACATGGGTCTAACCCCACCGCACTCCAGAACACAGTCACATCTCCCCTCTGCCTTCTTTCACTTGCCTCAATATTACACTTGGAAGGGCAGAACAGAGAGGTGAGATTCAGGGAATCAACAAAGCCTCCTTTTTATTCAGAACTGTCTTTGACTCTCTCTCCTCTTCCTCTCCATAGCCATTCAACCTCCAAGGACGTCATTGCCAAAAAGTCTCTCAACTCTACCACCTTCTCCCTACTCAAGCCCAGTGTTAGACCTTCATGGTGCCCTGCTTGTAAAGTTAGAACCTCTTCCTGGGGGTTTTCCTCTCCTACATATTTTCCTTGCTTCCAAATCATTTTCCATGGGGCAGCTGGAGTCACCATGGCCAAAGGCAGCCAAGGCCCCCCGCTCTGCCGACTTTGGGCCCCTGCCAACCATGGAATCATCCACACTCCACAGCAGCTGAGATCAGGATTCTTTCTTAAAATTCTCTTAGCAGTCTTGATTCAACTGGGAACACCCTACTCAGCTTCTGGCCCACACCAGAGCATGCCCTTGGCTTCCTCCCCACTGGGGTCTATGGTAGAGAGCTCTGACCTTCGTACTCTGCCCCTGCACTTGACCACATCCTGCCCCTTCATGAAACCCCAGCTCCAATGCATCGCTGCTGCTCAGTCCTCTCCGATTCCTGTCCTCCTCCTCCGTGTACCCCCACAGCCCGGCCTGGCCGTCGCCAGGAACGCCGTCATTTAGAGGCACAGTGCCAATGGGGGACAGACAGAAGGGGAGCGGCCACGGGGCAGGGACTGTGTCTTCTCTTCACTCCCTCTCAGAAGCCGGCACTTGTTTCAGGAAGCGAGTCAGGTTACAGCTGCTGCATCTCCTTTTCCTTTATGTATCCACCCGGTCCAGGCAAGCTCCACGGGCAGAAACAATGGGTGCCATTCCCTCCCGAAGCATCTAAACTACTATGCATTCTGCATTGACTTCTCTAAAATACTTTGCCTTCAGGACTGATTCAACTGCCTCTGGCAACAGAAAAAGACTCAGAGTCTGATGCATTGAGAGTGGACCCCACTTACCAATACAGTAGCCGGCTGTCATCTTGATCTCAAAGAGTGCAATGCTGGCTGTGTTTCCCTGGCCCAGCACACCTTCTAGTAAAATCTGCACGACACATGAGGAAGCAAGGAGTTAGGCTTCCCACACTGTGTTCTCCCTGGTTCAGTATTTCAGTTCCTGGTCAGGAGCTGCTCCATAACTCACAGCAAAGCGAGATTGCTTGTCTCTGCTAACTGCTACTGGACACCGATCTCAATCTCAGAGCGGGCTTCATTGAAAGAATGTGTGAGTGTGTGTGTGTGTGTGTGTGTGTGTGTGTGTGTGTGTGTGTAAGGTGAGCCAGGTCTCCAGTATACGCTTGGAGCCAGTTGCTTTAATTGTCATCCCAACTACCCCCTTCTCTAGAGCCTCTGGGGGCACCGAGTGGCCGTGGATCGAGAGGAACACCTCAGGAGAAATTCATCCTGAGAATGGCCAGGAACTGAGGGCAGAGACCTCAGGGGGGAAACTGGAGGAGGAGGGGGAGGAGGGGGAGGAGCACAATCAGACCAGGGGTGGGAGACTCCACGGGGGATGGAAGAGGTTCATAAAGCAACTAGGACTTTCTGTGTTGCCGAAAAAATTCTGAAAGTTTTACATAAAGAACAAAGGGCAGCATGACCCTTTATGCGGCTGATTTCAATCACTGCTTGGGTTCACATTTGGTCCAGTTTCTGGAAGTATTTCTTTTCCTTATGTGATTTTAGCCCAATCTCTGCAGCTATGCAGGTAGACTTAGGACGTGACCGACGGCCAGGAAGACAGTGTGCCCCGGGGGCCTCGGACCTCAATCTTCCCTCAGTCGCCGCTCCTGCCTGACGGCTGTGCTGCATGTAGCAGGGGAGAGGAGAGCACACCACTGCAACCCTGTGTGAGCGGAGAGGTGAGAAAGGGAATTGAAAAGGGAATTAGAAATGGGGGGGCGCGCCTGGGTGGCTCAGTCGGTTAAGCATCTGGTTTTGGCTCAAGTCATGATCTCATGGTTCGTGAGTTTGAGGCTCACGTCAGGTTCTCTGCAGTCACCACAGAGCCTGCTTTGGATCCTCTGCACCCCCCTTCCCTCTCTCTCTTTCTCAAAAGTAAATAAACATTAAAAAAAAAAAAGAAGTGAGAATGTTTCCTAAAGCCATTTAGAAAACAAATTTTCACTGAACAGGTTGGTTTAGGCTCCATTTGGCTTCTCACAGAAGTCCCACTTAAATAGACAAGAACAAAATCTGAGAAGTTCTTCTAAAGAATAAGCAAAATATCAACTTACTAATTATTAATTATTTATATTCTTCTGGAATGCATTGGTTTTTTAAAATGTTTATTTAATTTTGAGAGAGTGAGAGAAAAAGAGAGAGAGAGAGAAGGAGGAGGAGGAAGAGAGAGAGAGAATCCCAAGCAGGATCTGTGCTGTCAGCACAGAGCCTGATGTGGGGCTCAGTTTCACAAACCACGAGATCATGACCTGAGCTGAAACCAAGAGTCGGATGCTTAACCGCCGGACCCCTCAGGCGCCCCCGGGGTTCATCTCATATGAGGCGGTGCGTCCTAACAGAGATAACTAACATCAGTGGCAGGAATTTTCATCTGATCTCAGAATAGCATAATGCTATGTGGTAAGCCTTGTGCCTAAATTCCACCTACCTGGAATTTCTTGGAACTGTTTTGTAAGTCCAAGCTGGCTATGAGCCAGCTGTCAGAAGGCTCCTTAGCCGACCAAAGCAAGCGATCAAAGCTTTCATCTTCAAATCTCAAGTAGAGGTTCAGCCGGCTGGTCTCTGATGAGAACGGTGAAGACGCGGTTATCTGGTAGACCAGTCGGAGGCAGCTCCATTCCTCAGCCTGTAGGTCAGGACTTAGCAGCACGGCCTTTTCGCCCTGCTTGGCAAAGGAGGTGTCCACATACACGTAATGGCCTGGAAAGAGAAAGGGGCCCCGGCAAGGGTCAGTCTGCTGTTTGCATCCCACAACTGCAGTCCAGCGAAGATACAGCCTGCAGAAGCGTCTCGACGGCCTACGGAATGCTGCCTGAACGTGGGATCTCTGCCTCTCGTGAAAAATCAGAAGGTCCTGCAACACCGAGACCACCGTCACGTGACACATGACAACCACAGGCTAGAGCTAAGTAGTGCTGCCTCTTCAGAGGGTGACATGGGAGCTCCATTTTGCCACAATCCCCACTACTCCCTGTTACCTTCTGAGGCTGAAGCCAAGAGTCCGTGGCCTATTCTGATCTTACACCAGGCCCATGCAGCATGCGGCTTTCATCTTCCTGGTCCCCGTATGCACGAGAGTTTGAGAAGTCAGGCTAAGGGGCTGCAGAAGCCAGAGAAGCAGCGTGCCTCTGCTGGAGTCCCAGTATCTTGGGGGACTCAACCTTCCCCCTCCATGCTCCCCACACACCCAGTGATTCGATCTGCATCTAACTGGTATCATTACAGCACACTGAATTTATTTGGTTGCTGCAGATCTTGGGGGCCTAGGCAGAAAAAGTTCAGTGTCCGCTAAACCTCACAGTTCTGATACCTAAAAGGGAAATGATAACACCATGGAGAACAGGCTACTCATCACTTCCTTCTCCTCCACCCCCTCCTCCTTCCTCTGCTTTCCCTGCTCTTCTTCCCTTCTCTCTTCTCCTTTCCCCTTCCCCCCACCCTCCTCCTCAGCCTCTTCCTTTCCTTGCCCTCCTTATACTCCCCCCCCTTCCTCCTCCCTTCCCCTACTCCTGATACTGATAGGTGGAGATCTGCGGGCTATACCAGGATGTAGAACAGAGTTTCTATGAAAAAAAATGAAACAAAACCGATTGGAAGCAAGAACTGCAACCCGAGCCTTCTGAATCTGATTCTGGTGGGTGACTTCCGACAGCAGAGACCTGATGTGCTGTGTGCTCGGGGACCCACCGCCCGCGGGGCCTGCCCTCTCAAGCTTGCTCAGAGGTTCCCATATTCGTGGCCAGTATCTAACCTGCAGGCTTCCATCCTGGGACCCCTTGCATTTTGGGCTACCTGACATCAAACTCTTACTAGAAAGGCCCTGAAACTCCCCTTTGCTTTGCTTGATGTCCTTCAGCCCCTCCTCCCACACTCGTTGCCCCAAATACCCACCCCAGCCAGGCCCCCTGGGCTTTCGTGGTGAGCACGGGTGGGCCAGTAGGTGCTCAGCTAATGGGCAGCCTCGCAGGCGGGCATAGTCTTCAGGGAGCCTCACTGGCCGCGGAGGGTTTGGAGACCAACTTCCATCTCCAGTGGGCAGCGTTTCAACACGGCGACCACCCTCCCGGTACAAAGAGCAACTGTGCTTCTAGACGCTTGGCCAGGCTGTAATCGTCACCAATACCACGGCCCCGCACACAGCGCACACTCACTACGAACCAGGCGCTGCCTGCGTGCTCCACATGTGTTTCCTAGCTGTGGTCCCGCTGTTATTTGAAGCACTAGTGTTCTTGAGGCCAACTCCTTTCTTAAACAGAAATGGCCGCTTCTCTGTGGCATTCCATCCTCATTTCCAGCTCTCTGCTCCTGTCCCCAAAGAAGGGACTCAAAGCAGGCTGGTAGTGGGGTGGGCATGCGGATTGGGGGAGCTCCTGGGAGCACTTTTTAACCCTTTTCTGAGGAAGCAGAGCATTGGCACAGGAGGTCTAACAGAGAAAAAGGGAACAAACTCCCCACTGTGTCCGATGGAGGGTCACATCCCGTGGCAGCCTCCAGGCTCGTTTCTCCCAGCTTCTCTATTCTCCTGCTCTCTAAATTTTTTTTTATGTTTATTTATTACTGAGACAGAGAGAAACAGAGCATGAGTGGGGGAGGGACAGAGAGAGGGAAACAGAGAATCTGAAGCAGCTCCAGGCTCCAAGCTGTCAGCACAGAGCCCAACGCGGGGCTCGAATCCACAAATGGTGAGAGCATGACCTGAGCTGAAGTCGGTCGCTTAACTGACTGAGCCACGCAGGAGCCCCTGCTCTCTGCTTTCTTTACCAGTTCTAGATGGAAACAGTTCCCAAACCTGAGCCCAGAGCCACCCGGAAGGGCCTGTTCACAGATTGCTGGGCCCACCGTTAAGTCCTGTCCATCTGGGGTGACTGATGCTGCATTTCTAACCGATTGCATTTCAGAGAAGTTCCATCTGATGCTGACACCGCCGGTCTGGGGACATCATGAGGAGCACAGATTTACAATATCTGACAGAGAAATAAGACTAATGTGTTGAACCCCTCTTATCTATCAAAGAAAGAGCTGGCTACTGTCGCTTTAAAGGAGGGAGGAGACCGTTCCACTTGGAGGTAAAACTCCGAGGTAAGTAAACGTGAGCCACAGCAGCCTCAGAGAGTCCATCCCTGGTGATGACCTTGAGTTTTCAGTGAATGCCATAGAAATCTCTGTCTTGGAGCTAGAGAGTATTATGCTAAGCAAAATAAGACAGTCAGAGAAAGACAAACACCGTATAATTGCACTCATATGTGGAATTTAAGAAACAAAACAAACAAGCAAAGGGGAAAACAAAGAGAGAGAGAGGCAAACCAAGAAACAGACTCTTAACTACAGGGAACAAACAGATGGTTACCAGAGGGCAGGTGGGGGGTGAAACAGGTGATGGGGATTAAGGAGCATACGGAAGATTGTATGAAGTTGTATGGAAGAGTTGGGTCACTATGTTGTACCTGAAACTAACATCGCGCTGTATGTTAGCTAACTGGAATTTAAATAAAAACTTGAAAAAAAGACAATCTCTCCCTATATCAGATTTTATGATTAGCATCCACTAATGCCCTCATATTCAGAACCTTTGAGAGCACAGACTATGAAAATTATTATTTAAAATATCTTGATGTTGTAGAGTATTAAAGTCAGTGCTATTTATTGAGAGCTCTTGATATCTCAGCCGTAAGTGTTGGCTATTTCAGAATATTGGGATTTTGCATGTAAACCACAGCCCTCAAATTCATTTTCAGATCATGCTGTGTGAATGCGCCTATTAGCCTCATCCTAAGCCATCCAAAGATTTATCTACTCCACTGATTTTGCATCCACTCTGCAGGGGTATGCTCCGTCCCAGATCAAAGAACCAGCCCAAGTCCTGCCCACCTCTCCCACCATTGCCAAGCTCAAGACAGATTTTCTTAAATAATAACTACATTGTTTGCCCCTCCTTGGATGTAGCCTCAAAATCCTTCTAAACAGTGTTGCACGTACCCACCCCCAATTTGAGCTAGTACTTGAGACTATTTTTTATCCTTGTTCGTGTCTTCAGTGTCAGGAGTATTTTCTGTGGTCATGTTGGAACTAAACTGAACATGAAGGGGAAGAAGTTTTAGAAAAATGAAGAAAGAATGAAAAAGATCCTGATATCAGGGATGGGGCCCTTCCCTGGACTATCACTAGTAAAATCGCTATTCTAGAACAAATTGATAATGTTTTTGGTAAGTTGTTTCTTCTTTATTAAAAAGAACCATTGGGCACCCCAGTGGCTCAGTTGGTTAAGCGTCCAATTTTGACTCAGGTCATGATCTCTCAGTTCATGAGTTCGAGCCTCACGTCGGGCTCTGTGCGGATAGATCAGAGCTTGGAGCTGCTTCGGATCCTGCGTCTCCCTCTCTCTGCCCCTCCACCTCTCTTTCTCTAACTCAAAAATAAACATTAAAAAAATCATCTTACTACTGAGTTAGTGAGGTCTTCTTTGTGTAGGAAATATTTCATTTATTCTATCTGAGTGAGATTGACATCTGTAAGTTAATGTAGGACATAATTTACACATAATAAAATTCATCCTTCTGATACAATTCAGTGGTTTTTAGCATATCACAAAGTTCTGCAACCATCACCACTACCTAGTTCCAGAATCTTTTCATCACTCAAAAAAGAAATCCCATACGCATTTTCTCCTCCCACTAGGCTTGGAAACCCCAGATCTACTTTCTATTTGCCTTCTCTGGAAATTCCAAATGAAGAGAGCCATATCATAGGTGGTTTTTTGTGACTGGCTTCTCTCACTTCGCATAATGCTCTCAAAGTTGAACACATTGTAGCATGTATTAAAATTTCATTCTTTTTCTGAGGCTGAATAATATTCCATTTTATGGATATACCCCTATTTATGCACTCACCAGGTAATGAACACTTGGGTTTTTTCTCAGTTGCTGGCGATGATGACTAAGGCTACTAGGGTCATTTGTGTACAGGTTTTTATGTAACACAAGTTTTAATTCTCCTAGGTATACATTTAGGAGTGGAATTGTTAGGCCACATGTTAATTCTATGTCTAACTTTCTGAGCAACTGCCAAGCCGTTTTCTAAAATGGCAACACCATTTACATGTCCCTGAGATCAAGAGTCACATGTCTGCTAACGGAGCCAGTTAGGCATCCCGAACAACAGAGGTTTTAAATTTTGATGAAGTTCTAATTTCCCAACTTTCTTTGGGTTGTGTGTACTTTTGGTGTCATAGCTAAGAAGCCATCGTCTAATGTAAGGTCATAAAGGTTTACAGCTATGTTTTCCTCTAAAAGTTTATAGTTTCAGCTATTACATTTAGGTCTTTGATCTATTTGGAGCTCACGTTTGCCCATTAAATTGTCTTGGCATCTTTGCTGAAAATCAATTGAGCACATATAAGGTTTTATTTCTGAACCCTCCATTCTATTTCACTCATCTATGTAATAAATAAATGCTCCCAATGTTGCAAGTCTTTGATTAATTTCAACTTCTTAAGTTGGTTTTTCAGAATTGTTGACGGTTTTCATGGGTTTTTGGGGGACAGGATTCTCTAAAGTCCTTACTCCTCCATTCTTGCTGTCATCATTCCCTTCCTTCTTTTTTTTTTAACCAATAAGAAAAGAAAACAGTGTTCCTGAGATGTTAAACACTAACAAACAAGAAAAGGCAAAGAAGGGCAGAGATCACATTCAGACTGATTGGGACACTGACCGATGCATCAGGCCAAGGGTCTGGGGGGAGGCTTACTGGCCACAGTGTTGAAGTCATGATGATGGGAAGGGAGGGAAGGATACTCTTCAAATACTGCTGCTGAGGCAATTTGAACTGATTTATATGACATTTATTAGAAATGATAAAATCTTTATAATGGGTCTGAAAAGGGCCATAAACTTCCCAATAGATTTTTTTTTAAGGAAGTCAGCAATCAAAACCAATAATTAAACCATCCTGCCAAAAGGTCAGGGGCCATGAACCTCAGTCACGTGCACGCATCAGAAAACAACAGAAAAGTCTTCTCTGGTTGAAGGCAGACATAACTGAGTTTGAGGTCACATTCAGTTGGTAAACACATCTGCACAGCTAGTGCTCAATGTGCTAGTGACTTCTAATAGAGCTCAATGTATTAATGGCTTCTAAAAGCCAGGGCACAGTGTACTGGGACCATGACTGGTGAAGTGGCCACACATGAGTCACAGGGGCCTTCTTGGTATCCTTGCAATTCTATTTGCTGATTAATGTACTGTCTTTCAGGTGTGATGGTCATGCAGGGGTGACTGTGTGGCACAGTGGACCCCACTCAGGATCTGCAAAGCATAACTGTTGTTTACAACTCTATCATGCACAGACTGTGTCATCAGTTTCTTTATCTGCAAAATAAGGATAACAAAACAGTAGAGTCTTGTTACCTACCTTAATATGTGGGGAGGCACTCAACGTAATCAGAAACAAACAACTGAAAAAAGACCCAAGCACTGCAATATATACTGACACACAGGAAATGATTTCATACAAATAGCCACTACATAAAATCTGCTTATATATTTCAACACTAAAAGGAAAACTGGTGTGTTGCACATGGAAATAGTATAATATACAGGGAGCAACGTACACTGTACTCTGTAACTTAAGGAAGTTTCAAGGGCAATTTTGATGGTGTCTGATTTTCACCCTTCGTGCCAACTTTAGAACATAAAGCTCTAGCGAACTAGGACTTGCAATCTACAGGGTCACTGTAAGAGCCTGATGAACACGATGTAGCTAAAACATGCTTTGTAAACTAAACTGTTAATTGTTAATTATTTCTCTTATCACCAGGTAGAGGGGTCCACTAGTTATTCCAGAGACAGTGAGAAGTTTTTTGTCCGATATGGTTCAGAGCTAACATTCGTTGAGGGAGCAGACCAATAGCACCTTTTCAATGCTAACACAACAGTCTTCACCCAATTCACCTTAGTTGACCCTTCCACATTGACGTCTATACTTCTATGCTCTTTTGCACTGGGCTCCTCCTGGCTGCTTGTCCTCACATAAGTCCCCCTGGCTGTCACCCAGTATTACTCACCATCCAAAGTGGAGCTCGGCACATTCACTCCTGGTGTGATCCTGGGTGAAAACTCGTGACCTAAATCTGAGGATGACGCCTATGTCTCTATGTTGTTAGCTCTTAGGACCACACACATCGGACACAAGGACCTGGCCTTTTGGGCAGCTTCCTTCCCTGAGCCAAAGTCCAGCCCCCTGAACTCAGGCAATGACCTTCTCACCAGACTTCCCGAAGGCCTTACTCTATGCCTCCCTCGATAGAGTCCTGCCTACTGACAGGCTGATATTGGTTCAAATCCCAATCACACCAGTTACAAATCATGTCATTTTGAGTCAGTCACTTATACTATCTGAGACTCACTTTCTTCACTGGTAGAATGAAGATGCTAAAATATGGACTTTGCAGAGTTTTAAAGATTAAATAAGGCAACATAAGTAAAGCTCTGAGCACTGCGCCCAAGAGTTTGCATGGGGTAAACTCTTAATACATGTTAGCTCTTATCTTTCCAGTTACCCGATCCGTATACTCTGGCTGGTGGCTAGCTCATCTAATGTGGGACCTCCTTGATGCCTAATGCCACCTGCTGTCCCCTCTGCCCAATGTCCTGCTCTTCCGACACCAATTCCTGCCCACTGCACGCCTGGTCCACCTGCGGCTGCCTCTGTTCTCTTAAATTTCTGCTCCGCAGCGGCGGGCACACCTCTTCCTGGGTCTCAGCCACTCCCAGTCTGTCTCATCTCATTGCCTGACTGTGCTTTCTTCCATGACAGTCATCTCCAGGACCTGCCAGCTGATCAAAGCAGCCCTACGTGTCAGACGAGAATGCATGCAAAGCACCTCACAGATGTTCAGAAGGTGGGGTGTTTTTTTGTTGTTGTTGGGGTTTTTTTGCCTATGGAGGAGAAAGGATGCCTTCATGTAGTGCGTCTTCAATTATGTATAAAGCCATCACCTTACATTTTGAAGGAGTCTTGCTTTCTTTACACATCAAAGACTTCCAAAAAATTAAAAAGTCAAATGTATACAAAATGCAATGGGCATAGGGCTTCCCAAAAACTGTTGACTGTGTTACTAGAAAATAAATACTCTCGCATTTTTCAAATGTAAAAAGTATTCGGGATTGTTAATCTCTGGTTTTTTCCTATCAGACTCGCAATTATTAATAAATCTGATTACCTCTGGCAGAAAAAAGTTCTGTTCTGAGAATATCTAAGAAAAACCACAGATTTCTGTGGTTTTCATAAAGCAGACTCACCTCCTGTGTCTAGCTTTATTAGTATCCACTAATGGTTTAGTAAATCACTATATGAATAAATATGGATAAGAAACAAAGATTCAAAGGGAACCAACACTCATTGTGTTGCAGACATGAGATTCTTGATGTGTGTTCTTCCTTCTTCATCCCGAAGGATGATCCTATCAGGCAGAAAATGCCACTTTTTACAAGGGAGGAAACAGATCCATGAAGGTCAGTGCAGCAGTCCACAGTCACGGCTAGTGAAGCAAGGTCGGGCTCCAAGTCCATGCTTCCCCGCCCCCTGCCCCATGCCGCCTCCAAATATTTCCTTGTCTGTCTCTTTATTAATTTACCTTTTCATAATTGTATTCATCTTCTTATAGCAGGAGGGCAAAGTTGTCTTCCTTTTCTTTATGGCGGAGGGACTGATGTTTCTGACACGCAAGCCCATATCCGCTTTTCCACAAATACTATTCATGGTGATAGCACGATAACTAGATTAACTTTTCTGTCATATCTCCTAGAATGTAGAAGGCTTTTTGTATAGTTTTATAAAATTAGGGTTTGCCTTATAATCCATCTACAGTAGTACACCTCCCCACCGCCTGCAAAGGATGCTAGCAAACAAGAGGCTAGAATCAACGCATGCAGAATAAGATATGTGCACCTGCACTTGAACTAGTGACAGTGGACAGAGACCCCACAGTCTTGGGTTCCAAAGACCCCAGCCAATATCCCCTAGAGTTACTGCTGGGGAGGGGTGTCTGCACAAGGGGCCACTCAGCATGAGGGCAGCACAGGCAGGGGACTGTGTACAAGGCACAGTCCAGACTTTGAGCCCAGGGTCCTGGTAAGTATTTACTCGCTTGCACTGAGCAGAAGGCCCTAGGTGCGCCTCCTACGGGCAGTTCATTTCCCAGCTGGATTGGACCCCTACGTGTCAGACAACAGGGTGCTGTCTTTGCCAATGTAAGCAAGTCTGCCAGCCTTCCAGTATTCCTGCTGCGCTAGAAAGGGTCTCCCTACGGAGTTTTGCAAGGCAGATCTCCAGTCAGTGTCTCAGGTGGGAATGGCTTCTTTCCTTCCTTCTCTTTGCCAGGTCCCTAATAATGACTCAGTTTCAAAAAAGTCCTCATTCCAAATCCATAAAGCTGCCCCAAACCCCTGGCTTTCAGTCAGCTGCCATGCATAGAGATGAATGAGCTCTGAGAGGTATGACGTAACCCTAAATCCCCCAACAGCCATGCACCAAGGGGGACTGATTTGTAGTGTGACTTAAAAGGCAGGACCAACAGGAATGGGAGGGAGAAAATGATCTAGAATTGAGAAGTGACCGGCAGTCCCAAGGGGTAAGAAAGCCCTTGCAGAATGAAACTATAGCAGAGCCTCTCTACTTGGGAACGTCTCGGATACCGCTTTTTTAAAATTTATTTTTTTATGTTTTTTATTTATTTTTGAGAGAGAGACAGCATGAGCAGGGGAGGGGCAGAGAGAGAGGGAGACACAGAATCAGAAGCAGGCTCCAGGCTCTGAGCTGTCAGCACAGAGCCGGATGCGGGGCTGGAACCCATGAACCGTGAGACCATGACCTGAGCCGAAGCTGGACGCTTAACCGACTGAGCCACCCAGGCGCCCCTCGGATACCGCTTTGCTTAAGGAGAAAGGAAAGCCTGCATTTCAACAGCCACAGAGAGGGGCTTCGGCGCCTCCCAGCACCCCGGGCTGTAGACAGGGCGAACCCCTTTTCCTGACACAGAAGCTGACTTTTCGGCTTTCCCGGCATCCATTTATAAGTCAGAATTTCCGCTTCTTACCAGGGGAGCTAGGGTTTCGTCTCTGAGTGCAGGAAACTATAGAAACTTCGCATGCAGGGCTGGAGGCGACCTTGCTGTGCAGTCCTGTCCCGGGAAGGTTTTATTCCCTCCGCTGCCACTTAGCGTTAGAATTGAGGACAAGTGTGAGGCCGAGGGTAGACGCATGGAATGTAGAGTGTGACCATCCGTTGCCAACATCAGTCCTGGCCCTGGGAGAAGGCTGTGGGGGCCGGTGGGGTCTCGCTGCTCTCTCTAGTTCACTCAGCAACTTGTCCCACTCCTGGGGTGTCTGGGCTGAGGGCAATTTCCACAGGAAGGCTGTGGCCCCTTTCGCCTTAGAGGTGGCTTTGTTTATAAATCACATGGGAGCCACATTAACCTCTCCGACTCCTCTGGGTTGCAAAATGCTTTCTTCCTCTGGGTTCTTTGATACCCTCTCTCATAGGTGTTTGCACCTACCTTCCACCTGTTCTTCCCACACGTCTCCTGAGACTGTCTTACCTTCATCTCTTAAATGTGTGCATTCCACTGGGTCTGCATCTGGTGTCTCTCTCTACTTGAGTCTTTTTCCCTGTAGCAGGAGTTGCTAACTGCCTGACCCGCATTCACTCTCCCCTGCCTCCTCTCCGAAGAGCCCTAGTTTGATCGGGGCTGGTGCTCTCCCGAGCCAGGACGATGTCACTGCCATGCCTTGCACATAGAGGTGGCCCATGACAAAGTTCCAGACAGAGAAGTAAGAGCACCTCGTCCTCTAAAGACGGGCCTGATGCAGTTGGCATCTCCCTCTTGGCCCTCGTTTCTTCCTCCTTCTCATCTGAGGTATGGGTGCCATGGGCTGGAGCTGCAGTGGCCACTTGTTTGTTTGTTTGTTTATTTATTTAGAGGGGCGTGGGGGAGGGACAGAGAGAGAAGATAGAGAATCCCAAGCAGGTTCCGTGCAGTCAGCGCAGAGCCTGATGCAGGAGCTCGATCCCACCAATCGTGAGATCATGACCTGAGCTGAAAGCAAGAGCCAGATGGTAACCGCCACCCAGGTGCGCATGCGGTTGGCCATTTAAACCCAGGAGATCACTGGGGAGGCCAACTCCTCCTAGTTGGCCTGGGACTTTCCTGGTTTTAAAACAGAAGGTCTCATGACCTGGGAAGCCCCTGAGTCCCAGGCAAGCTGACACAGTCGGACCCTTCAGCAGGCGACCTGACGGTGGCAGTCGTGCTCCGGCCTGGCAGAATCACTGGAGGGGCTGGGGTCCCGCCCACTCTGTGGAGTCTCCTGACCAGTCTGGACTTTCTACCTCTGTACTTCTCGTCATGAAGGAGAGAAGCAAACGCAAGTTGAAAGCCCTATTATTCAGTTGTTTTGGCTCCAGGCTTTCGCAAGCACCTGTCTGCTTCACACCCCTGACTTCCAGCTTCATTTTTATACAGCTGACCCCTGAATCGATATCACCAGCCGGGTCCCTCCTTACCTTCTGGACCCCTGTGCCCAGCTTCCTGGTGGCCATCTCCACTTGGCCACAAACCCCTTCCCTTTACCCCAAATCCTGCTCTTCCTCTAAGCTCCAAACCTAAGTGACCGGAACCCCTGGCTACCCAGTGACCAACCAAGAAATCTTAGCATCTTCACTGATGCCCCCCTCTCCCTCCTTCTCCAAAATTCTGTCAGTCTTGAGGACTTAATTTCCTAAATTTATCTCAAAGCCATCCATCCTCCAGGTCCCCTCTCCTGCACCAGTTTAGAACACCCTCTTCTGTCTGGATTATTATAATAGCCTCACAGTAGGTCTGCCTGCTTTGGTCTTGCCCGGTTCAAGTCTGATCTCCAAGCAGTAGCCAAGGTGTTATTTCTACTATGCCAAACTGATTGTATCACTTCCTGGCATAAAACACCTGAGGGAACTTCCACTGTCCTTGATTTATGAGGCCCTGATGTTCTGGCTGTCATAGTTAACCACCACATCCCTATCACAGTCTATACAGCAGCACAGAATTTCTTTCAGCTCCTCGAAGCTAAGGTGCCACACTCTCTCCTGCTTCCAGGCCTTCTTACATGGTGTTTTCTTCACCTACCATACTCTTAAGTCTCCCTTCCTTCATACATTCCACTCTCCTACCTCTTGCCTCCTTTTCTAACTCACACCTACATTTCATTAAGGTCTTAGCTTAAGAGAGCCACTCAATACAGTTGTGCAATGCACAACCTGGACAACTGTACATGGTGATCCTATATACTGCTCTTTTCAGTCAGTATACTTGTCTGTATGGCTCACTAGGTTTTAAACATATCTTAACTATCTGCCTAGGTGTTCTCTATATCTTTTTTTTTTCTAAATTTTTTTAATGTTTTTTATTTTATTTTTGATACAGACAGACAGAGCATGAGAAGGGGAGGGGCAGAGAGAGAAGGAGACACAGAACCAGAAGCAGGCTCCAGGCTCTGAGCTGTCAGCACAAAGCCCGATGCACGGGGCTCGAACCCACAAACGTGAATCTGACCTGAGCTGAAGTCGGAGGCTTAACCGACTGAGCCACCCAGGCGCCTCTCTATATCTTTAAATAAATGAATAAACTCCTTCCTGGTGATAGATTTCTTTTGTTATGTTTTACATGCAAAGGATACACTGAAAGTCTTTTTATTATGAAGATGTCTCATTAGGCATGAATTTCATAACAATTGCTCAGTTTACCATTATTTTATGAACTATGGTATTTAATGTGAGCTGTAAGTTCAATGGCAACTTACACCACACCATGTCTTCATGTATGCTCCCACTGTTAACTTCCTGAAACACAAATTCTCATTATGTCAAGATACACAACGGATTCTTAAAACGCACAATTCTTTGTCTTTCTGGAATGCAGGGTTTATGGGAGGTATTCAGAAAATGTTTCAGTATGTGACATTTCTAGATTCAAGAGAGCTATAGTTTTACCAACTTCCAATTGCGAGGAGTGCCAAAGTGCAGAGATCAGCGCTAGCCGGGGAAGTGATGAGGTCAGCATTGCCTGGCTGTCTTGAATGCCATTTTCGTTCCCCGTGACAACGGGGAAATTATTCTCATATCCTGGCTAACACTGCAAAAGGAGCCTTAAAAGATTACAAAGCATTAAGCCTGGCAAAAGTAAAAACAAACGCCAGCAGGCGATCTCCAGTGTAAACAATCTACCCACATTGGAAACCACTACCACAGATGTTGGCTCCACCCTCCCGCGCCAGGTCTGGGAAGGGCACAGATTTACACCCTGCTGGCCCCAGGGGCGGTTTAAGAAGAGAAGTTTACCCTAGCAACCGTCAACAGAACGCCAAATGATGAACCCCCAGTAAAAGGTCAGAGGATATGTGGAAAGAGGCCCTTGCTTGATACAATATTTAATAAACAGCTGTGAAAATACAAGAAACGGCGGTGTTATCTGATGGTTCGTTCTACCAAAAATCAGTTCCTCAGAGCACACTTTCTGCCACACGCCTTGGTCAGGGGGGAAGAATATTCCCTGGAAAGTTAGGAAGGTCCTTCTGTTTAAGATAAAGCAAAGGGGGACCCCAGGTAACCGAATTCACCAGCAGGTCTCCCAAGGGCACCAGGAAGGACAGAAAAGGCTTCTTCCACAGAATATGTGTTCCCCAACAAGGAAGTTTTCTCATTTTGACTTAGAAGAGGCCCCAACCCTCTGTCTCACCAGTTTTGCTGACGGCGCTGCTGAGAACGGACCTGGGTATTTTTGCTCATGCACTGTGCAAGGGGGTTTGGGCAAGCAAAAGGAGTTATACACACTTGGTTTTTTTTAATGTTTATTTATTTTTGAGAGAGACAGACAGAGCGCAAGCAGGGGAAGGGCAGAGAAAGGAGACACAGAATCTGAAGCAAGTTCCAGCCTCTGAGCTGTCAGCACAGAGCCTGACTCAGGGCTCAAACTATGAATCACGAGATCAGGACCTGAGCCGAAGTCCGCCACTCAACCGACTGAGCCACCCAGGCGCCCCATATACACACTTCAGATTCACGGGAACCTGAATAAGACAGGAGTGTCTGTGAAATTTTCACCTCAGTAGAGGTAAATATATACATCCGAATTTAAACACATTTTAAATATACATTTTCACATAAAAATAGACAACATGTTTACTTTTTTTTGTGCTTTCTCACTGCAATTTCATCATATTATGCCTGTTATAAAGTATAAAGGCAAGAATATTCAACCTAAAAAGAAAATACAGCTATGCAGGTGAACACATTTCTTTCTGCTGTATTATGGAGAGGAAACAACTTATAGTGGTTGAACATAATAATAAGGAAGAAAGGTTTAAATGAAAAGAAACCCCCAGGGCGCCTGGGTGGCTCAGGGAGTAAGCATCCACTCAGGTCATGATCTCACAGTCTGTGGGTTCGAGCCCCACATCAGGCTCTGTACTGACAGCTCAGAGCCTGGAACCTGCTTCAGCTTCTGTGTCTCCTTTTCTCTCTGCCCCTCCTCCCCTATCAAAAATGAACATTACAAAATTTCCATAATGAAAGAAAACCCTAGGAAATCTTTTAAATGAATGATCTCATCAGGGTGCCTGGGTGACTCAGTTAAAGTGTCCAACTCTTGACTTGGGCTCAGGTCATGATCTCGTGGTTTGTGAGTTCAAGCTGACAGCATGGAGCCAGCTTAGGATTTTGTCACCCTCTCTCTCTATCCCTCCCCTGATTACTCTGTCTCTCTCTCAAAATAAATAAAAATAAACTTTAAAAAAAGGTTTGCAGCCTAAAAAAATAAATAAGTGATCTCATCTAGATTAGTGGTTTTAAAATGTTTTGCTTTCCAAACATAACCGAACACAGAATTTCATCTGTTAACAGAGCAAAGAGGAGTGGCCAGGATCGCCAGGTGGGCTGCAAAGTTTTATGCTGTCATTTGCTGTCCAGGGCAATTTTGCCTCTGAGGTCTGGTCCCTCCCAGTTCATCTCTTCCACAGGCGCCCACAGCTTTTTCCACGGACCTGCCAGTGGTGTAGAGACCCCAGACTCAGGCAGCCCTGGGTCCCCCTCACATACTAACCAGAGCCACACCCTGTCGTGTCCACTCCAGATTCCTGCTCCCTCCATGCCTGCTTTCCCGAGTTAGCAGGGCGCCTGGCCCAGTACGTGAATGCACCTCCTCCGTGTCTATGTAAGCAATCACATCCACACTGGCTGATAAACCCTCGTTTGCCAGATGTCCGTTACGGAGCCCAAGAGCCAAACACGCTTTCCACTCCTTCTAAACCGGCAGTTCTGTTGTGGATGTGCCTTGGAACAACCCAGGGAGGCTCAGACATGGGTCCCTGCCTTGGAAACCCCTCGATCCTGGGCAAACTGGGATGGTTAGCTGCTCTACTAAAAGCAGAATTCGTAGCCTCCTCCCAGGTGGCTCTAAAGTCAAACAAGGCTTGAGAAGCACCTTGTTATGATTGTTCTTTTCCCTTGGTTCTATCACTGCTGGACCTCAGGCAGGCCGTGCGTGCAACAGGGCAGGGTCTGTATCTTTTTTACTCGCCCCTTTCTCTCCATTGCCTGCTGCACAGTACATGTTCCAGAAATACAGGCTAAGTGAATTAAGCAGCATGTCCTGCCATACATTCACCTAAGGTAAAGATGGCTTCGGGGCACCCAGCTGGCTCAGTCGGCTGAGCTCAGGATCTCACAGCTCGTGGGTTTGAGTTCCGTGTTGGGCTTTGCACTGACAGTGCAGAGCCTGCTTCAGATTCTCTATCTCGCTCTCTCCCTGCCTCTCCCTCACTCTCACTCCTTCTCTCAAAAATAAATAAACATTTAAAAAATTGAATATTTAGTACATGCATGTGATAGGATCTTTAAAAAAAAGATGGCTTAAAATAAAGGCAACAAATTTAAAGCCAATAACAATAAACACTGACAAAGTTGCTGTTAATATACTTTAGAAGTCCTCCTTAAATATGAAAATAAACATAGGGCTCTGTGCCCAAGGCATATAAGACATCACAGCAAAGTTGCTAGAAAAACAAGGCAAGGGGTTTCCATGAATTGTTTGCTAGGGAGGCTAAGGTTTGGAGAATAACAACATGGAGAGTAACTGTGTTCATTCCTTGTCACTTCAGAGCATAGAACTATTCCCAAAGCACAGGGGCCTATTTAAACCTCCCAGCAACTTAGTGGTACAGCTAGAGACTTGCTATCCTTTATTTCACAGATCAGGAAAACCACACTCAGAGAAAACACACAGGCCGATGGGCGCCCGGCTCTGGGTCCCACTTAGATCGCCAGATTAAGTGACTCAAAGTACTGAAGGGTGTCCCAAATAATGCGTGGGGCCTACTTATATCAATGTATGTGTGTGTGTGTGTGTGTGTGTGTGTGTGTGTGTATAACTTATCTGAAATATATATATGTATATATATATATATGAAATACACATATATTGTCATTTATCTGAAATTCAAATTGAATGGGGCTTCCTCCATTTTATCTGGCAACGCTAGGCTCCAGGCCAGGTCTTTCTATGAAAAGAGACTATTTGATTTGACCCCAGATGAAGGGTGGAGATGCAGCTCTTTCTCCTTTCCAACTCTCTGTGATTAGGCCTTCCAGAAGGTTCCGCACATGCTAGCCTGTGGATGTGTGCCTTTCTCCAGCACAGCAGTGGGTCAAGCTGAGTCAGGAAAGGGTGGCAAAGGATGACATGAGTGATATTCTCAGGGCTCCAGGACCACACCCATTTGGACTCAATTAAAAAAAAATAATATTACTATTTTTTGAATAAAAGAATGGCACATAATTGAAAGATATAAGATTGTGAAAGTTCTGCACAGCAAAGGAAACTATCAAGAAAATGAAAAGGCAAACTACCGAATGGGAAAAAATATTTGCAAATCATATATTGGATAGAGATTAATATCTAAAACATAGAAGAACTCGTACAACCCAATAAATGACAAATAAATAATCCAATTAAAAAATGGGCACAGAATCTGAATAGACATTTTCCCAAACATTAACATGGCAATAAGACGCATGAAAAAAACGCTCAATATCACTCATCATCAGGGAAATGCAAATCAAAACCACAATGCATCACCTCACACCTGTTGGAATGGCGAAGATCAAACAGACAAGAAGTAACAAGTGTTGGCGAGGATGTGGAGAAAGGGAGCCCTTGTGCACTGATGGTGGGAACGTAAATTAGTGCAGCCACTATGGAAAAACAGGGCATCGCACCAAGTGAAATAAGTCAGAGAGAGAGAGAGACAAAAACCATATGATCTCACTTATATGTGAAATCTGGAAAAACCCCAAGCTCATAGCAACAGAGAATGGGTTGCCGGTTGACAGAGGTGACAGAGGCCGGGTGGGGGCAGTGTGAGAGGGACAAAGGAGGCCAAATGCACAAGCTTCCAGTTACAAAGGGAGTAAGTCACCGGATGTAATGTGCAGCCTGAGAACCATAGTTAATAACACTGCATTGCCTATTTGAAAGTTGCTAAGAGAGTAGATCTTAAAAGTTCTCATCACGACAAAAAAATATTGTATAACTAAATATGGTCACCACACTTAACGGTGCAGATCATTCCATGATGTGCACAAATATTGGACCATTATGTTTTTACCTCTCGGTTAGCCACGAGTCCTGGAGGGATAGTGTGGTAGAAAGAACAGGGGTGGTTTTGGTTTTTGTTTGTTTTATTTTAGAGAGAGAGAGAGCATGCATGTGAGTGGGGGACGGGCAGAAGGAGAGACTGCGAATCTCAAGCAGAATCCACGCGCAGCAGAGTCCGACGTGGGGCTCCATCCCACCATCCTCGGACCATGACTTGAGTGGAAATCAAGAACTGGACTCAACTGACTGAGCCACCCAAGCGCCCCAGGGAAAGGCTGATTTATGTCAGAGTCAGTTACAATATTGTCATAACTGACTCTTCAAGCCTTGGAAACTGAGGCCCAGAGAGGGTGACAAACTGGATCAAAGTCAACCAGACAATCTAATGCAGAGCTGAGACAAGAACATAAGGTTCTGAATCTCCAGGTCCATATTTCCATTAGCCAATCTCCTAAAATACCTCTAGTTGAAGCCAAAACTCAATCCTGCTGCAGAACTACAGGATTAACGCTGTGATTCCCCAAGCCAGTCTTGCTTTCTGCCACCACAGGTATTATTTCTTCACCTAGGAAACCTAGAGGCAGCCTTTCCCTCCCCGACCATGTGTGACAGTGCTCACCTGAGCTGGCCCTGCTTCACACCTTGCTCAGTTCATTCCTTGCTCAGCAGTACAGACATGCCTCCCCAGTGGGGATGGAACTCAGGAGAGAAGACCAATCTGGGGGTGTCAGCGCTATGTACTATTTAGAGAGTTTTCTGGAGGTTTTCTGACCTTGTTTCATCCACTTCCAACTAAACACTCTCAAATGTATCAGGCCGAATCAGACTCTCTAATGGAATGTCTGGACGTTTCTACAAATTGCCTTTAAAAATATAGGATATGTTTAAAATCTGTTTTTTAAAAAAGAATTAAAACCCCCCTATCCTTCCCCTGCGTGAGCAATGATAAAATGAAAGTGTCCCTAACAGAGAGGAGTCTGGGGTCCTACAGAAGCAACAGCGGAGCAGACAGACGGTTCTGTGGTGAGCCGTGTTGCTCTGGTTCTGAGGATCAGCCTCAAAGGCCAACCAAGAGTTGAAGATGTTGCAATAGAGGTGGGTGGCTTTTTATATATATACATACTTTTTATGTTTTTTTTTAATTTATTTTTGAGAGACAGAGAGAGACAGCATGAGCAGAGGAGGATCAGAGAGAGATGGAGATACAGAATCCAAAGACAGGCTCCAGGCTCTGAGCTAGCTGTCAGCACAGAGCCCGACACAGGGCTCAAAACCACGAACCATGAGATCATGACCTGAGCCACCCAGGCGCCCCAATGCATGTGGCTTTTACCTTCAAAGATTCATTCCCTCACAGCTCTGGTTAAGAGTATCCTGTTTTTTCCTTGGGGAATCTGCCCTTTCTCAGTTTTAGCCTAACTGGTGAGAGCGGGACTGAGCCCAATCCATCTTCCAGGAGTCCCACATGACCCAAGCCTGACCCATCAGGTCGTTCAAGCCCTTTGGCCACAAAGGTGCTTTAGAAACCAGCACATTGACCAACTCAGGTAAATGAGGCTCAATTAGGAGATTTTTTTTTTAAAGATTATTTATTTTTAGCGGGGGTTGGAGGGGCAGAGAGAGAGGGAGAGAGAAATTCCCAGGCAGGCTCCAAACTGCCCATGCAGAGCCCAATGCGGGGCTTAAACTCACAAACCAAGAGATCATGACCCAAGCTTAAGTCAGATGCTTAACTGACTGAGCCACTCAGGTGCCCAAAACTCTTTTTCTGTAGGAACCATTAACTGTAAGAATGTCGGATGCCTCACCTGTCAGGGTCCATGAGGAAGGCCTGCCAAAAATGCAGCCGGCACAACAGAAGCCAGAACCAAGAGAAATGGAGAGAAGGAGATTGAACTGGATGGCATTTTTATAAGCCCCTAGTGGCACCTGAAGCCAGGTGTCCCTGAAATTTTAATATACATTAGGTGATAAGTTCTTTTAATTTAAGCCATTAGAGTATGTTTTTATTTAG
The DNA here is from genome assembly GCF_006229205.1 of Suricata suricatta. Taxonomy (NCBI): domain Eukaryota; kingdom Metazoa; phylum Chordata; class Mammalia; order Carnivora; family Herpestidae; genus Suricata; species Suricata suricatta. Next base: position 78,829,179 of record NC_043712.1, read on the forward strand.
TTGGGGACAAAAGAGCCCCATCAATGCAGAAGTCAGGGTGAGTACATGACATGCTCCTTTCAGCCTGGAGGAAACAGGAAAAGGGGAAGAGAGGAGGCAGAGGTGGGAACTGGACAGCAGAAGGTGGTCAGAGACCGTTTCTTGTCTCAACATTGCCCTGACCTAGCTGTGTGGTCACGAACAGTGCGTTGACCTCCCCGAGCCTCAGTTTCCCCATCTGTGAAGTAAAGGAGGTGGACAATCAGTAGTTCTTAAACAGACCCCTGTGGAACCTCAAAGTCCCTCAGGTGAGGGGAGGTTAATGGGGACCAGGTTCCCAGATTTCCATTCTGTGGAATTCACTTCCTTTTATCTATATTCTTTGACAGGCTTTCTGGTAAGATTTTGTTGGAAGAATGGGTTCTACTGTAAACCACATTCGTTGACCGTTCTGGTTCTTTTTGTACTAAGATCTAAACTGAGTCAAGGCTCCTCTGGGGCCAGTAAACCTGTGGTGCCTCTTTCCTAAGAGGTGGTCAGAAGCCAGGGTCAAGAGCTCAATCCCAGGAGGCTTTGTTAGCTTTACACAGACATAAAAAATGGTTAATGACAATGATTTTCATCCCTGACCCTAAGAACTGTCTAGAGTCGTGGGCCAGTGGTCATACAAGGTACTGGGGAAAGGAACAGGGATGGCTCCGTACGTCGCTAGCTCTGCTTTAACTGCCAACACGAACGCCACTGGTACCACATAAGGCAGACAGTCTCTCCATTGCTAGAGAACAGAGGACGGTGTGCTTGGAGGTCTGTCTCCCAAGACAGTGGGGTCATCTTAGAAGAAGCTGAGAAAACAGAGAGCACTTGTTATGCAATCACTTGCACAACACCTGATGTGTATCCACGGTGCTCTAAGGTCACGTGGATTTGCTTTTCCTTATAGAGATGACATACATGTTGCCATGGACATTGGATGAAACAAAAATCCCTATGAAAGCATATAAAAGCATTTCCATGGAAACATAAGTTAGGATGATTACATTAAAATATTTCAGCTTTCAGGTAAGTGTTGACACTGTATGAGCCCATGGACCAACTCAGGTAACAGGCTCAATTATGAGATTTTGGAGGGCTCCAAATCTTTAAAGTACGTATCTTTTTATTTTTAATGTATTTAATTTTATTTTTGAGAGACAGAGAGAGATAGCACGAGCAGGGGAGGGTCAGAGAGAGAGGGAGACACAGAATCTGAAATAGGCTCCAGGCTCTGAGCTAGCTGTCAGCACAGAGCCGGATGCGGGGTTTGAACCCATGAACCAAGAGATCATGACCTGAGCCGAAGCCAGACACTTAACTGACTGAGCCACCTAGGCGCCCCTAAAGAACATATCTTAAAGAACATATTTTAACACCAGTTGTGAGAATGGGTCATCCTTTGCTATAGTCAAAGTGATTTTCTTTTCTTCATTTCAGGTAACAATTGCAAATATGACTAAAATCTGTATAACAAATATGTGTTTCAAGAATAATATTGATCTTGCCAACAGTAGCTGAATATTTATTTTAACAAACATGCTGAAAGATAATAAATGAAAAATGAAAATAATTTTTCTATTTGTGCTTCTAGTCTTTGTATAACTAATGTTGTTCTTACTAGAATACTGTTGTTCTTTCAATAGTATATAACTCAGGCAATTTCTATTAATAGGAAAATAAAATCATACACATTTTGAGGTTTAATTTTTCTTGTTGATTAACGCCTGATTTCTGTCACTTTTCTGACTATAGAGATATAGAACCCAGAAGGGGGCAGGGGGAGAAAAGATAAGAACTAAGTCAGACTAGGCAGAGTCAAGATAAGATACAGGCAAAGGGTCAGTTGAGGGCAAGCTATGGATGCATCACAACACATCTCAGGATTTGGAAGCAAGTAGCGGTCAGGAAGAATCCAAGTTGGGAAGGACAGATGGTTTCAGGATTAGACAAATGCAAAAGGCTGAGGCTCAAGATAGGCAGAAATATATGTCAACACTTGAGACAAAATAGACATTTACCAGACGACGGGGAGTTTCAGACAGCACCTTGGATAGCTCCCTGGACAAGAGGTGCTCTGACAAAGCTAAGACCCTAAAAATGGAGGATCTTATCTTCTACACCCCAGAATTCCCAGGTGATACCACCCCTGATGGAATGAACTTGGTCCCTGGAGCCTTGGGGAACCAGATGCAATATTCCACTTGAAGGTTTGACCTAAAGCCCTAGGGACGGTGTCTATGGCCCTCAGTAATAGGCTCCTTGGTGACGGCGTGGGTGTATGAAAAGTATCATCCTCCCAATCTTCCGATCATTTGCTTTCCAAAAGCCTGTCCCATTTAACTTGGGAACAGAAGTTCATCCCGGGACAACACCGCTGTGAACAACAAAGGGCCCTGTGGTACAGTTTTACCGTGTTAATGTTCACCTTTGATTTCATATTGTCCCTTTTGGGTACCTATACTTGAAGATTAGAGGAAGTGAGATATTGCGAATTATGTATTTGTTAGATGTAATAAAGTCTTACATTTAAAAAGTTTAATTTTCCCACTACTACAACTTCAAACAGAGCTCATGATAGTGAGAAAATCCCTGGGTGTGACTTTCATGCAGGCATCTGTTTGTAGACTTTATTCTCCTCTGACCAAGTACTATTAATAGTGGTGGAAAGTTTACTTCAGTTGACTCTCATTAGCTGAGCCCTAAGTCTCTTGGATTCAAAGACAAGCATTATCATTTATCTCAAACTCCTTTGCTCTATTTATCTTATGGTATCAGTAGATCATAATAATAATTGGAAAACCAAACTAATTTCAAATGGCTTATTCAGTAAATGAAAACATGAAATTAAGATTATTAATCTAACAGGGCCCCTGCGTGGCTCAGTCGGGTCATGATCTCATGGTCTGTGAGTCTGAGCCCTGTGTCAGGCTCTGCACTGACAGCTCAGAACCCGGAGTCTGCTTCAGATTCTGTGAATCTTTCTGTCTCTCTGCCCCTCCCATGTTTGTTTTTTCTCTCTCTCTTCAAAAATAAATCATAAACATTAGAAGAAGATTATTAATCTGGTGAATAGGAAATTTTTATAGATTAATCTAGGAAAGAAATCAGGTAGAAGGGAAAAAAAAACAAGCTGTAAGTGAGTGATTGTTGGGCATGGAGAGGGGTGGAAACAGAGACTAGAGTCACCTCTTGGACGTGTGATTATGACTATGAGGAGCGTGTGATTGTGACTATGGGGAGTCCAAGTCATGATCATGTGGGGCCAGCTCTGAGATCCACAGTATTTACTGAGCATCTATGCTATACCAGGCAGTGTTCTAAACACCCTTGAGATAGAGCTATAAACCAAAAAAGATGTTCATGGCATTATTTACTCCTTTCTGACGACCTTAAGTCAGGTCCGCCATGTCTGAGAGCTGTCTGTGTGGTAACTCTTCGAAGATTGAGGCCAAGATACAACACAAGGTGGTGGCGAAACAGGAGGCAGGAAGGTCAGATCTGGCAGCAGGGGGGGATGAAAGACCCGGGTAAGAGAATTCCGGGGTTTAAGTCCCCCACCTCAAAACACCAGCCTCTGATATATATATTGAGAGTGCGCCAGGAGAAGAGAGCAGGGTTCAAGTGGATATTTTGCAGTCGGGGAGAACTTGATATATCAGAAGAGACATGAGTGATACCTGGTATGTGTCTTTTCTTATATATATCATAAAATATGCACTCTAGAAAAAAAACCTGAGAAATCACTAAGTGCAACCTCCTCTTTCCTTTTTTTATTTAAAAATTTTTAAATGTTTATTTTGAGAGAGAGAGAAAATGAACATGACTAGGGAAAAGGCAGAGAGGGAGGGAGGCACAGAATCTGAAGCAGACTTCAGGTTCTGAGCTGTCAGCACAAAACCCGAAGCAGGACTCAAAACTCACCAACCGTGAGATCATGGCCTGAGCCAAAGTTGGACACTTAATCAATTGAGCCACTCAAGCACCCACAACCCCTTCTTTCAACTCTTCCTGAGTCTCTCAGCTAACTAGCAGGAGAGTCAGAACACGCTCATCTGTACTGGAATGGAAGCAAGATGTTTCTCTGTGTGACTTCCACGTTTGAATTGTGTTTGGCTAAAGAATCTCCCTAATAACAACAGATCGCTGGTTTCACGTCAGTAAATATAAATTGGAGGGACTACAGGCAGTCATTCCAGTGGTTTCCTCAGGGCCCTGACAGGCTGGGCTTTGGCTTGTGATGAGGGGAGAAGACAGAGGAAATAGTGGCTAAGGAGGAAAGAGAAATAAAGCCAAGGGACTGGAATGCAAGGCCTGACCCGGATCTTGCCAGCCTCTTTCATTGAGAAATACCAACCTTGTCTTCAGCTGCAACTCCCTTCTGCCTGCTGATTGTTATTGCTCTTTAATACGACAGACTGGCATAAGAGATTGATTAGACAGGACTAGCTCTGGTTCAGGAGACGTTATATCCATGCAGGGAAATTTTCACTGAATGATGGAGTCCTTTATTGCTTTGGTTATACAACAAAAGCAAACAGTGTTTTTTAAAAGCTTTCAAATGTGCACTATGTCCAAAAATTAAGCACAAAACAAGTATAATTTTGTCAAACTAGAATTATAGAATCCCCTAGATACAGATTTTAAAATGAAAATATTGAAGTGTATTTTTTTTTAGAGAGAGAGAGAGCATGAGCAGAGGAGGGGGGAGGGAGGGAGAAGGAGAAAGAGAGAGAGGGAGAGGGAGAGAATATTAAGCAGGTTCCACGCTTAGCACAGAGCCCAATACAGAGCTCAATCCCACGACCCTGGGACATTGATCCAAACCAAAATCAAGAGTGGGATGCTGGGGGCGCCTGGGAGGTTCACTGGGTTGAGCGTCTGACTTCGGCTCAGGTCATGATCTCGTGGTTCGTGGGTTCAAGCCCCGCATCGGGCTCTGTGCTGACAGCTCGGAGCCTGGAGCCTGCTTCACATTCTGTGCCGCCCTCTCTCTCTGCCCCTCCCCCATTCACTCTCTGTCTCTATCTCTCAAAAAAAAAAAAAAGAGTGGGATGCTCAACGGACTGAGCCACCCAGATGTCCCTGAATTATATTCTTTATTGCTAAACCATCAATGGTACGGCATGAATAGAGAGAGAGAGACAGAGAAGGGCGATAATGGACAAACCGTCCATTCGTATCTGAAAATCGTTCTCATTCTTGGGGAAAGACAAGCACAGCCACTGCTCCCTTCCACGGTTTTCAAAACTTGGTCACACTGGCTATTTTGGATTCTGACTTTCCCAATCAAGTTTTCTTTTTGTTCACTTACTCCTTGGTGGGAAATGCAAAGATCTAAGATAGACATGCTTTGAAATATCATTGATAATAACTAATGTCTCCTGGAATATGCCTATTGTAACTTTTAGAAAAATATATTTTTTGCCATTTCCAACATTCATCTGGTGGAGGGAGGTTGGCATTCATTAAAAAGTTCTGATTCGCTGGTGGCGTTGTATTAAGTGCCAAGAATGAAACAGGTAGAGGAAATTGCTTCTTAAGATCCCAGGTTTGAAAAAAAAGGGAACTGCCTCTCTTCCATGAAAAATATCTTCCATGACTGGCACTAATCTCCAGCCAGGCCTCCAAGCGTAGTCATGCCAGAGACAGCCCCAAACCCGTGCTAAGTCACACAGCCGTCTCTTTAGATACAAGGCCGCAAGAGCTCTTGACTTCCCTTTCAGATAAAAGCAGCCCAGCCACCATCTGAATTCTTGGATTAAAAGACAGAAAATATATGTAAATAAAAACACCTTAATGCTCTTTGAAGGTAAAAGATAATACTACTCTGATCAGAAACTACTGAGGCAAAAGCATAAAAAGGAAGCCCAGTGACGTCAGACGAGAGAACATACTTTGATCAACTTTTCTACTGTGTGAATGATAGACTTAGCTTCCATGAGAAGATTACAGGAGACTAAAGCTAGGCTTTTGAAGAAAGCTATTCTCCCAGTTTTTTACCTAATGAACTTTGCAATCTGGAACAAGTAACCATTCTAATTCATTGCGCCTACTGTCTTATTTGAGGTGGCCATGACCTCTCCGTGTTCTATACGGGTTACCACGTCCTGGTCTGTATCCAGAGGCCAGACGGGAAGTGCTATAATCACTTATCCATCTCTTTGCATTTGCCCCACCCATTAGGCTAAGCTGCGCCCATCTAGAGGACCTCTGCGGAGCTGGGACAGTCTGGTATATTCAGGCAGGATCCCTTTTATTTTGCTTAGAAATGAGATCATCACAAGTAAGAGCAGGTACCAGAGGCAGAGTGGGCAATAGGCAAGTATGTGCTGAATCAATGTCAGTGGCCCAGCCTACTTAAGTATTCCTGGGAGAAGGTGTCAAGTTTCCAAGGTCCTCCAGGAAAGATGACCTTTTGAAGGTTGTTTTGCTCAGTGGATTGGGCCAGGGGCCAGGTCGTGTGATGAAATTTACCAAATCTCTCCACGAGCTTCTACAGCCTTTGGGAGACGGGCTGAAGTCTTGATGACCACCAGGAGACTCAGGAGGACTGAGAAATGAAAAGAAATCTTCATTGTTCTTAAAAGTTTTACACTATATTTTTATTGATCGATCTGTGGAAATATGTGCTGTGTGGGTACATACACAAAAATCATACTACATCATCCACTGATGAATGGGTAAAGAAGATGTGGTACACACACACACACACACACACACACACACACACACACACACACTGGAATATTACTCAGCCATCAAAAGAATGAAATCTTGCCATTTGCCACAACATGAATGGAACTATAGAGTATCACCCCAAGCGAAATAAGTCAGTCAGAGAAAAACAAATCCTGTATGATTTCACTCATATGTGGAATTTAAGAAACAAAACAGGTGAACCTAGGGAGAAAAAAAAAAGCAGAAAACCCAGAAACAGACTCTTAACTATAGAGAACAAACTGAAGGTTCTTAGAGGGGAGATGGGTGGGGGCATGGGCTAAATACATGGTGAGGCTTAAGGAAGGTACTTAAGCACTGGGTGTTATATGTAAGTGATGAATCACTAAATTCTACTCCTGAAACTATTACTACACTGTATGTTAACTAATAGGAATTTAAATATAAACTTGAAAAAATGTCATGCTACCGACAAGCTCATAAGATAAAAAGTTGGAGTTTTATTTCCATTGTTCTGAGTAGTCTTTGGTAACCGGAAACCCGGCAGGATGCCCACAGAATATAAGGTATTTCCAGCTCATCCCATGCACAGGGCAGGAAGGACAGTCCTCCCAGGTCATCGGTCACAATGACACATAAAAAGCCAGAGTCAGCTTCTCCATTCACTAGCTTGCCCACTGCCTCCCCTACAGAAAGGATCTTGTGGTTTTCCCTTGCTCTCAAGCCCAAGATAAACACCCTCAAGATCTGACTTAGCATCTATCACTAGAGCAAACCGCATTACCTCTTTTCCTGATCCCTTCCTACTCCCAAACTGAATCTTAGGCCTGGCCAGGGCTTCCCCCTCTCTGTGTCACCTCTTTGCATCAAACAGACATGAGAGCCCCTCTTTGGCAAGACTCTTGTAAAAAAGTGGTATTTTCAGCCCTATGTAAGTCCATATGGCTCAACATTTAATGACCACATACATTCGGCCAGGCATAAAACAAAGGTACATAAAGGGGCCTCCCTCAGAGAGCTAACAGTCTGGTATAGAGGTACTAGGTGAAAGGAAGGCACAGCACCGGGGGACCTTATCAACCCAGTAATTGCAAATCTGTCCTCAACACCGAGTAAAACATCCTCTCATCTCTCATGTGCAGTGTAAGTACTCAAGGGAATTTGTTAAAACCAGGTGTCTCCATACTATTTATCACAAAATAGGAACTAGACGTGTCTTGGAATTAAAACCTTCCTGACCACTTAAAAACTTTGCAATATTTTCCATTCCTCGATGTTCAGTTTGTGCTTGGCCGCAAGACGCAGTGTAGGAAGAGCCGTTGGCTGCCGAGTCACACAGATTGGCAATGACACAGGGAAACCTAGGAAACTGACCTCGTAAACAAACAACACTCCCAAATACTCATACAATCAGACTGACTACTCCTACATAAGATCTACCCTTGTAGCACAAGGCACTTTTCTCTTCCTTTCTTTCTTAATAGAGGGTTTGAAAATTTAAAAAATGCACATATTAAAAAAAATCATCTGTTATGAAAGGACAAAAAAACCTAATTAGGTTTTAGTTAAAAAAAAAGTGAAGGTCAAGATTAAGCATATTAAAAAAAAAAAAAGCCAAAGCAACAACCTTTGTTTTTGTCCTTATCTTTTAAGAACAGAGGCTACTCTTGACAGTGGCTAGAAATGAGGAAATGATTAATGAGATTATAGTCCACATTATGGACTGTAAGGCAATTATTAAAAAGAATGATGTGGGGTGCCTGGGTGGCTCAGTCGGTTAGCATCGAACTTTGGCTCAGGTCATGATTTCATGGTTCGTTGGGTCCCATTTTGGACTCTGCACTGACAGCTCAGAGTCTGGAGCCTGCTTCAGATTCTTTATCTCCCTCTCTCTCTCTCTCTTTCTGTCCCTGCCCAATTCATGCTCATATCTCTCTCAAAAATAAATAAAACATTAAAATTTTTTAAAAATTAAAATTAAAAATAAATGAAAAGAATGATGTATCTTGGTGCGTCTGGGTGGCTCAGTCAGTTAAGCATCTGATTTCCGGCTCAGGTCATGATCTCATGGTTCATGAGTTTGAGTCCCACATTGGGCTCTGAACTCTCAACGCAGAGCCTGCTTTGGATCCTCTGCCTCCCTCTCTCTATTGACTTGGAAATATATCAAATGTATGTGTATATATGCATATGAGGAGCATATCTGTGCTTTTATCAATTATCAAAATAAGAATTTATGTTTCTACACACGTAGAGGAACTGTGGAAAAGTACATGTGGCACACTGATAACCTTGGTTCCTGCCAGGATATGGAATGAGAAAATGAGGAAAACTTAATTAGCAATTTATATATTTCTGTATGACATGAAGTGTCATATCAGCATGAATGTTTTGATCATTTAACATAATCAATAGTTTATGTTAATTAACGCAAAGCCAAAAGACTAGGAAAATGTTCTGTCCTATAAAAATGCATGATAAATTTTAAATGCTTCCACATATACAAAGTAAGAATAATATTTAGCAATAACACTTGGAATTGCATAACATCCAACCACCAAGTAGTTCTGTTTGCAGACAAATATTCACTGGTTTTCATCTGCTGCAGCTGCACATGCTCCCACTCAGCCAGATAAGGGGCAGGTGCGTTTTGCTTGTGTTTGGGGAAGGCCGAAGTTACACCTGTCCAAGACTGCCTCAAAATCTTGCAATGGGCCACGGAACAGAGAGAGGTCCTCTGAATCTGACCACGCTGGGGCCTTGGGTGGTAAAGGGTAGATGTACTATGACATTTGAGAACACACAAGTGGCCATTTTCCTGTCAAAAACCCAAAGATGGCCATTCAATGTGTAGTGTAGGAGCAATCAGTCAAGAGCTCACAACTGTGTGCAGAGGTTGACCAGAAAACAAAACCCCTTGGCTTCGATTCATCACCTCCCAGCAGACCACCCACACTGCATGCTTAAGGACCACGTGCGCTCAGCAACAAAACAGTAAGATCTGAACATCTTGGGCTGTTTATATTCATGGCACTCTGCTGGGTGGCTTGCTCAGTATTAGAGGAGAGCAGTTAATGTCATTCTCATAGCAGCTTGTGATATATTATAAACCTGTTACTTGAATAAGCCCTCCAGAGAGCTTCTGTGTCCCAGTGTCAGAAACTCATCTTAGAAACATGAGTTGTACACAACAGTCTATGCCAAGTGGGTTCACTCTTTCAGGAGTTCAGCTAACAGTGGAGGAGGAGTAGGCCAGTAGTCATCGGTCTACAGAATTTCAGGGCTTCTCCTTAGGGGGTCAAGGAAAGCATGGTTCATTACCAATAGGCCTGCATTGGAAGCCAAGAGATGGTGACCCAGCCCTTGGCCTTGACCTCAAAGCACATCAGCTAAGTGAAGGCTGGAGTGAAGACTAGTTCTGAAAGGTGGCCCCCTCTGAAGGAGGGGATTCCAAGAAGGTCTTGGGATTCCAAGATGGATAGTGTAAGGGGTAAAAATCAGCTGGAACTGAAGATCGGACCCAGGCTGGGTTTGCTCTGGGCCATCCCAAATCCCATTTCCCAAGGAGCCAGAATGCCTAAGGAAAGAAGGACTAGACCATCGCTTACAAATTCTGGAGCCGTCCTCGGCCTAGAGACAGGACTGTGTAAGGTTTGGAGATGAGGATTTCTGTTGGCAGGACCTGGTGGGCTGCATGAGGGAAGGCTCAACTATACATTGTTTCTTAATTGACAGCATGAAAAATACTAGGTAGTGGGCAATTTGAAAAACACCAATGAAAGGACTAAAACATGAATACTCTGAAGAGAGAAACAGGAAGTAGCAGAGGGTTATTGGACTGATTTAGGGTTAAGATACGCAGGTTGAACGGTGTTCGCTCCTACAAAGCTACCTTGGCTATTTCTACCGCACACAAGGCTGTTTTGTAACATTAAATTACCCCCTAATTGTCAAAATTCCACAAAGTATGCATGACAGCAACTATTTCTTTTCTATTTTCTGGCAAAAATTATAAGCAGAAATGTGTGACGTTGCATCTTATGTGAGTAAAATCAAGTTCCTGAAATTAATGAATTGATTCTGAGCTTAGAGAGATAACACGCAAATGAAGTTTGCTCACTTGTGAATCTCAGGTGTAGAGTTGTGACTCCATGAGTTTTGCTGTTTGGGCAGTAGTACTTCCATTGTACCAGGGACTGAATCCCTAGTTTCCTTCTTACACATGGAACAATGGAGTCAGAGAACAGCTTGGCGTTAACATCTCTGGCTCATGCAGCCTAGTACTGAAGTCTGGATGGCCCACACCACTCAGAATATCCAAAGGGGAGGCTGGGGTCAATTATACCTATTGTTTAAGATGGACATTTAATGCCTACAGTACTAACCTGATATTACCATCATCAATTTGACATGAAGAAGAGTTCAGAAATTGTAATTCCAAACTTCCATTCCAAGTGTGGAGCCGTGCTGCCCAAATGGTAGCCGACAGCCATTTACATGTGACTACTTAAATTCAAATTGCTTGGCGTAAAACACATTAAGAATTTAGTTCCTCAGTCACACTAGCCACATTCCAACTACTTAATAGCCACATTTGGACAGTGGCTGCTGGACAGCACAGGTACCCACATTTCCATCATCACGGAAAGTTCTGTTGGACTTTGCTGGTCAAGATTAACCTTGGCTATAGCCTTGGCCCTTTGCAATGAGAATCATCCACCAAGTGAGAGCAAGTAAATGCCAAGATGAGGCCGGAAGGGGTGGAGAAGAAGGGTCTTCCCTCTATGACACCTGCCCCTTCATTCTCTGACACTTTGACCTTTCTACATAAAATGCAGCTTCAAGCCCTGCCCACCCCACATTCTGGAACCACTAGTGACCAAGACAGAACCCAGAATAAATTCATCGAGGCCCAAACCACAGGAAATGACAGAATTTTTATTGTGCCAATGGATCATCTACTATTTAATCTTCTTCCTGAGGCTGCAGTATTTTTTAATCCTTATTTTTTAGGTAAAGAAAAAAAAATCAACCTGGCATTTGGGTTTCTCTCTTCTAACTCAGGAAGAATTCTAAGGTCTGCCTTCCTGGGGTTTCACAGCCATATATGACAATCTCCAAGGGAAAGTCTGTGCTGCTTTTGCTCTAACAAACTGCCCTGCTAACTCTGCGCCTTGACACCTAGTTTAATGGGAAAGGCTGAGGGGACTATTTTTAGAGAACAATCTGTTTCTGAAATTCCCTTATGTTTCCACACCAGTGTGTAAGCATACTCTTAGGTATGAGAGAAAGCATCCCACCAGGAGAGGGCTGTCCAAGTTCAAGAGGAGAGAAGCATCATACAGAGCTGGAAGAAGGGTGCCCAAATTCAAATGCACTTTAAAAACTAAATACATGAGGGGCACTGGGGTGGCTCAGTCGGTTAAGCATCTGATGTCGGCTCAGGTCATGATCTTGCGGTTAGTGAGTTTGAGCCCCTTGTGCTCTGTGCCATCAGCTCAGAGCCTGGAGCCTGAATCAGATTCTGTTTCTCCCTCTCTCTCTCTGCCCCTCCTCTGATCATGCTCTTTCTCTCCCTCTCTCTCAAAGATAAATAATAAAACATTAAAAAAAAGTTTTAAAGCTAAAGATATGAAGTTCACTCCCCAAATCCAAGCCCAGGACTGAGGTGGCAGGCTTTGCACCTGGAAATGATGAGAAAGGTAATGCAGCTCACAGTCATGCCACATTTGAGAGGTAGGTTTACTATTACCAAAGAAATGTAATAAGGATTTTTCTTTGCCAGAGAATGGGTGAACAGGACAGAGAGCCTCGGGCAGAGGGACCCTAAGTACATTGGGGTTTTTTTTAAATTTTTTTAATGTTTACTTTTATTTTTCAGAGAGAGAGAGTGCAAGCAGGGGAGAGTCAAAAAGAGAGGGAGAATTGGAAGCAGACTCCAAGCTCTGAGCTGTCAGCACAGAGCCCAACAGGGGGCTTGAACCCACGAACTGTGAGATCATGACCTGAGCCGAAGTTGGACACTTAACTGACTGAGCCCCCCAGTCGCCCTCTCCATGAATTCTGAAGAGAGCTGCCAGGGAGTCTGCAACAACCTGGGGTGGGAGTGGGGGCTCTGTTGCCCCCACCTGCCAGGCGAGCACTGAGACTCTGAGTCTGTGAACAGAGACACATGGTAGAGCCCGCTGCTCCCAGGAGAGGCGGTTCTCATGCCCTCCTGCACTGTGCACACTGTTGGTTCCCTGCTTTCTTCACCTTCCAACATGTCCTGGAGACTTCTCCGCGTCAGTACTTGGTGATCTTCCTTGCTCTGGGCACAGCCCAGTGTGCCACTGTGTGGACGCGCCTGGCCCACTCTCCACTGCTGGATGCCTGGGCGGCTTCCAATATTCTGCTGTTATCTACAACGGCCCCGCCAATGTGTGTGCCATTCCCCACATGCGTTCGGCTGTGGGCAGGATGCACTTCTGGAAGTCGGACAGCTGCACGCAGGGCCAGTGCGTCTGTAATCCCGATAGACACTGTCAAATTCCCTTTCACTGGGCTGTAACCTTTTGCCTTCCTGCCATCAATGTGTTGAGTATCTACTTCCTTCCAATTTCCCACTCGACACTCCTCTCAGGAAGAGAATTGTACTGTAGAACTTTTGAGCAACATTTCTTAAAGCGCTGAAGAATCATCTGAAGGAATTAGTTTAAAATGAAGACTTTTGGGGGCGCCTGGGTGGCTCAGTCAGTTGAGAGTCCGACTTCAGCCAGGTCATGATCTCACAGTTCGTGGGTTCGAGCTCTATGTCGGGCTCTGCGCTGACAGCTAGCTCAGAGCCTGGAGCCTGCTTCGGATTCTGTGTGTCCCTCGCTCTCTAGAGCCCCTCCCCTGCTCATGATCTGTCTCTCTTTGTCTCTCAAAAATAAATAAATGTTAAAAATTTTTAAAAAAATGAAGACTTTTGTATGGAGGTGCCTCAAAATTTTAAAAATAGAACTACCCTACGCCCCAGCAATTGCACTACTAGGTATTTATCCAAGGGATACAGGTGTGCTGTTTCAAAGGGCCAGATGTTTGTAGCAGTACTATTGACAATAGCCAAAGTCCAGGAAGAGCCTAAATGTCCATCAACAGATGAATGGATAAAGAAGTGGTATATATGCACAATGGAGTATTACTCAGCAATGAAAAAGAATGAAATCTTGCCATTTGCAACTACATGGATGGAACTAGAGGGTATTATCCTAAGCAAAATTGGTCAGAGAAAGACAAATATCATATGACTTCACTCATATGAGGACTTTAAGATACAAAACAGGTGAACATAAGGGAAAGGAAGCAAAAGTAATATAAAAACGGGGAGGGGGACAAAAACATGAGACTCTTAAATATGGAGAACAAACAGAGGGTTACTGGGGTTGTGGGAGGGGCGTGGGCTATATGGGTGAGGGGCATTAAGGAATCTACTCCTGAAATCATTGTTGCACTATATGCTAACTAACTTGGATGTAAATTAAAAAAAAAATTAAATTAAATATTTAAAAATTAAAATAAATAAAACATCCAGTTAAGGCAAAATGTTTTTTAAAATAAATGAAAGAATGAATGAATGAATGAATGAATGAATGAATAAATAAAATGAAGATTCTTGTGATCCACCCTCAGACATTCTGATTCTGGTGTGGCTGGTGTAGAGTTTGGAAGCTAACTTTCACCTTATTTATATTTTATCTTATCTTATTTTTATTTTGAAAGAGAGAGGGCACATGAGTGGTGTAAGGGGCAGAGAGAGAGGAGAGAATACCATGCAGGCTCTGTGCAGTCAGTGCAGTGCCTGACACGGGGCTCGATCTCATGAACTATGAGGTCATGACCTGAGCTGAAATCAAGAGTTGGAAGCTTAAGTGACCCAGCCACCCAGGCGCCCCCAGGGAGCTACATTTTAAACAAAGCTTGTAACAATTCCCCTCCGTGAACCCGTGAACCAGTGAACCTGTGGCCTAACTTCTTAGAAGACGCTGCCTTCCAGAACCAGCAGGTCCCAGCAGGGGCACGGCGGGGGTTTCTGCAGGCGGAGAAGGCGCTGAGCTCAGGGCAGGAGTCCAGACTGCCTGGCTGTGGGTTCTGGGCTGAGGACTTGGCCTTGGGGTGCTGCCGTTTCATCCGTAAACTGGGGCTAGTTGTGCGGTTGGTGTTAGGACGAAAGCCCCCATGCGGGGCTGGGCACACTCACCTGGAACAAGACTGTATTTGTTTCCTTCGCAGCTGTTGGGGCTGGCCAGGGAGATGCGGCCGGACTGACGCCATAATTTCCAGGGTTTGGTGCAAAATGAACATGCAGGGCCTCTTGTTGAAAAAGCAGGAAAAGGGTGCTATTAAAGGTATTAAATAGAAAGCCTTTTCATCTCTTCCAGGATTTCTCTTTGGACCTGTCACAATGAGTTTTATTTGCTGTTTGATGTTTATTTGCTCCCTTGGGCATGTAGACCTTTGTCAGGAAGTGGAAACACAGGCACCAGGAGGGCAGCCTGTGTGCAGTGCTCTCTGGGGGCCGGGAAGTCAAGCGCAGGCACCCGCTGTTTCCACAGTCCTACCGCCCCCATCCATGGGAGCCTTGCATGCTGGGGTCGGGTAGGTTATCTATACTGAAGGTAAGTGAGTTGTTTGCCCCAAGGGAGTTGCCTGCCTTATGCACTGTGACACTGGCAGCTCAGGGCGAGGACACTATTCCTAGGCCCTCTCCCAAGTTGCCTTGGGACACTTCATCCGACATCAAGTCTCCCTGAGAAGAGGGGCCAGCAGTGGAGACCCAGTCCTGGGGAGACAACAGGAGGCAGGTGGCGGGACCCCTCAGGAGCTGCGGCTTCAAGCCCTCAGCACGTTCTCCATCGTTCCATTTAACTGCACTTAACAAAAAGCACATATTCAAACAGGAATTTATTCCGAATTTCAAGATGGTGGACGCCTGGTTAAGAGTCTGACTCTTGATCAGGTCATGATTTCAGTTTGTGGAATGAGCCCCACGTTGGGCTCTGTGCTGGGATTCTCTCTCCCTCTCTCTCTTTGCCCCTTCCCAGCTCACATTCACACACACTCTCTCTCTCAAAATAAATAAACTTTAAAAAAATAATAAATTTCAAGATGGCGACTATAGAGCTCTAAGCCGAATGCAAAAGGTCCCGTGCGCCTAAACTGGCTGCACGCCCGCGGAGCCAATCCTGCACAAGAGTGTAAGCTTTCTGTGCAACTTTTCAGAAACACCCTTAACAATGATCTTTTCCTCACATTGTCCTGCTTCAACTGCATTTATAATGGCTGGAACATGTGCCACTGTCTCTGACCATGAGGATAAGGAACACACCTAAGGGAAGGACACTAGAGCCCAAACAACAGCCTTTCCTGTAAAGCTGTCAGGGCCAGGGCTCTGCCCCTGGCACATGGGGATGGTTTCAGAAGTTCATGACCATCGGCAAACCACGGTATGTCTGAATACTTTGTTGGGAGAACATCCATGCCTTCATCAGATTTTTAAAGGGGCTCGCCACCCTAAGACTTTAAGGACCGGGGCACCCAGGTGGCTCAGTCTGTTAAGCGTCCAACTTCAGCTCAGGTCATGATCTCACTGTTCGTGGGTTTGAGCCCCGTGTCAGGCTCTGTGCTCCGAGCCTGGAGCCTGCTTTGGACTCTGTGTCTCCCTCCTTCTCTGCCCCTCTCCTGCTCATGCTCATGCTCTGTCTCTCAAAAATAAAAATAAAAATAAACATTAAAAAAAAGAGTTTAAGGACTGAGCTTTGAACAACTGCAGGTAGAGCCCTCTTTAGCCGTTTACGTGTTTACATATGCAAGCAACGTGGGTAAGACACTGACGGAACAGGAACCATGAGCGGCGGGGATTGTGGCCACGCCGGCTCAGAGACTCGAACCCCCTTCACTTCCAGCACTGCAGTACTCATGGGATGAGATCCATAGTTTATAGAAAGGACTTAAATTTGGTCACGATTTGAAAGCTGCTCAGACCCTGTGTACACTTCATCAGTTGGAAGCTGCTGCGCACTGTCTGTAAATCACTACAAAGCAGTGGTTCCTCCGAGCCAGGCTTTTCAATGCCCTTGGCCAAAGGCCAGCGTCAAAGAATCCCTTCAGTATCTTCAAGGGAGCTAGGCGCATCCTGACATTTGGAGTCGCCATCCAGCACCTGGACAAGACAAAGGGAGCCACGCCCACAAGAACTTTCTGGTGCCTGGGATGCAAGTCTTCCCTTTGAGAGGAACCAGCCCCTACACCCGCTCTCGGTTTTACTTTGGGTTTAAACCAACTAGAACAGTTGGTTACAAATACGCAGAGCTCCTCAGGTACAGGAAGCACAAGTATTACAGACTGAAACAAACTTGGCTTGTCAGAAGTGAGAGCCTTCTCCCTTTTGAACCACATTTTTGCAGTTACTTAAGCTTGGAAATGAGAACTTTATTTACTCTTCTGCAGACAATTTTTTCATTTCCTTATACAAATCTCTACTGCATCTTAAATAGAAATGGGACGCCTGGGTGGCTCAGTCAGTTAAGCATGTGACCTCAGCTTAGGTCATGATCTCAGGGTTTGTGAGTTTGAGCCCTGCATCCAGCTCTGTGCTGACAGATTGTGCTTTGGATTCTGTGTCTCCCTCTCTCTCTGCCCCTCCCCTGCTCGTGCTCTGTCTCTCTCTCTCTCTCTCTCAAATGAATAAACATCAAAATAATTTTTTAAACAGAAGTAATAAAAATATGTTTTTATATTTTCTCTTCAAATATACCTCTCTTACCTTGAATTTTTGAATTTTTTTTTGTGGATTCTCTCATCTCAGACTTTCTTCTGTTTTTAAATTTTTATTTATTTTGAGAGAGAGAAGGCATGAGGGAGGGACAGAGCAAGGGGAACAGAGGATCTGAAGCAGGCTCATCACTGACAGCAGAAAGCCCAATGCAGGGCTCAAGCTCACCAAATGAGAGATCATGACCTGAGTCAAAGTTGGACCCTTAACCAACAGAGCCACCCAGGTGCCCCAGCATCTTCTTTTTTAATATAGCAGAGAGAGAGAGAGAGAGAGAGAGAGAGAGAGACAAATGATCTTCCAATGTTTCAAAAGTTTGGGAATGCAAGTATTGGGTCAGAACTCAGACTTCCTAGATTCAAATCTAGTTCAGTATAATCTGGGGAAGTTAATTCACTTCACTCAATTTCTTCACCTGTAAAGTGGCGATAAAACAGTACCTGCATCCAGATTACAGATTTGTTGTGAGGATCAAATGAATTATGGCTGCTTTGTAGAAAATGTTTGATAAAGTGTGAGCCCACCACTATTATTCTAGCATACACAGTATCATAATTCTAAAATCAAGAGAATTTATAGGCTACTCTGGAAGGGATTAAACTCAGGGTCATGTACTGAGTACTCATCTTGAAAAAATGGGGGTGCTTCAGCTAGATACAGACTCCTTGGGAACTCAGGCTCTGGGCAGATTAGCCACATGGTGATTAAACCAGTAGAACTGTGAACCCAAATTTTCTCTGAGACTGGTTTTACAGGAGGACAGTGCTGCAGGGCATAAAAGCCTGATACCTTGTTCTTTTCCAAAAAATTAGAACGAGATAAAATCAACTAGATGAGGTCAGGATTTCCCACCCTCCCCAACTTGCCATAGCACCACTAAACTCTTCCATAAAATAAATAATTCTTAACTTACGTTATCAGTCACAGTATTGGTGGCACCTACCTAGTAGGCAGCCAACCTTTAATGAACACCATGAGGTTTTAATCCTAAACAGTTCCTAAAATAGTCGAAATGAGGGCTCTTTTAAACACTCCACATTTGTTTTGTTAGACTCAGCCTTCCAGTGTATTTCTTGCATATTGCATAAGCTCACTTTGGAACGCATTCCCGGGAACTTTTCGGTAAATTAAAGAAAAACAGAGATGTCCATTCAGTCTCTTCCTTTGGCCTCTTTCTTCATCTATTCATAACATGAACCTTCTCGAAGCTCAGCTTCATCCTCTCTGCTCCTCCTGACTCTTGGTTCTCTACCCCCATTAACACCTCCCCAAACAGAAATGCTTTCAACCGGCACTGACAAAAAATTTATGCAACGACCGCATGGTGCCTACTCTTTCCTTGGCTTTATCTCATTCCATTAGAATAAAAATAATAATACCTTAAGTGCATGTAGAAGTTTAAGGTTTACAAAATATATCATACTTCCACTGTCTCCATCGACCTCACAATAATCCTGGGAGATGGGAAGCATATATGACAATTCAACTCAGAGAAATGAAAGAAGCAGGCATTTTGACTGCATGAAAGAAAGAATACTTTTCATCAAAAACTCCAGACATATGACTCGTGTTGGGCTCCTCAGTTAATTGTTTCTACTTGAATGAAAAGAAAATTAGAGTAGCCTCTCAATTCTGGAACCCCTGGGATGTGGCATGCTCCCCATCAGGGAATTTTCTGGTTCATGAAGAGAAACAATGACATCTCGGGTAAATCAAGCACTGCTTTCAAGTTTTCTTTCACCTCACAGTTGGTCTCCTTTACAAGGAAAAATGGGTCAAAGTGTTTGGTAAAACACACGCTCTGAACCCTACATCACCCAAGTTAACTCTGTCAAATCCAGCGCTGCCCTGGCAGATGGGTGATCTTCTGACCATCTGAAAATTACTGTTTATTGAGGAATTCCACTAGGCTCTTTTTTATTTCCTTCAGTTCTTATGGAGTTCTAGATTTTGGATATTTGGTGTTAGAAGGGTAATAGGAATGATCGTTGATATTCACATATTTTATTGGTCATGATTTTTAAATGCCTTACAAATAGCAACTCTGTTTACTGAAATATTTTTTCGTTGACATTATATATTGAATCTCAGAATATTTGTCATAAAAGCGAGGGAGGGGACAACAAGGTGTCAAGCAATGGTCTGGAGTTTGAATATAATTTACTACTCAAGTTCTGAGCCAGAAGACCACATCATATGTGAAATATGTTGTTATGACATCTTCTTATTCCTCCAATCAATCAGATGTTCAATTAGTAGGAAGTAACTGAACATCTACGACATGATTAGCCCTGTGCTTTCAGCAGCTCAAGTCCTGGACACTGCTCAGTCCTTAGAGCTGTGTATACTATCACATCCTATACACTATATATTGTATACACTACACAATGTGTGGGGACTTGTACAGCTGAAGGCTCAACATCCTTACTCTTACCTTACTTACTCTAAAGAGTTAATTAAGAGAGGAAAAATTCCAGTCTTCCAAAAGCAGGCAGCTCCTCAAATTGATGACAATGAGTGGGCCACATTTTTTTTTAGCAGCCCATAGGCTCATATGGGTTTGGTCTTTCTTCTCTTTCTTCCCTGCGCTGGTAGCAGTAAAGGTCATGGTCCACTCTTCCATAAGACCAGAGTATATCTTGCTTTCTCTTGTCCCAAGAGGCAGCTGGGCCCATGCCCATTTGGAGCATGTTTGTTTCTCAGGAACCTCAAGAAATTGAGGGGTCACTGGTCAAGAAGGATTTGGGTGTTGGTGGATCTTCCGAATCGAATGCCTGTCTCTAGCGATGCGTAATGTAAACACAACCGGCCAGCAGCCGTCACTCACCCTACACTCTTTCCAAAGTTCGGCTCCTCACTTTTGAATCCACCTCCCCCTGGGAGGGGTACCAGAGCCACGGAACAGGCTTCCAAAAAGCACATTAAACTGTTGTTTCTTAGTTGAGGAGAATGTCAAGAGGGACACATTTTCCTTCAGCCAGGATCATGCTGACATGAAAATGATGACCTACAAATAAGGGGAGAACAACCAAAAGAACAAATGTTTCTGGCTGAAATCATCCTCCAACTTTTGCTGTAACCCTGCAGGAACAAGAAGTTCCAGAAAGCACAGCAGTTCCCTTTCAGGTGCCACAATGTGGATCAGAGTTCATGCTAAATACTCACTATCATCTTCAGAAAGTTCCCCATCTCTGGGGGTTGGAAACCTTCACAATATTCTCCCTCAAATGTATTTTCAGCCTCTTCTAGCCACTAAGGAACAAAGTAACTTTCAATTTTAAAACTTGTCAGGCACCCTATTCTAAACAAATGATCACGAGGCTGTGTAAATTCATGATTTGTTTCTGACCTGAATATTGAGCCAGCCCTGGCTATCTGCCCCACAAGAGGACTGAAGATACTGAGGCTTGTGTTAGCATACATTAGCCAAGGAAACCGGCCAGGATAATAGCTGCACAAGAAAGCTGTGTTACAGCTGTAAAAACACACTACAAATGCCTGTGGGTGTCATAAAATATAATTACTTTCAATAATTATATGGGTCTTTAACTGGACCAATAAAATAACAACTACAGTAACAGGAAAGAGAAAAAAACCCCACATGCACAGAGGAACATCGAGAATAAAGATTCTTCCAGAGTGGAAATGAAATGCCAGGCAGGAGATGGAACATCTATGAAAAAAAGAGAAAGCGATATCCAAGAGACTCACAACCAAAGGCTGAGTCCAGGGGTTCCCTCAGCTTATCCCTCTTGCTCTCTCACACACAATCTTTCCATCATGCCCTGTACTTCCAAACAATTATCAAATCTGACCTATTGTGTCTCTAGATGCCTCTAGAAGGCCCTCTATGCATCCTGGCTCTACGGCTTCTCCAAAATTACCTCCCAAGCAGGTTAGGGCTCGAGCCCCAGTCCTGGTCCTGGGCATTTTTGGCACAGATCTTAAATTAAAAAAAATTTTTTTAATGTTTATCTATTTTTGAGAGAGAGAAAGAGAGAGAGAGAGCAAGAGCATGAGCAGGGGAGGGGCAGAGAGAGAGGGAGACATGGAATCTGAAAAAGGCTCCAGGCTCTGAGCTGTCAGCACAGAGCCCGACGCGGAGCCTGAACTCATGAGCTGTGAGATCACGACCTGAGCTGAAGTCGGACACTTAACCGAACCACCCAGGCGCTCTGCACAGAACCTAAACTCTGCCCCACCCCTTCCCTGTTCTGTACTGCAGGCAGCTGCAGTGCCTACGTGGGACTGAGCCAGCAGGAGGAGCTGGAGCCAGGAGCCTGGAGAGGTGTCCTTCACCTGATATCACCCGTAAAGGTCCAGCCTGGCTCCCCGGCCCCAGTGCAATTCCACCTTTTGCCAGTGACCTTAACACCTAGGCTCCAACATGATCTTTCCCTTTGTCTCTCCAGCCAAGGGTTAGAAGCAGATTCCTGGGCTGCCTTGATGTACCTACTTTTGTTTCTTAGTTCTTCATCACGTATGCAACCTATGCATTTTCTCCACCAAATCCCCCTGCTGTAAAGACTTGAACTTCGGTCTTCTTGGTTGAATACTGACAGATGAAGCCCACTAAACCTCAGCTCTACATAATTCCCTGCTGGCCCCTCTAATGATCCTAAACCTTGAGAAAGGATTAATTTTCCTAAAAAGTGTATCTAAAATGCCCCCTCTTTTCTAGCAGACTTCATTGCTTTCCATTGCCCATCCAGGGCATTCTCAAACTTTAGGTATTCTAGGGCTATCGTCATGATTTTTGACAAGTCCTTATAACGATTGTACTATTACTCATTTTCCTTCAATAAGTGTATTTAATTTGACATACTTTTCAAGTTTTTCTTTAATTTGACACACTTTTAAAATATAGGAGCTTTCTTAGTAAGAACATCTGTGACCAAGGTTTCGATATGCTGCATTTAGATTTTCCAGTTCATATGAAATTAACTATGTAACTTAAAAAACGGGTGATCAATGTATTATCTGAACTATCTGTCGCCCCACTAGTAGTCTGTGCGCCAGTTCTGGGGAACACTGGCCTACTGAATCAAGAGCACACTCATGTCTGCTCCTCAACACCTCTGTGGTTGTGTAGCCCCAAAGGAGATTTTCAGCCTCCTCTTAGCTTTTCACCTAGTAGGTCCATGGGAATGCAGCCTACTGCGATGGTTTAAAGTGTGGACTCTTGAAGGACGTGATCTGAGTTCAACTGTTGCCTCAGCCACTGACTAGCTGGGTGACTGTGGGCAATTGACTCAACCTGTCTGTGTCCTGCAATGACATCAGTAACATCTGCCCCATATGGTCAATATGATAATTACCTGAAGAAACACCCTGACTGCCATTAGGACAGTGCTTGACTTGGAGTAAGCACTCGGTAAGCGTTAGTTATGATCATTCTGCAGTCTTGACCTCTGCTCCAATAACAGAACCACTCTTACAGGAACAAACTGGAATGAACTTACTTTTGTGCTTTTGCTATGCACCTGGCTGCTCTTACCCGACTTTCAGATTCCTACCCATGGATTGGAGAAAATTGTAAATTCTGCTTAAGAAATCTCTTCTACTACTCTCTGTTCCAAAAACAAAACTCCCCTATTCTTTGGACCTTGTGAGACCTCTGTATCTCTCCTATTACAAACATCACATTCCATCCTGGGATTCAGATGTTTCCCTCCCCTTCCCTATTGTCTTGTAATCTTTCGAGAGAAGGAATCCTTTCTTCATCATGGCTGAATCCTACCTGGCCCATGTCCCACACCCCCACAGCAGAGATGCACAATAAATCCTGTTTCCTTGACCCCCAGTGCAACACCTTGGAATACAGACTGCCCTAGATGCAGAGTCATTATTGTGCCTTTTAAGAAGGAGGATGTGTGCCTTGACTATTCATAAAACAGACCTTTGCCTAATTCGCAAGTTAAGTAAAATAAATATTTTTCTTACTTTTATGGTCTTTCATACTTTTAAGATATCAAACTGTCAGGCTGAACTTGGCTCTTGATTCCCTTTGTAAGGTTTACAAGAGCTCACAATTATATAGTGCCTTATAGTTTAGAACGTGCACCCACTCACACCAGCTCATGTGAACCTCAGTGTTCTTTATGGGAATTCTCCTCATTTTAAAGACGTTTAAAATAAGACTTAGGAATGAAGGTCTTCTATAAGAGCACATGGCTCAGCACATTCAGACCTGGATGGGGCTGTGATAAGTTGAGATCTGGGTCTCTGATCCAGCTTCTTGGCGAGGAGCTGTTGCTATGGGGACCCCACATGAGTGAGCCACACAGCCGGCCAGGTCTTTTAGAGCTGTAGAGAGAGTCTAAGGAGGAGTCCTCCTCATGAACAACATGATTTTCTTAAGTTATCAAAAGAGCCAAATCTCCCCCACTGGGCTTTCCCACTCTCATCAACAAACTGAAAGATCCTATCCTGTTTCCTTTATGGTAAGTGGCTTTTTCTCCAGGTGTACAACTTAGTGACTTGACAAGCTCATACATTATGCTACCCCTCTGTCCCATTACATCGCTATTTCAATACCATTGACTGTATTCCTTATGTTCTGTTTTTGATTCCTGTGACTTACTCATTCCCCTAACTGGAGGCCTGTATCTCCCTCTCCCCTTCACCCATTTTACCCAACCCTCCACCCCTCTCCACTCTGGCAGCCATCACTTTGCTCTCTGTATTTATGGTTCTCATTCTGCTTTTTGTTTATTCATTTTTTAGATTCCATTTATAAGTGGAATCATATGGTATTTGTCTTTCTCAGTCTGATTTATTTCACATAACAGATCCATCCATGTTGTCTCAAATGGGATGGTTCCATCCTTTTTATGGCTGTGTAATATTCCTCTGTGTGTGTGCATGTGTGATATTTTCCTTATCCATTTGTCTAATGATGTAAAGATAGCCTACCTTTATTTTTTAATTATTTTTTATTTATTTTTTATTTTATTTAATTTTGAAAGACAGAGCATGAACAGGGGTGGGGCAGAGAGAGAAATAGACAGTTCAGAGCCTGACTAGCTATCAGCACAGAGCCCAATACGGGGCTTGAACCCACGAACCATGAGATCATGACTTGAGCCGAAGTCAAATGCTCAACCGACTGAGCCACCCAGGTGCCCCAAAATGTCCTATCTTTAGATAGTAAACTCATGTAAAGACCACACCAG
The DNA here is from genome assembly GCF_006229205.1 of Suricata suricatta. Taxonomy (NCBI): domain Eukaryota; kingdom Metazoa; phylum Chordata; class Mammalia; order Carnivora; family Herpestidae; genus Suricata; species Suricata suricatta. Next base: position 78,853,839 of record NC_043712.1, read on the forward strand.
CCAATGACTGGCCCTTAGGGTCACCTGAGCACCTTGTCAGATCAAAGACCTCTGAATCTGCTAGCCTTTGGCTCTGTGTATAGTTTTTGTCCTTGGGCACACGAAGTGCGCTGAGGCCAGGGGCATAAGCAACGTCTCTCTAAAGAGTGTAAGGCAAATAGGTTTCATTGCATAGTCATGACAGAGCGTTGGTGGCTGCCTGGAAACCTGCTGGGGGCCTTCTCTCAGCACACAGGAAAGAACCACAGCAGTGCGGATGCCACAGATGCGGGACAAGGATGACCTTCATCAATAGTGTCATTTGTAATATCCCAAGAAATGACCTAACTGAGGAAGCTGATTCCACCTTACAAGTATAGTCTCAGGCCACAACCAGTCTTAGAGATAGAATTCCTGTATTTCAAGCTGTTTGGGACCACACTTCTAATCATCTTCAGTTGGGAGCATTTAGGGATGAGCAGATGAATTATATATGGATCATAAAGCTTAAATATGATAGTTAAAATATTCCTGGATTCTAGCCTGCCTCTATTATTTTACTTTTCCAGGCTTCTGTTTCCTCACCCTTTATGGGATCCCTTAAAGGGATTACCAATGTCCCTTCGTCTAGGCCATTCTATGCCTTCAAGCATTTCAAAAGTAACAGGCCAAAAAAAAAAAAAAGGCAATATATACAAGTGAAGAAATTGGACTCTGGTATGTTCTTCAGTGAAACAGAGGAGGATACCGAAAACTCTGGTTAAGTCTATGCCAGAGAATGCAACCGCTGTCTGCTCAGCCGCGGAAGGAGATCAGTAGACTTCTCTGTGCTCCCAGAGATAAAAATTCATGAACGGCTTCACAGAGAGGTCAGGGAACTCCGCTCCCTCAGCCAAAGGGAAACTGCTCACCACTGCTATTCTCTATTCTACTCGGTCTGCCCTTGCCAAAGTCAGCAGACACCTTCAGGTTAGCAAATCCAATGGTTTCTCTTTGTCTTCATCTTATTTCTCAGCTGCATTTAACACAGTTGGCACTTATGCCTGGAAACACTGTCTTTCTTTGGCTTCTAAGGCATCCCTTTGTCTTGACTCACCTTTTACCTGCCTGGCCACCTCTTCTCAGCGCCCCTGGTTGGCATCTTCTCTATGTCTCCCACTCTAAATCTTGGAATACCCCTAGGGCTTGGTCCTCTACCCTTATTCTCTTCTTTCTTTGATATTATCTCCCTAGCTGATCCTCCAGTCCTGGACATTAGTTCCATACTGATAATTCCCAAATATATGGCTCACACCCAGACCTCTACTCTGAACTCCAGACACCCATAACAAATAGTCTACTGGACATTTGCACTTAAAACTCTATGAAAGGCCTCAAATGTAACATGTCCGTATCAGAAATCTTATTTCCCCTACCCCCACGAGGGTCCTTCCTCATTTTCCTCTCTCACTCCTCTTCCTCTCCATAAACGACATGCCACCTGTCCATCTGCTTAGGCCAATTACCTAGAAATCATCCTTGATTTCTCTTACTTCCCACATCCATTGTGTTAATGAATCCTGTTGGCTTACCTCCAAAATATAGCTCAAAACTATTCTCTCCACACCTCTACCAGAATCGAAATCACAGTTATTTCTCACCTACATTACCACAAAGGCTGGCTTCCTAACATCCATTTTCACTACACGTTTATTCCCCACAATGCAGCAGAGTGATCCTTTTGAATCAGAATTCATACTGAAATCTCGCCGATGGCTGCCCATTTCAACTTGAATAAAATGCAAATTCTTCACCATGGCCTGAACACCTCTCCAGGGTCTGGCCCTGACTACCTCCCGACCTCTGCCTTAGCTCACTGTTCTCTGGCCACGCTGACCTTGGTGTTCTCCACCTCATGCAGTTTCCCCCTGCCTCAGGGCCTTTGCACTGCTGAGACCACCCACCTGGTCTACTCCCCGCCCTTCCTCACTGGTGCGTGGCTGCTCCTCCTCCTCACTCTATTCTCGGTCCACTGCCACCTCTCCAGAGAACCTCTCCTAACCACCCACTACAGCACACTGTCCCACCCGTCCTGCTTTCCCATCACCGTCTTTCAAATTGACCTCATTTGTTTGTTTATGTGCCCATCACCATAATTCCCCACCAAATTATAAGCTCCACAAGAGCAGGGTTATGCCTGGTTTCCAGATTCTCCCAAACCAAAGCACTAGCCCTTCTTCACTCAGAAGTCAGAGTAACAAAACTCACATCAGGTCATTACTTGCTCAAAGCCTCCAGAGGCTTCCCTTCTCTCTCTGAGTAAAGTCCGAAGCCCTTCCCACGGCCTGTTCTAGGCTGATGCGGTCTGGCCCCTGGGCTCCTATGAGACCTCGTTGCCTCTCCCTACCTCCCCCTCACTTGGCTGCAGCCACATGGACCTCCCAAACACACCATGTGCTGCACTCACTCCCTCTCATTCCAGCCTCCAGTCAAATGTTTCCTTTCCAAAGATGCCCTTCCTGCACATCTGAGCCAAAGCAGCTACCCTTGCCCTGTCCGTTTCTTGCCCTAAAACCTAGACCATCTGCCACGTCACTTAGTGTGTTGCGCTGTCTATTTCGAGCTCTCCCCAGCAGGACCACAGACTCCAAGTGAGGCACAGTATGATTCTGCTCACTGCTGAATCCCTAGCACCTGGCATATGTAGGTCCTCAGTACACACTTGTCGAATGAAGGAATAACCTGGTCTTGCTGAAGACGTCGAAGTCTTTCTGAGTCATGCCTGTCTAGGTAGATTATACCCAAGCAGTTGGAAGGTTTATTCTTATCGAAATTACTCCTTCTTTTCAACAGTCTAGGTCCAGAGCAGGAACACCTGTACTCCAGTTAAGACAGCCACGCCTGGCTGCCCAATCCCTCACTGGCACGGTGCCAAGGACAGGCACCTCTGTCCCCCGAAAATTCAGTTTCTAGTCCATCTGACCACTTGTGGACCTGAAGCTCATTTTCAACTTTTGGTTCTGTTGATTTGGGGAAGAAATGTCTTTGGAGAGAGACTAAAGTTCCCCCTGGAAGTGGTGACTATTCCATTGAGCCTATTTGCTGGAGGAGAAGCTGCCCAAGGTATGCTCGGACCCTGGACTTCTGTCTTACTTCTGCTGTGCGCAACGGTGCAGCGGCACTCGGGTTAAAAATTCCTCATTTGGTTGAGTCTTCAATGTCCCAAACACAAACAATGAAAACAGCATGGAAAAGCAGGTTTAACTTAAATGAAAGTAAGTTAGACCTGCCGATCTTTTTGGTGGGCATAAAGCTTTTTGTTGGCTGTGAAACGTAATGGCGACTTCAGATATAAACATAATATGCTCAAAATTAAACTCTTCTTTTCCCTATAATCCATCACCTATGGTCCAATTAATAAACTCACAAATATTTACTCGGCTTCCTGGTGTCTGACTGGCCCTGGTGGAGGGGTGGGGAGAGTGTGGAAGACATCACTCTCTATATACACGTATGCACACATTTGTATATCTCATGATCTGTTCTTTCAAAACAACTGTTCTGATTTCTTGAAATAACAAGAATAAGGAAGGGGAGAAAATAACAAAACGAAAGAGCAGTTCCAGGAACTTTAAACTCTTAGACAACCCAGGGCAGTTTTTAATTTAGAGCTGAGCTTCTAAGAAAACTGTCCCTGGTGGGCACTCCACTGCTCAGGCTGGTAGGGAAGCTGGACTCTAGAGGCCCTTCCAGGCTTAGATGGGCGTGACCAGTACAGCTGAATCAACATCTTCATGGAGAGACTGACAGCAAGAAAGGACAAGAACTTTAGTCCATCTGATCCATCAATGAGCTCTGAAAGGTAACATCTCACTGGGTCATCAGTGGCAGATTTAGCTCACATGAGCCAGACACCAACCCCACAATCCGTTTGGTCAGCATGTTTTAAGGGCTCCTAACGGGCTGGGAGCAGGCAAGAAAGGCCAAGTGCAAGGGCAGAGAGTATTTATATTGAGAATTTTGATATTTTGTTCACTATAGAATTTCTGTATTACTTTTATATTTTTAAAATAGACATTTCCCTAAAGAAGATGTGCAGATAGCCAATAGAGACATTAAAAAAGATGCTTGATGCCATTAATCATCAGGGAACTGCAAATCAAAACCACAATGAGGTATCACCTCACACCTGTTAGAATGACTCCTCTCTAAGAGAAAAGATACAAGTGTCAGTGTGGATGCGAGCAAAGGGAACGCTTGTGCATTGTTGGGGGAATGCACTCTGGTGCAGCCACTGTGGAAAACAGTATGGCGGTTCCTCAGAAAATTAAAAATAGAAATACCAGGGGCTCCTGGGTAGCTCAATCGGTTGAGTGTCCAATTCTTGATTTTGGCTCAGGTCATGATCCCAGGGTCGTGGGATCAAACCTCATGTTGGGCTCAGTGAGACTGCTTGGGTTTCCCTTTCTGTCTCTTTCTGTCTCTTTCTCTCTCTCTCTCTCTCTCTCTCTCTCTCTCTCTCTCTCTCTCTCTCCCCCCCCCTCAGTCTCTCTCCTACTCATGCGCACACGCACACACACTTTATCTCTTTCAAATAAAACAGAAAATAACAAAAAAATCAAATAAAAATAGAAATACCATATGATCCCGTATTTCCACTTCTGGGTATTTATCCAAAGAAAGCAAAAAGGCTAACTCAAAAAGATACATACACCCCTATGTTTATCACAGCATTATTTACAGTAGCCAAATTATGGAAGCAACCCACGTGTCCATCAATAGATGAATGAATAAAGAAGTTATGAAGTGTATACATAATGAAACATTATATATGTATATATGTGTGAATAAATATGTACACAGATTATGGTATGTATATATACAATGGAATATTATTCATCCATAAAAGAGAATGAACCCTTGCCATTTGCAACAACATGGATGAAATGTGAGAGCATTAAGTGAAACAAGTCAGAGAAAAACAAATACCTTGTGATCTCATTTATATGTGAAGTCTTAAAAAACAAACAACAGAAAACCAAGTTCACAAACACAGAGAACAGATTAGTGTTTGCCAGAGGCAGAGGGTGAGGGGAAGGAGGTCAAAAGGTAAATTTTATTTTATTTAATAAAATGATAATTAAATAAACCACCACCAACAAATATTATATATCTTGATGAGTGGCTTTTTTGGTGTCTTGTTAATGTGTGCACACAACGTGAGTGCCTCACTTGCCTTCGCCTTGTCTCAGACCGATCGATTATGTGCAGAGCACTTTGCAAAAGCATATAGGGGATTAAGAGAAGGAACCAATGTGGAGGTACCTTCTAGAATCATGGCATGACTGGAGGGAAAAAGTTATGTCCTTAAATAAGACCAATAAAATGAAAGAGGGTTAAGCGATTTAAAAGGGGTTAAAAAAATAATGATAGTGCTTCTATTTTTTTTAACGTTTATTTATTTTCGAAGGGGAGAGAGAAAGAGCTTGAATGGGGGAGAGGTAGAGAGAGAATGGGAGACACAAAATCCGAAGCAGGTTCCAGGCTCTGAGCTGTCAGCACAGAGCCCTACGCAGGGCTCGAACTCACGTACCATGAGACCATGACCTGAGCTGAAGTCTGAGGCCCCAAAGACTAAGCCTCCAGGCGCCCCTAATGACAGCGCTTCTACAGGGCTGAGAGGTAGGACAGATGCCATGATAAGTCTTCTCACTCCATCTCTGCCACTTCTAGCTGGGTGACACCAGGCAGACCATTTAACCATAGGAGACTTCCGTCTCATCTGGGAACTGGAGGAAACGCCACCCACTCCAGAGGGTGATTGTGTGACGGGACTAAGTTAACGTGGGCAGCGCACGCAGGAACTCACGATAAATGACGGCTGTGGGTCTAAGTGGGCCTGGGGAACACAGGTGTAAAGTCTTGGTAATGACACTGGCCATCACATACCTCCACAGAGAGAAGGGTTCAGAAATGCAACATGTTACGTACATTTTCACAAGAACACGTGAGAATTATAACCAGACACTCACACCTGTAATCTGGCAATTTCTTTTCAAATGGCTTCAAGAGCCCCATGCTGGGTTCTGTGTCATTGGCAGTGTGAAAGAAAAATCTGTGATAAGGGAGAATGTTTTCCACGTGATCTGGGGTTTGATTGCCATAGTGGATGTCAGGTATCAGCTTGGTTTATCTTAGGAGAAGAGAAGAAAATTGAGACAAGTGTTTGAATAATTCACGCACAACCCACAGGAGGAGGAAGCAGCCAATTTTCTGAAAAATCACTCAAGACCACAGACTAGCTGCGAATTTACACTTCACAAGCGCACACTCACACCTTCTTACTCATGTTGGGGCAGCGTCTTAGAATTTTGTTTCTAAATGTTATATATCTTCTCTTTGTTGTAGGAAATTGCTTTCTACATTTGTCAAAAGAAGAAAACAACATCCCAAGTCTGGTAATACATCCCTGCTCTCCCAGGGGACACTCACTCAAGTCAGCAAGACAAAGTGACAGCTGGTGACACCATCACGGCGGAGCCAAAGTGTAACTGAAAAATTCACTTTCTCTATCTGATGCGTCTGCCCAAGCATGTCCTTGAGGAAAAGACATCACCTCTGGAGGGGTCTCTGTGATGCTTGGGCTCATCTGGTATTTCTTTTCAGTCAACAATCCTTCATGCATTTGGGCTTCATGCATTTCTAAGACAACATCTTCGCAGTGACTAAGATTTGTTCATCCATTCATCACATAGTCACTGAGTGTCTTTCAGGCAGCACACACTGTGCTGAGCACAGGGGAGTCCAGAGTGACACATGAGAGACAGGTTCCTTGCTGTCCACAAAGCTTGTGGTTTAACGGAGTTGACAGATGATAGATGTGCAATTAAATACACAAGAAAACTATCAGAGCCACCGTGCTCTAGAGACAATGAAAATACGGCGATGTGGTAGCGACCATGAGGAGGTCAGACTTGAGACAGGGTGCTCGGGGAAGGAGGCAACGTTTGAGCCGAGGCTGGGATAATGAGAGGGGACAGCTAGGAGGTGAAGGTCTAGGGAAGACGGTCCTAGGCTTGGGAACCACACACCTCACCTACTTCATTTACCAGTGAATCAAGGTATACTTGCAAGTTGGCTACCAGGCATGGTGGTGCAGGCTACATGGGGACGTGGCCTTGATCTTAGCTCTGTTAGCATCTCTTTGAGTTCACAGAGCAGTGAGCCACACTACACAGTCCCTGGAAAAATCTACCCTTCAAGTTTTGAGTACCTAAGGAATGGAATAGAGTGTGGGAGCTTTCTCTTCATTTCGACTTTATCAAAGCTGGTTTGGGAAGTAGGATATGGTAATGGCCTTTTGATAATGGTGGTTGGTTCCCAGAACGAATGAGGAACAGAGTAGTTTCCAGCATGGAAGAGCAAGTCATGGAGGACTAGAAGGAAAGAGGGATGGCATCATGCAAGGTGAGGTAAACAGGAAGAGTTCAATAAACCCTGACCAAATGCCTACTATGATGAAGCCAAGTGCTAGGGGACACAAAACGATTCCCAGGCTCAAGGGAGATTAGGAGAGTTGTTGCAGAGGGATGATGGCAAAGACAAAGAGGCCAAAAGGCTGGTTGAGGTGAAAAGTTTGTCAAGAGTCAACACAGGAAGGGTTGGAATCCTATTCACTCCTGGAGGGTGCCCAGTGAGCAGGCACTGGTTTCCGGGCAGACATATGTGGATCCCACCAGCCCCTCCTCTGGCTGTGTGACCTGGGGCACACTGAGGAATCTTGCGGGTTATCAGGTGCTACACCTTTAAAATGGAGACAGGTAGAAATCCTACAAAGCTATCAGGAGGTTTAGAGATAACATGGGTGTGGCATCCATAACACAGTAACTAATGGTCGTTGTTACCATACCAAGGCTGAGGTTCTGATTGATAAGTACTTTTCCATACTATATTATTACGGCTCTGCAGAAGCAAGTGACTAATCATTTAAGAGTTGAATACTGACCCTCAGCACGGTGTCTGAGAGGCATGTTAGTAGACAGATACAGAACCACTGATCTAGGGCTAGGCTTTTACTGCTGGCTACTCATGATTTTACTTTTTATGTTGTCAAAACTCAAGATTGAAAAGCAGGCCTTTCTCTAGCTGAGTTAGAAGGCTTTATCAAGGGGTCAGTTATTGCCCAAAGTGACAGGATGCAGAGCCCAAAGAGTGGTAACGGTGGCTGTCCACTGCCGTCCTCAGCTTGCATTCAGCCGTCTGTAACGTCTGCTTCCTCTCTGAGCCTGGGCAAGAACCGCTGTGATCCGGGACTATGCTGTGCAGCGGTCCTGTAAGGCAACCGTCCTCACTGCTTGCGACCAAGGCTCCAAATTCAAACAAGATTAAGAGCGCTCTGGTCATTGTGCGCATGCGCATGGCTTGAGGCAAAGAGACAAATACCAGGTTTACTAACGCCCTTTTCCTTCTGCATCCAACTCACCCGTTGGAAGACACTGCACACTTCTTCTAAATCAGGTCCCTTGTTTTCCCGCTTCCTGCCTTGTCCCCTCCCGCTCCTGACACTTGACGTCACCTAAGAGTCGTGCCTCCTTGGTCACATCCCACCGTGTTTCAAGGATCATCAAGAAGCCTCCTCTCACCCACTCAGTCCCATCCTTGCCAGCTCTCATTAGCCTCTGAACTCCCAGGACCCTTTACATCTTCCTTGCTAGGCGCTAGTCTCAATGAGAGATGAAATAGATACTGTTCATCTATCTGATTTCTTCTAGTACATCGACAAGGATCCCGAGGGAGAGCACCTGTATTCGTCCTTGCCTAGCACAAGTAAGCAGGTGTCAAATGAATAAAATTAAGCTAAAGTATCACTCCGCATAACAGGCCACAGACACTCATTATCTCGCGGTGTCTTAAAACACATGTTCCCATCCCACGGAATAGACCTGGGATAAGTTAAACTCTCTAACCCACAGAGTCTTTGCCTGTTAAGACTCATTGGGTTGTTGTTAGAATTAAATGAGTGATGCATGTTCATATCCCTGGGGTCATCAGACATCACCCACTATGGAGTGAAAAGAGAGAGAGAGGAAGATGAGCCTTTATCCCAAAGATCTCATTGTCCCTCAGCTTGTATGCTATCTCCTGCATATATCTCCACCAATTTGGGTCCCTAATGTCTTTTTTGTGTACATCAAGCAAGCAATTATTACGTTTTTCTTTTTTCTACCTTCCTTCCTTCCTGCCTTTTTTTTTTTTTTTTTTTTTTTTTTTGCAGGAGGATACTTGACTCATTTTCAGAACAAGACAAACAAGGTTATCAAGAAACACAAGTTCTGCTGGAATCTGTCCAGAGAGTGCAAGGGCGGTCATGGGGATGCTGTGAGTGACAGACTCTCATAGAAGCTCCCAGAATAATCTCATTTAGAACTTGGAACCAGGCAGGAATTCTTCTGTTGTCCCAGGGCCCCATGCCATTTTACAGGAAAAGATTAATTTTGTATTTCCTCAAATTAGAATTTACTTGGTAGTAGGGCCCTTGTGTATGGAAGAAGCTAGAAGAAATAATGTCCTTACTTGGTTCTCTTAGTTACTCACATCAGAACTCAAGTGGAAACGTGTCTTGCCTCAAAGCGTAGTGAAAACAAGTGAATACTGTAATTGCTATATCGTTCAAAGAACACAGGCTACGGCCAGAAAATCTCTTAGAGGGGCCCCTGGGTGGCTCAGTTGGTTAAGTGTCCACCTCTTGACTTCGGCTCAATTCATGATCTCACGGTTTGTGAGCTGGAGCCCACGTCAGGCTCTGTACTGTGTCAATGGAAAGCCCTGCCACCCAGGGTGTCTGTGACCTGAAACTTATATTACTTCTGTATGCCTCGCTTTCCTCTACCCTCAAATGAAGATGAAAATAAGATTCAACTCAATGAGATGTTGGGAGAATTAAATAACATCACACATATGGAACGGCCAATAAACGAGGGAAATTACTCCATAAGAGTTACCTACTACTGTAACTACTATTATCATCTCTATTACAAAGATCCTTTAAGACATCATGCCAAGGGAGAGTGGGAAAACAAAACTAAAATAGCAGAATGGCTATTTTCTTAGTCCGTGGAGACATATGCAGGTTAATATTCAGGCCCCATCAATGGTTTGTTCCATGACTTTGGGAATGTTAAAAAAAATCTATAAACCCCACTTTTCTCATCTGTAGTGAGTGTTTTCCTCATTGCATCTTTATAAAAAGTCAATGAGATTATACATGAGTGACATCCATAATAATTGCTGAATAAATGTTATATAAAATAATTCATTATTCATTTTTCTTCTAGGTTTTCTGACCCAGTGCCGTCACAATCAGCCAGTGCTCAGTAAGTCATTGCAAATACCACTTTGGTCTTTGAGGACTGTTTTTTTTTTTTTAGCGACTCTGAAATGAGATTTAAGGATAAACATAAAAAAATGATCACTGATGTGTCCATTCTCAAAATACTTAAATAAAATATGCCAGGCATCATCCTCAGCGCCCAGCTAAAGGTAGTGCGATGTGGGCAAGTCATTCTGGAATGCGCCCAGGGTTGGTGATGGAAACTAAAAGGAGATTGGAACTCTGAATTCTTGCAGTTCTCTCTTTTTTGCTACCTTTGTCAAACGTCTCCCAGGAAAGTTTTTAAATCACTTGAGGTTCAAATGCGGTGTCTTTTGTCCATGACCGTGATTGACTGCACATTTGAACAGGATGATAGTGAATATTCTCTGTTTTTCCAAGACCCATTAATTTTCTAAGAATTCTTAGACTACTAGGCTAATATTATGCTCAGCAAGATGTCCTTCATAAATGTGTCTAAACTTATTTTATGACAGGGACACCATCGCAAAATTATGAATGACTTCCTGATAGCCAAAATGATAAATGAATGGAGCTAATTAAAATTATAAATGATTTTACACCCTGTTCATCTTCCAGCAATTTTTATTTGTAAGTAGCTGAGTTTGTCAGAGGCAGGGGCTTGACATAATTTCGGAGGGACAGAGAAACTTTCTTAGCAAATGAACTGTCTGTCCACTTCGAGCTGTCAGACAGATAGTTTCCCTTTATTTTCTCTCTTAAAAGATGCTTGGTACCATACCTGACTGATAAGAGGTCCACTTGGCTCAAACATGAACATGACATTGTTGGTAACTACTGAATGCATTCTTTAAATGGGGGCGTGGTCTAAAAGCCTGGAGTTTATGTTCTACAACAGCCAGAGTGGCCTTTTAAACTCAGCACTCTTTAAAGCACACGTATGTAGAGAGCAAAGAGGTCCTAGTCCACAAGCCCAAGATTTAAAATGAATCACACTTCATGTCAATACTATGCATCTTTATTTTCTTTTTATAAATATTTTTTAATGTTTATTTATTTTTGAAGGAGAGAGAGACAGAGCGTGAACAGGGAGGGGCAGAGAGAGAGAGAGAGGGAGACACAGAATCCAAAGTGGCCTCCAGGCTCTGAGCTAGCTGTCAGCTCAGAACCTGATGTGGGGCTCGAACTCACAAATCATGAGATCATGACCTGAGCCGAAGTCAGATGCTTAACTGACTGAGCCACCCAGGTGTCCCTCTACTATGCACCTTTAGATATGTACTCTCCAACATGGTTTCTCTTTTATTATACAATATTTAACAGAGAGCTATGTATAGGTAATTTGTTGACTTTTACATTGACAACAAAGATGAAAATCTGCAGAGCCAATCTATAACCTAGGAAGCATTTGGGTTTTTTTCCCCCCAGCTATTCCTAAGTATCAAATGTGAGTTCAAAACAGTCTGCTCCCCATTGTTGATTCTTAAAAAAAAAAAAAAAAGAAAAAGATATCAGTGTTTAACTCCGGTTGTCCTCATCAGAATTTGTGGAAAAAGGAAACCATCTTTGGGAACAAAGGTGTGATTTCAGATTCAGGATTTGTAATGGGACACCAAGGGGTTTCCATAAAGCTTCTATTTTAAAATGCACTAATACATGGTCCTAACACCTTTCAACGAAAAATTCTCTACTCTATTATCTATTTTTAATAAAGTCACAAATATAGAAGAAATCCGCAGAAGCTTAAGAAAAGAAATCTTAAGTTATAGTTCCAGACAAGGTGGTCTTAGTCATAAAATATTAGTAAGCAGAGAAGGTAGCTTCTCGGTGAAGTTAAACATATTAAAGTCATCTTCATTTATAAGCATGGCCCCAAATAACACTTCAGTTCTCCTTGGCAGTGAAGCAGAAGTTTGTCAAATAAGGAATGGAAATTTTTCTAAGCATGGCGCTAGTTCCGTGTCACGCTGCTGTATAGCAACACTGCCATTCTGTTAAAGTAAGAGAAAGAGTAAGCATCGAACTTCTTGTTTGGAAAGGCAACTGGCTTGCCAAAACACATTTATCTATGCACTCTTCTGATTCTTTCACTGTCGGAATGGATGAATTCGAAGTTTAGGAGTACTCCTTAGGACTGCCAAAGTATCTTAGGTCAAGCTATAAATTTTTCCCCAAGTTCTCTGCCAAGATTATGCAGAGGACTGACAAAAGAATCCTTAAAATAGTTCCAAAAGTAAACTTTCATCTGTTGTGAACAAAAATGAGGAAAATCACGTTTCCTCTCTCTGCTTGATGCCTGCTTGATTCCCAAGGTCACCACCGCAGGGCAGGTGCACTGGATGTGGTGGGGGCCCAGGACCTCAGAGCTGGGACATGAGGACCTTGTCGATATTTTGCATGGGTTTCCCAATCTTTCCAGAGAAGCGTAAATCTTGCAGGTCAGTCCTCCTTGGGTTTGACCTCTGCAAGTACAAAGGCATCTCCTACTCACGGATGGGAGGGAGCCCAGGGCCAAGCGCAGCTCAAGTTGTGGCAGCAAGGTGGGCTGGGGTCATTATCCTGACTCTCCAGTGTGCTGCCCTGGGCCTGTTACCTTAATCTCTCCGTATCTCATTCTTTCTCATCTGCATAATATGGCAGTCACTGATAATATCCACCCCCAGGACTGTTGTGCAGGTCAGAGATAAGGACAACAAATGTCCCTTGCACGCGCCATGAAATGCTACCTGTGGGTCACAGAGCCTGTGTGAGAAGCTGCTGTATAACTATTTCATCAGGTTTCACGTCACACTTGTCACCAGGAACCACTCTTCAAAAGAAATAGAATATACGTTGCCATTAAAATTTCCTTGTACGTAAAGGATCGCCTAATACTTATGAAAGGTTTGCTTTCGGTTTTTACTAAGTCGGTTCCAGGATGCATCATAAGTACGACAGATTCAGCCCAATCTCCTTCATCCTCTGCAGTTACAGTAGAAATAAGATGTTCTGCTTTTTGAAACTGACACTCAAGTGTTACTGGGCCATTTCATGGACGGCTGCTGGATTGCATGGGTCTGTGAGATTTGTGTATTCTTGACATGTCTGAATTATTCAAGTGGAAATTGAGTCTAATGCAGAGCTAGTGAGGACAGCCTCCTTTCTCCACAGACTTTTTTTCTTGCTGGCCCTTTCCCCTTACTCCATAAACTAACTCAAGGCTCCCCTTCCTAAAAAATAAAATTAAAAAAAAGCAAAACAAAATAAAGACAAAAGCCTTTTATCTCAAGTTTCTTGGTAGGTCCGGCTGAACCTCCCTCTAAGAAAAGGAGAACACCCAAATTTCTTTGCCAAGAATTCTCTGCTGTCTGCACTTTCCCCTCATGCTTCCACCAGGGTATTCTGGTCTGTCCTCCTCATTCCCTGGAAACCACAAAGTCAAGTCCAACAGGTTAAGTCCTCTGTGCATACCTCTGTGCTGCCCTGGGCCCTGGCGGTCACATGCTCCTCTTGAAACTTCGAACTGCTTTGGCTTCCGGTGACCTGTACTTCCCCAATTCTCTCCACACACACCTGGTCCCTCCTGTATTTCTCATTCCATCACCCCCTCTGGATGCCTAATCTTCACAGTGAGGTCAAGGCTCCACCTTGAGATGGTGCTCCTTGGACGGACTCGTCCCTGCTCAAGATTTCAACTGCTGTCTTCACGTTGAAGATTCTCAAGGCCATAGTCCTGCCCAGGTTGTACCTGACCTTCAGATTCTTGCATCAAAGACCTCAACCTGGATATTCTCTCAGCTGATCCACTGGACTGTCCCCTACTGAGCCTCCACATTGCCAGTCTTATCTCCCTCAAACCGACCTTCCTCACAGCTACCAGATTGGTTAGGAGGCCACTTCAGTATGCACTGTCCACAGGGATAATGAACAGGCAGGTCCAGCAGACCAGTAACAAAGTCACACAAATGGTTCCTGCAGAAGGGTCTTGCCTACACTTTGTACTCGTTATTCTTGCCCAAATATAGCTCTCTAGACTTTCCATTGATTCTGAAAGCTGATACCGTTCCAATAAACTTCTCTGCTTAATTTAAATAGCAAACTTATGCTGTTTACAATGAAGATCCTTAACTAGTGACCAGTTCTGTTTGCTCCCTACCATAATTACAGATTTGTGCCTCCTCCTATTGGTCGATGGCTGCCAAGGGCAGGGACCATGACCATGTATGTGCTTCCTGTTCTCTATGTACTCCAACTACTAATATAATGCCTGATGGATTGTAGGCACTCAAATGCACATTGGTAGAATGGATATTCTTAGATGCTTCTTCTGTAAAATGTATGATTCATTCATGACACTATAAAGTTATGGTACATTTTGTTTAGTTGTGTTATCTTATTCTTTGCCTCAGAATCCCCCCCAAACACAAACCACTTATTAGCAAAGTAGAGGATGCAAATATTCTGACAGATCTCACTAAATCACAAGCCCAATCCTTTGGTTTCCTCATTGGCCACATCCATATGCAAGGGCTTCTTCGAAGAGCAGACAAATACCTCTACCTGCTTTTATCCATCAGGGCCGCTACTCTTGGTGTCTTACATTTGAGTTCCTTTGAAAAAACAGCTCTCAAAAGCTAGCTCAAAGTCTGATAATCTTCTGCTAAAATTACTTTATAGACGGAGCAGGGTCATTCTCAAGGTTGCATTGTGATTGTTTCTGATGACAGAGGATCAAGGGCCTTAGGTAGCTCTGATGAGTCAATAATCCAAGGGCTATTTGTCCCTTGGCATGTCAGAGATGGAAGAGACCACCTGCAGGCGAGGCAAGCTGAAACACTACTTCCCTGTTACACTTGGAAATTAAACCACCTGCCTCCAAAGTCCTTGAAGGCCTACAGTAGGATTATTAAACACAACCTCTTTTAACACAGGGGAAAATGTCAAGGGTTGTCTTTTTTTTTCCTATCAATCTCAACAAGGGCTTTAGAGATTGATTAAATGTGAAGTGTTTGCTGATACCACATGCTGTTTGTCGGGCATTATGGAGAAGATGTGATCCCTGTTCTCAAAGATGTAAGGCCCTGGCCAGGTGAAGGAGTAGGGATCCTGACAAGGAGGGGCTAAGGAGAAGACACACAGTGGGAAGTGAAGAGGGCCAGGGGAAGGCGGGGAAGGAAGACGTTCACCTACCGGGGAAACCCAGGGAATGTTTCAAGAAAGAGGAGGACCTTGGGGCTAGTTAAGCATCTAGCTCTTGATTTCAGCTCAGGTCATGATCTCACGGTTGGTGAGATAGAGCCCCATACCGGGGCTGTCAGCACAGAGCCTGCTTGGGATTCTGTCCAATTTCTCTCTCTGCCCCTCCCTGTCTCTCTCATTCTCTCTTAAAATAAATGAATAAACTTAAAAAAAAAAAAAAAGCTGGACCTTGAGGCATAGCGAAGAGTAGGATTTCAACAGGCCAGGATGGAGCAGGGGAATAAAAAAGCAGAATACAGACATGGAGAACAATGCAAATGGAGAAAAAGCCAAGAAAGAAAAGAGGGTGTTAACAGCACATTAGGGATTAATGGGAGGGAAAGGAACAGATTTAGGATTTGGGACAAATCACGGGGAGCCTTGAGTGTCACTCTAGGCACTGTGCACTTTGTCCTGGCAACTGATAATCAAAGGATTCTTTTTTTTAAGTTTTATTTATTTTGAGAGAGAGAGAGACAGCATGAGTCGAAGGGGCAGAGAGAGAAGGGAGATAATCCCAAGTAGACTCTGAGCGTTCAGTGCAGAGGCCAAGGTGGGGCTTGAACCCATGAAATGTGAGATCATGACCTGAGCCTAAATCAAGAGTCAGACATTCAACTGAGACACGCAGGTGCCCTGGAATCAAAGGATTCTTAACAAGAGGGCATTTCTTTTTTCTCACATCTGGAGGGGTGGGCAGTCGTCCTTCCAAAGCATTATCCTCAACCCTGGGCACATAGGAGAATCACCTAGGGGGTTTGTTCATTTGGTAATGTTTATTTATTAACAGTGCCAGGTCTGGTCCTATTTCTGGTCATATAAATCAGAATCTCTTGGGGTAGCACCTTGACACAAGAGTTTTTAAAGAAATTTTTAGGTGATTTTAACATTCAGTTAGGGTTGGGGACCTAACTGGATGGCTTAATACATAGGTATGAGAATATTCTATAAATTCTTAATTTTGTTGGGAATGCTTTGCTGACATTACGTAAGACATTATGCTTTGCTTAGCTAGGTGTGTCCTCATGGATACAACAGAAATTTCTTTAAAAAAATTTTTTTAATGTTTATTCATTTTTGAGAGATAAAGAGAGACAGAGTATGAGCAGAGGGGCAGAGAGAGAGGGAGACACAGAATCCGAAGCAGGCTCCAGGCTCTGCCTTATGCAGGGCTAGAACCCACAAACTGCAAGATCATGACCTGAGCCGAAGTCAGACACTTAACTGACTGAGCCACCCATGTGCCCCAAGAAATTTCTGATCTACTGTGAAAGCTCCTCGCTTTTAAATAACTTCCTCATTTAACATTAGCAATATGTTCATCTGTGTTAAGCACTACCTTCTTCCTGTAGGTATCTCATATATATTACTGGTAATTATTGATATTTCTCATATATATGATATATATAGACATACTTGATATATACAGATATGATATAAAATTATATATATTTTTTGGCAGATGTGAAAATCAGGCTTGAACAACCAAGATGCCAAGACGTGTAACTACCTACTGGTCGTGTGTATCAAGATACCCATCTCTTATATTGACGTAATGGGGATTCACTTAAATTCTTAAAATTCAAATATTATTTAATAAGAGATAGAAGTAGGTCTACTGCTGGGGTGACCTAGCAAGGAGGTTGTGCTATTTTAAGAACCAGAAGTTTTTATAAATGCTATATGCCAAGATGCAAGTCACAAAGCATGTTGACCGTATGCTCGGGGATTTGAAGGAGGCAATGAAAGCAGAAAGTCCTATGACGAGGGACTCTTTCTTTCCTCCCAACATATGGTGACCACAGCTGACTTGTGAAACTATGAGAGCAGAAGCATCCTAAAACTCCTAAGGTGCCTCGTGAAGAATGAGGGTAGGAGCTGGGTGGCCACTTCCTGTTGGGCAAGTCTAATTTGAATAGGGCCAAAACCCAGATGAGGTGTTGACCTTGATAGGAGGGGCGTGGCCTGTCAGAGCCTGGGTCCAAAAAAGTCAGTCAAGGTAGGGAGGAGCAGGCAGATATAACCAGTCCAGGCAGGTTAAATCCCAAGCTGAGAAGCCAAGTAAGAGAACCTGAGAACCCAGACTCATTGATAATGAGGCCAAGGGTTAGGGACCTGCCCAAGGGCTTAGGGGATGAGAGATCAGTTTGGCTAGGACGCTCATAAAAGACTCTACAGCCATCAATCAGACAGATGAAGAATTACCTTTGAAGGGGCAGAATGAGGCATGAGCACAGACGAAAAGTATAAGGGCTTTTCAATCATCCGATACTAGATTTCTTCATCCAGTAAATTTATCCATTCAACAAATATGCACTGAGCATCGCCTATATGCCAGGCCCTTTTCAGGCCCTCTGAAAGAGTGAATCAAAACACAGGAGGGCATAACTTGTTGCTGGTTACGGGTTTGGTAGGCCAAAAGCACTGTGCCTTTGGAGCCCATGTTCTTCCATATTTTCATTTAATTCTCTGATGAAGACTTTCCAACATGTTCTCATTAATACACCAAAGCTCTAGGGTCCAGGACCCATGGAAAGGTGCAGCAAGGCTGGAGCAAAGAACCAGCGGCGAGCCAAGGAAATGAGGCCTTGTCCCCCGTGATGTGGCCTTGGGCCATGACCACGGCTGGTAGGCTGTCTGGGCCCCAGTGTGCTCCTCCGTAAGATGAGGAGGTTGCACTGGAGGACTTCCGAAGCCCAATTCTAGATCTAGGATGCTGGCCAGGGCCAGGGCGGAGCCACCTGGGCTCAGGCACAGCACACAGCAGCTATGGTCAACCTGAGAGCAGCATCAGCCAGGGCAGCCCCAGGGAGTAACCTGGCCATTTCCTGGGATTGGCTGTCCCTCCAAGGGAGATCCAAGGAATACCCCAGACTTGTGCTGCTTTCCAGTCTCTGGACACAGCCTGATGGTGTGTTTCTCCTTAGAGGGCACTGAGAGACCGACAGGCAAGGGCAACCTGGGTCCAAGCAGGCCCATGGGGGCAGAAACCGCCTGATGAACTTGTAGCGTCGGGGAGGGGGGGATGCCGAGGCGATTCCCCCAGAGTCAGGAAAAGAGCTGTAATTCACAGGAAGGGAGGACTAGTCTCCCTCTTCCAAGAAGGCCACTTGGGATCCCAGCCAGACTTTTGTCTGTAGCTGGAGTATCAGGTGGGATTTATCACTTTTAATAATAAGTGGCACATGACAGAGCACAGAACTGAAACCCAGATGGCCAAAGTAACTGCAAATGTCTTTAAGAGAGAAAAAATGGTTTGGATAAAGAGCGGGGGCATCAGAAAGACATATGCGCATACTTATAATGTGATGTCAGCCCGCTCTACCGCATCCCCCACACCACCCCCTGGTAATGCCAAACCTTGTAGCCCGCCTTCCTGTCTCAGATAGCATCACTCGCTCTGAGGCACAAATACCATCCACAGTCTTCCCTATTAGGCAATTTCTCGAACCCTGACCCCCACTGTTGTGCAAAAGATGCGTTCCCTACAAACACTTTGAATTTCCTTGTTTATCTCCCCTTTGCCTAACACATTTATCTGCCTTCCTCTTCCACGGGGCTTGGTGTTCCCAGCTTCCAGTTAAGGAGTGGTACCTGGATTGGGTTTTTACCTCCCCCTCCCCCTCAGTTCCTCCAATGGCTTCCTTATAGAGTTAAGTTAAAAATGCTAAGCCAAGGTGTCCAAAGCCTAGAGTCGAGCCAAAAGTCACCTGATGACTCACTTGGTTGTGATTCTTCCAGTATGAGGCCAATGTACTGGGCTCCAAGAATCCCCCGCCAAAGGGCTTCTGCCCCCACAGCTGGCACTGGGAAAATGGGACCAACAGTCTCAATTTCACCTGAGGACCACAGTCCAAAGAGCTCCCAGTATTCTCTGAACTGTGAATGAATAAACAAGTTGTTTTTTTTTTTAAACAGGATGAATGAAGGAATAAGGATTTTTATAGGATTAACTAGATCTCTTCTTTCCTGGACTTAATTCAAAACCTAAAATATGGAAGTGAATTCCAATTTGAGTTTAACATAATCTCACTTTCCAATTTGAGTCTAACATAATCTCACTTCCCTTGACAAATTAGAGGAAATAAAAATATTCTCCAAAAAGCCTAGAGGGAAATTTAAAAGAATTGGGCAACCATTGGCCAATCTAGAAAGCAGATGAGGCTGGACTGCAGCAGCTAGTCACCAGCGCCAGTGCACCCCCCCACCCTCGGTTCTGGGGGCGCTCTCCACTGTGGTACACAATCCAACCAACAACCTGGTCAAAACTCAGCCATCCTGTGCCCAGTGGAGGTCAAGCATATTTCAAGATGGCTATGAACTAGAGACAGGAATTGCTATTGGAGACTCTTAAGAGACCTAATGCTGGAAATACACCAAAAGAGCAGACCTAATACAATTTGGGGGCAGCGAAGAGACATTCTGAGCAAGGGCCTGATACATCAAGGGCCAGATTTGATTTTCCTGTGATGAAATTCTAATTCGCAGATGTGTTTCCCTACTTAATTCCCTGCACTGGGTTTCAGCGATGGTGTCCTCACTGCAAATTAACCAACTGACCGAGGACACACAGAAAGTGCCATTTGTATCCCAAATAGTGGTGGGCGAAGGTATCTGAAACCCACAACTTTCTATGGTGGATCCAACACACAGAGGCGGAGGGAAGCGGTCTCGGGTTCCTGCCGCAACATGAAGGAAACCTGCAGAGAGCCTTGGGAACAGCTTGCCCAACTGCCGATTTTATCACCTTTAATTGCCCAACCTAGAAATGGGTTTATAACGGACATTCTTAGTGATGGCCTCTTGGCAGGCGCACACCTCACTGCCCCTCCGGAGGGTGCTTGGTGGCGTCCAAGTTCTGGCCTTTGGAAAACATTGCACTCCAGCCACTGAGGCCCACCCTGCCCCTTCTCTTCTGCCTGGAAGGCTCAGAGGAGAAGGAATTAACTTCCCCCTAGCCAAGCCAGTAGTCCTGATCCCGAGCCAGAAAGCAGTGGCCGTTAGAAGCAAGAAAGAAAGCAAGAAGGAAAGTAACAGTGCTTCCATTATACTATTAAACCATAATCACCTTTTCCTATTATAAGCATCTTCCTGTTTTCCCCGAAGGGGCGCTGTTTAACTGCCACTGCAGCAGTCCAAGCCAGCAGTCCCTGTGGGCCTGGAAGGTGGGTAAGCTCGGCCGGCTGTGGCAAGTCCACTGACCCGGCAGTCGCAGCCGGCTGTGAGGGGCCACCCTGCTGGGGGTGGGGGCTCCTGGACTGAGCCTCCTGGATCAAGGGGTGATGGTGACTTCCTTCACCTGGGGCCAGAACTAGGGTGAGGCAGGAGGGGTGTTGAGGGCACAAGATTTAAGGAGGTTTTCGCTCTCAGCATCATGCCAGTGGCCCTTTCAGTCCCAGCTCTGTCGGGGCCACCAGCACTGGGGGACATGTGTGTGTGTGCATGTGTGTGTGTAAAAACACACTGTGGTCCGTGGTTCTCAAAGCCTGGTCTTCAGACCAGCAGCAGCACCTGGGAACTTGTTCGAAATGCAAATTCTCAGGCCCCCCGAAACTGATATTCAGGCGGAGGGGCTCAACGACCTGTGTAACACGCACACCAGGCAATTCCTATGCAGCTTAAGTCTGAGGAGCTTGGCGGCGCTCGGGAATAATGCCCGTCACATGGCCAATGTCCAGCGCTCTCTCAACCTGCTTCGCCCACAGCAGGAACAGGGAAAGAGTGGCGTGGCAAGGCAAGAGAGACCTTCCCAAGGCCATAAGCCGGGTCGGAATCCCTCAGATACTAAGTCAGGAATTGCTTTTCCCCAGTGATCCTGAAGTAAACTGCAGTAGTCAAGACCTGGCAACTGCTGGCAATAAATAAAGATTCCCTTGAGGCTCTTCCCCTTAACTAGACAGCTCAGGGCCAGCTGCTGAGTGACACGAGGTGTCATGGGCCAGCCGTTTGACCACTCTGAGACTGAGATGCCCACCTTTGTAAAACGGGGTAACTTCACCCACCTGTGAGGGTCCAAGAAGCCAACAGAAGCCCAACAGAAGCTTGGGCCCCGAGCAAGCGGTGGTGTCCGGCTGTGCGTGCTAAGCAGGGCTGTGGGCTCCACCCTGCTCAGGGGCAGCCAGCTGGGACGCCTGGGGACAGAGGACAGCTCAGAGGGAAGCTGATCTCCTTTCAGCTGCAGTGTTTTTAAAAGGAGGCTATTCCCCAATCCAAATGACCTGGGGCATCAGGCTTCTGCAACAGGGCTCATGGAGTGGGGGAAAAAGAACGAGAGGGTGTGCTCCGGGCCTGCAGAACTGCTTGTTTTTTCTTTCTTTTCTTTTCTTTTTTCTTTCTTTCTGTCCTTTTTCTTTCTTTCTCTTTCTTTCTTTTCTTTCTTTCTTTCTTTTCTTTTCTTTTTCTCTTTTTTTAACCATATAATGAAGGGTAAGAAGAAACATCTGAAGACCCACATTTAAACTGTCCCCAGAACCCAAACAGTATGTAGTGATGAGACAGTAACCAACGCCTGCCAGCCCAGTGACCTCAGGCACATAGTCATGGACTCGGTTTCCTCTTTTGCTAAGTGTTGATTACAAACACACCGAAGGACAGGGATGAAATCAGCACCAACCCCGAAGCACGATGTAACTGTGAGGTCTTAGCATTGAGGTCTCATCCCAGAATGACGGAACCGCTTCTGCAGTGTGGGAACAGAACTAACATCAATCCAACTCTCCCAGCTCACAAAGGAGTCTTCTGAGGACCAGAGAGGCTGAGGACCCGCGGCGGGCACACAGCTGGCGGGTGACCATCAATGGCCGTGTCCCCTTTCTCCCTTCCATTAGGAAGTGCTGGGAGGTGGGGGGAGGGGGGGGCAATAATCTCAGAGCCTCCACCAAAGGGCCAGGTAAACAAAGGCCGTCCCAGCCCCCATGTCATCCTCGGCCTCGCACAGCAGAGGATTGGAAGGAGGATCCGTGACTCACACTTTTCCTGGGGGGGCGGGGGGGGGGAGGGGATTTAACTCCAAGATAGCATTGCCCTTGAGAAAGAGCCAACCAGCGAGGAGAAAAGTTCAGCTCGGGGGCCCGCGTGGCTCCGGAGCCCCCTTACCTTCCTCATTTAAAAACCAGGGCTGGAACTGCAGCACCGAGTCGAAGCCACAGGTGTTCTCTTCGAAGGCGCAGGAACCCGCGAGCAGGTCCAGGGCTCCCGCGAGCTGCAGGGCTACAGGCACAAAACGAGTTGCAGTTGGGGCTCGGCCTGGGGGCGTCTGCACCAACTGGGGCGGGGGGCGGGGGACGGGGTGAAAGTGAGGGGAATGCACTACCCCTCCCCGCCCGCGGCGCTTCCCAGGCGCGGCCCCGCGCGCACCCGCGGCACCACCCCGGGCTTCCCAGAGGGTCTGGCTGGCAGGGAGGATCCCGAGGCGCCCTCGGCTAGCCCGACCCGGGACCGCAGGCCGGCAGCCGCGGCTGCGGGAGCGGGTCGCGAGAGCGCCCCCCGGGGGTCCCCCTGGGTCCCTGCACTTACCTTGCATCGCCAGGAGGACGCCCCTTAGCAGCATGGTCACGCTTCGGGGAGGGAGGACGACCCGAAGGGGGTGCAGCTCCGGGGGAGGGGAGCGGGCGCGCCGGGGAGCCGGGGAGGGACCAGTCGGGAGGCCGGGCGTGCACGCGGAGCGGCTCGGGGAGCGGAGCGGAAAGCTGGGGGTGCCTGACTGGGGAGCGCCCCTGGACCGCGTCCCGAGTGCAGCCGGCGCGGCGCACAGCTGGTCCCGGGCGAGGATGGGGCCGGGCGGGAAGGAGACGATTGCACACTTCTGAAAAGCCAGCTAGGACTGGCCGGGAGAGGAGAGGTCGGGATGCAGGGCTTGGGCTCAGGGTTTTAAAGCTTGGGACCAGACGTCTTGCAGATACTTGGAGGGGGCAGGCCTTCCAGCAGCCCCTCCGCTGGGCAGGGACAGCAGGCGCCCGGCCCCGCCCCGCCCCTCCGCGGTGGGAACCAGCTTATTTCTGGGGACAGCTTCCCCGCATCTGGCACACCAGGGCTGCAGGCTGGCCCTAATTTTAACTACTTCTCCCCAGAATGGAAAAGGGTGGAATTCTCCGAGGAAAACCTAGAGGAAAGCTTGGAAACTGTTTGGTGACATAAGCTTTGTATCTCGGGACCTGTGCTTCGCGACCCAGTAATGCTAAGCCGGGAATACCACCCCCCCTTTTTTTAGCAGTGGAATGTCTGGCATGCCTGGTGCTCAGCATTCCCTCTGTCCTGTAAAATGGGGGCATTCCTCCTCTCCAAAGAGCCGTGATAAATTAGTAGGTTTCTAAATTGGCATGTGGGGGTTGGTTGGGGCTGGTGATGTCAGGACGGGGTTACAGGGAGCGCTCTGAGCACCAAGCACCAAGCACCAAGCACCAAGCACGTCTTTAAAAACTTCTCTTCCAGGAAAGAAAGTGGTGGGGACTTTGTTTTTTTTCCTTCTTAATGGTCTTTGCAGTTTTGTGCAGGCAATTTTGTGCCTATTGGCAGTGGTTCCAGAACGTTTGGGGGTGCTTCAGAATCCCCTGGAGGGCCCCACCTGTCAGAGTTTCCGATCTGATAGGCCTGGGGTGGGGCCCTAGATTCTGCACATTCTTGCCAGGTTTCCAGATGTTGATCGTGCGGCTGTGAGTCTGGGACCTCGCTTTGAGGAGCCCTGGCCTAACGAACTCCTGTTCAACCATCAAAGCCCTGTTCACATGCCTTCCCCTGGTTTCCAAACTCTCCTGGCTTTCCTTGTCCTTCCCTGGCAGCTCCTGACCAGTAGCCTGTGCTGCTGCTTTTGGGCCGTCTGACCCCTGAACACTGGAGTGCCCCCAAGCTGGAGCTTGGGGAGCTCCTCTCCCCCTCAGTAATTTCATCCAGAATCATAGTTAGTAACACCAATTGTACAGCCTGATGACTCCCAAGTTTGTGTGTCTGGCCCAGGCCGCTCACACACTCCAGCCTCTCCTAGCTCACTGCCACCTCAACATTTTCATTTGGATGTTTAACAGCGAGATCTCATACTTAACAGGTCCCAACATGAATACCTCATGTTCCTTCCGGAGCCTGCCTCCCCTTGCATTTTGTTTTTAAAGTTCATTTACTTACTTATTTATTTATTTTTTGAGAAAGAGAGAGAGAGCAAGCTTGTGAGTGAGTGGGGGAGGGGGGACGGAGAGAGAGAATCCCAAGCAGGCTCCGCGAGAGCGCTGGAACCCCCCAACCGTGAGATCATGAACTGAGCTGAAATCGAGGGTCTGAAGCTTATCCAGCTGAGCCGCCCAGGCCCCCCTCCACTTGCACCTTCATCTCGATTAAACCAATACTACACTGTGTGGTAACTAACTTGAACTTTAAAAATTTTTAAAAAGGAATCTTTTTCCTCCCGTTGCTCAGGACAAAACACAGAGTTATCCTCCATTCGGGATTCAAGGCACAGCAGATGCTACCCATGTTCCGTCCCACAGTGACCGCCCTGACCTGAACGGGCGTCGTTAGCTGGGGAGACCACAGGGGGCTCCCAACGGTGGTGTCCCAGCCTCTTCTGCCTGGCACGCCTCCCCTCCGTTCCTAACCGAGTGGTCAGGGGCAGCCTTTCAACAGGGCCATCGGGCCATCTGCCATGCCATTCCTTGGCTCCAGACTTGTGTCAGCTTCCCAAATCAGCAAATCAAAACCCTGCTGGGTCCTACAAGACCTGCCCACTCCCTCACATCTCTGACCTCATCTCCCCTCCAGCCACATGAACTTCTCAGCTGGTCCTCGGCTGCAAGCTAGCTGTCCTCCCAGAACTTTGCACTGGCTGTTCCCTCAGCCTGAAATGCCCTTCCCTGGAAATCCACATGACTCACACCCACACTGCCTGAATAGGTGTCTATTCAGTTGGCACCTTCGGTCTGAGAAATTTAATAGCTTCTTGCTAAAAAGAAAAAAAGCCCTAATGAGCCTTTTAAAGTAAGTTTGGACAGAGGCCCCTGGATTAAATGTCCGACTTCGGCTTGCTCAGGTCATGATCTCACAGTTTGTGAGTTCGAGCCCTGCCTGGGGCTCTGAGATGCCAGTGTGGAGCCTGCTTGGGGTTCTCTCTCCTTCCCTGTCTGCCCCTCCCCCACTCGTGCATTTTCTCTTTCTGTAAATAAACATTGAAAACATTCTTTAAGTGGTGCCCTGGGGCTCAGCATGGGGAAGGGAGGAGGAGGTAGGACTCGGCTGAGGGAGACATCAAAGTCCAGGCCCCCCAGAGCCTCTCCTGATCCTGGAGGGAACTCTGGAGGTAAAGTGGCTCACCCATATTAGGCCAATATGGCCAGCTTCTTGGTACTGCTCCTTCAGTCAGTCACTGGACGTGGTCCACACCTGCCCCGGTGGGCTCTCTGCACTGAGGCCGACCCAAAGGGCTGAGGGCTGGAGGCCACTGGACGACAGCAATCCCAGCAGCTGGGCCAACGTGTCCCTGCTTGAAGGAGGATCCGGGCAGCGCACTGGGTTCCACCGCAGACCTGCTGCAGGCTGGGGAAAGGATACTGCACACGGAGAGAAGCCAGGAGGGAATCCACAACACCTGGGAATTAGGTGCTTAACCCACTTCCTTCGGGTCTCTGAGGTCTCTGATCGTGGAGCCTTGGAGCCACGCGCTGCCCTAACACCTGGAGAAATAACGACAGGCCCCCAGGTGAGAACCACCCAGGACTCTCTCCTCCAAGGCATAGCTTAATCGAATAATTAAAAAATGTATGTAATGTTCTGGCCTGTAGAAAGCGCTCAATAAGCAGTAGGTATTAGAGCGGGCCGAATGCGAGGCCCCCAAGAGTCATGCTGTGAATGTGACCTTCTTTAGTAAAGGCGCTCTGCAGATGGCATTCAGCGAGGGATCTTGAGGTAAGATCGCCCTGGATCATGAAGTAGGCCCCAAGTCAAGGGCGAACGCCCTTCCCAGAGAGAAGATGAGTCCCAGACCCAGGGAAGGTGCGGGCAGCGATGGGAGTGGCGCAGCCCCAGGCCCAGGAGGCCCGCAGCCGCCCCGCAGCCGCCCCGAAGCCGGAAGAGGCGCAGCTCGGATCCTGTCCCGGTGCAGCCCCGCACGCTCCTGGCCTCCAGGGCCCGGAGACAAAAATCTTTCTGCGATTTTAAGTCACCTGGTTCGTCTCTGCAGCTGGAGGACACGAATATGCAGTGTCAGGCAAGGAGAAGACACGCCAGGCCCGGGGCCGGCGTCATCTCGAACGATCTCGCTGACTCCCGCGAGATGGAGGTATCGCTCTCTCCAGCTCAGACGAGGGCGCAGGCGCAGAAGCGTCGGTTCGCTCGTTCCGGATCACACGGTCCGGCTATGCTCCCGTGCAAACGTGCACTTTGCAAAAGCCCGTCTCTCCTGATAGGGGCTGCTGACACCGCGACACCACGTGCAGGAAAGGCTCCTGTCCCTGCGGAGAGCCTGGCGAGGCCTCGCCCTGCTTTGCTCCCTGCTCCTCTCGGGGGAGCCCTCAACCAAGGATCCAGCTCTTCCTGGCACTGCCTGGGTCTGGAGATCTGGCCCGGTCTTCTGGTGTCCTGGGCACAGTAGAGGGAGGAGAAACACAGTACCCCTCGCAGGAGCCTGTGTCACCATCTGTCCGGCCACCCAGGCATTAGAGGGAACAGGCTCACCTGCGGGAGGAAATAAATCTGGGGGGTGCCTGTGTGGCTCAGTCGGTTAAGCTTCCGACTTCAGCTCAGGTCATGATCTCACGGTCAGTGGGTTCAAGACCCGCGTTGGGCTCTGTGCTGACAGCTCAGAGCCTGATGCCTGCTTTGGATTCTGTCTCCCTCTCTGCCCCGCCCCTACTCATGCTGTGTTTCTGTCTTAAAAATAAATAAATATAAAAATTTAAAAAAAAAAAGAAAAGAAAACCGTGCTCCTGGTGCACCCTTGCATCACTCTCCTGCAGTGCCCCATAATGGTCACTTCAGCAAACACTTTCTGGTACCCACTATGTGCCCAGGGCTGGAAACCCAGGGTGGACAAGACACAGTCTCTGCCTCATAGACAGGAGGCTGACCCATGGAAAGACCGTTTCGCTAAAATCTGCTGCTGAAGTAGAGCAAGGCCCACAAACAACCACTCCATCAGCCAGAGAAGTAACATGAATGAATGGACTGAGCTGGTGGGGGGGGGCTTAGGGACAGAAGGTGGAGGGAGCATCCCCAACCACAGGGCATTGCCGGCACCAGCTTGAGGCCAAGTCGCCATGGCGGGATGGGGGTCTGACACTGCCTACTTTGCCCAATTTTTCAAAAGAAGCCCAATGTCCAGAGATACATGTAATAGCTCCCGAATTTCAAACACTGACAATGAATTAAAACAGAATCTGTGTAAATCCCCGAGTGGGTAGAATCATATTTGACAGGAGGCTAAATTCAATTCTTGAGCTGCCATGGAGACCAAGCATGGTATGCCTCAGCACCCTGCTTCCAGACACAGGTGACCAGTCCCATTCTAGAGAAGAAAAAATGGAGACAGAAAGAATCTGACTTTTACCCAAGGTCATGTGTCTCTAAGAGGTGGAGACAAGATGGGGAGTCATAAGCTCATTCCTCATTGGTCAGTATTTGGGCACATAGAAAGGACTTTGTATACTCCAGGTCCTGTGCCAATGTAAAGCTATGTATCATATCTTTTACTTTGGTTGCTTTCTATTACATATTATAGGTTTTAAAATTATATCTATATCTATATTTGTATTTATCTCTTTATATCTACATACAGTAAAACCTGGTTTGCGACCATAATTCGTTCTGGACACATGCTTGTAATCCAAAGCACTTGTATATTAAAGTGGATTTCAAGCACCATCGACTTGGTTGTGATCCTGTGATGTTCAGGGTCACATACTACTCATGTGCAAGACATCACTCGTTTACCAGGTTAAAATTTATTAGAAATGTTTGCTTGTTTTCTGGAACACATGCAGAACAAGTTGCTCACAACTCAAGGTTTTACTGTGTATCTGTTTTCCTCTCTGGCTTCCTGCATCGCCTCTGATCTATGCAAGCCATTGTCTCTGCTCCAGAGTTTTGTCTGTCTCTGCCTCTCTCCATCTTCATCTTTCTCTCTGTGTCTGTCTGTCTGCCTCTCTCCAGTCTCTGTGAGGCACTCTGAGGCTCACCTCTGCCTCTCACTCTGCATTTTCTTGGTCTTGCTCTCATGTTGTCTCTCTCCACACTAGACCCCGACATGCCCCACTCAGTGCATGCTATCAGGTCAAGAATGAGCTGGTAAAACAATTCCAGGCTCTGTGGCTTGCCCTGCCAGTGACCTTCACTGCATTCCTGCAGGAGGTACCTGGGGGCTCTGCCCCAAGGCCGGCTGGCAGTGTCCCCTGGTTCCTGACTGGCACCAGCTGCCTCTCACCCCTTGGGGACAGTCACGTGCCTGCTGCAGGTCTGACTCATCTGCTGTGAGGGACCGATGTTAACCAGTTCTTAACAAATCTCCTGTTATTACAAAATATATGCCCCACTGTTGAAATCATCACACTCAAATGACTGGAACTGGTAAAGCAGCTGTTTCCTTTAGAGTGGGCATTTAAAAGGGAATAGATACTTAAATAGATACTTTCTATCATTAATCTTTGTTCCATCAGTTTACTCTGAACCCTGGCTTAGAGTCAGATGTCTTTCATTATGGTTTGATGGCAATCTTTTGAATTATTTTTAAGTCAACGTTCTTGGGGCTGTCATCACAGTGAAAATACTACCACCTTTTGTTGAGTGTTTGTGATGTGCCAGGTGGTGTCATGGTCAATTTATGGGAGAAGAAATGAGGCCTAAAGAGTTTAAGTGACTTGTCCAAGGATGCGGGGCCGAGATCTGAATCTAGCTCTTGCTACCACCAAAGCCCTCTTGACCAGTCTACACTTCCAAAACGGGGAAAGTTTGGGCAAACATTGTACAATGTCCTGCTCTCGGACCCCACACCTCCTTCCTCTGCTCCTAGGCTGGGCCTGAGACCAGGAGGGCAAGTTTCTCTCTGTTCCAGTGAAGCGTTTGTACCCAGAGTTGCACAGAAAAGGCCCTTTGTGATCAGGATCGAGCCCACCTTTCCATTCCTGAGCCCATCACACTGCCACCATCCACGCCCCAACCAGCACATGCTGGCCCCGGACTGTGTCCTCTGGGCCATTCCTCATGTGTTCTCATGTGCTCTTCTTTCTGCTCAGAGTCAGATGCCTTCCTCTCCTTCTCCCATTAGGAAACTCCTTGTAACAGGTTGAATTCTGCCCTCCAACTCCCCGAAGTCATATATTGAAGTCTTAATTCCCAGTATCCCAGAATGTGACTTTATTTGTAAAGATGAGGTCACCCTGGAGTAGAGAGGGCACCTGACACAGTCTGACTGGTGTCCTTATAAAAACGTGAAATTTACAGAGGATGGTAATGGGCCCAGCTAGAAATGCCTGGAGGCACTTACCTTGGCCCTAATGAGCTTCTCACAGACCTCTCTTCTTTCCAAAGCATTGTTACATCGGACTGACCCTTGTGATTCTTAATATGATCGCAAGATGCCTTTCAGCAAAGACTATCAGCCAACTTTGGGAGAAAACAAAGGCTTAATACTTACAAGGCCTGGAAATTACCCAGCATACCTGGGTCCTCTGTGAGGTCACAGGGAGGGAAACACAACACCCATGGGCTGGGATTCTGCTTTCATTGGGGTTAGGGTGGGGGTCCAGGGTCCTGCAGGCTCATGACTGGGGAATTTAAAATATAAGAGCAGGAATTTAATTCAAGAGAGAACACAAGTGGCCCAAATGACCAGTTACCGGAATCAACCAAGATCTTTAAAACAAAGGAGACTTAGTGAAGCAAGGTGATCTGGCTCTTTAGCTAGACCTCTCAGCTGGCAAAGTGTTTATTCAAGATGGCTATTCAAGTCTCTGAAGTGGATGCCTCTTTGAAATGGCGACCCTCAGCAACCAAAGCGTAAGTCAGGTGCTTATGCTATGAAAAAGAACAAAAGCAGTGCATTTACCCCACCCACTCTTCATTTCCAAAGATCGGCTCAAATGTCTTCTCCATCTGTGCCTCCTGGCCTCACAGAGCACAGTGTATATGAGGCCGTATTGCAATGACTTTGTGTATGTCTCTGTTAATCACAACGGGAGCTGATATTTCAAGGGCTGAGAACGCTTGTTCTGCCTGGATGTCCACTGTGTGTGCCTGGCTAACTGTAGGCACACAGTAAAAGCTGGCTGAAGGAGAGGCTGTGGAATGGCACCTCCTCCCTGGTATCCGCAGCCGGCTGAGGCTGCAGCCCTATCATTAGAAGGGAAACGACTAAATCTAAGCTATGGGTCACCCAGGAGGGTATTTATGGAAACAAATGAACTGCACAGATGCGCTTGGAGATGACGGAGCCAATGGAAAGAGGAGGGACGGTCTGAATGGGAACCGCGTAGGCTTTCTGGGGTCAGAGCAGCACGTTTGTCAAACTCAGGGGAGGGGAGACGGGAGAGAGGCCCTCAGAAGCCCACTTTCATGAGAGGCAGAGGAGGCTGCAGGGGGAAGACTTGGCCCCTGAAAGGAGGCACCAGGCCTTGAGGGTTGGAGGGAGAGAGAGAGACAATAATGAAACAGCCTGCATCCTGCCATCTGAGCCTGTCCCAGCCCGGCCCTGTGCATTCCCATCAGGGTCCACGAGAAAGGCTGGGCTGTTGGGAACCCAGAAAAATCTGTCCCCCTAAATCTCGGTCAAACATGGGGCCACAAACAGCTCTAGGACCCCAGGGACAGGATTAAAAAGAGTTGAGGAGAAGAAGGGAGGCAAATCATGAGAGACCTTTGAATGCTGAGAACAAACTGAAGGCTGTAGAGGGAGGGGGAAAGCAGAGGGAGGGGGATGGGCATGGAGGAGGGCACTTGCGGGGAAGAGCACTGGCTGTTATATGGAAACCAACTTAGCAATAAACTATTAATAAAAAAAAATTAAAAAAAAGAGCAGGTGAGCTGTGTCATGCCCCACCTTGCCACAGACATTGTTGGCATTTCAAGGTTAACTGTCATGAGAACGGGCAGCAAGTGGCTGTTTCAGGGGGTGGGGGTGGTGCAGGCCTGTGAGCACATATGTACACCCCCGTGACATCCCCCCAATCCTGGGAGTTAAGGCCCTGGGTCATCTGCGGGGGCTAGGAGTGATGGCCATCGGAATTCTCTTCCTTACAGCTGGCGGGGGCTCCAGAGGTGGGGGCCGCTGTGCACAATGTGGGCTAAACCCAAGTGCTAGGCTTTCTCCTCTTCTAGCTTCGTTTGAGTGCTGGCATTCTGCAGCCAAACACGTGCCCCAAAAGCGCAGCGAAACCCCAAACGATCTTCTGACTTAGGGCCTCTGACGTCGCTAATGTGCTGGACTGAGGAGCTACGCTCTGTGTGACTTCAATCTAAACTGAACAAAGACGGCAACTCTCACAACTACTTAGAGACGGAATTGTCACCATCCAGGAGGGCGAGAGGCAGCAAACATCAGCTCCGAACAGGCGAACGAGGTGTGTGCACATGCGGGCATGCGTGTATGTGTGTGTGGTGTGCAAAGGCGTATGACTGATGGCAAGTCAGGCCACACCATTACCACTAGTCTGGAAGCTTGAAATGTAAAGGCCTAAAATCCTGGGTGTTTTTTATTTATTTTAATTTTAAGTTTTTAATATTTATTTTTGAGAGACAGAGAGACAGAGCATGAGTGGGGGGAGGGGCAGAGAGAAAGGGAGACGTGAATCCAAAGCAGGCTCCAGGCTCTGAGCCGTCAGCACAGAGCCTGATTCGGGGCTGGAAACCACACAGCAGGAGATCATGACCTGGGCCGAAGTTGGGCGCTCAACTGACTGAGCCACCCAGGTGCTCCTTTATATATTTTTATTTTAGAGGAAGAGAGTGTGAGAGGGTGAAGAGCAGAGGGAGAGAAAGAGAGAGAGAGAGAATCTTAAGCAGACTCCATGCTCAGTGCTCAGTGTGGAGTCTGATGCGGGGCTTGATCTCACAGCCCTGGGATCGTGACCTAAGCCAAAATCAAGAGTTAGACACTCAACCAACAGAGCCACCCAGGCACCCCTAAAATCATGGGTATTTAAAGATGTCAAATGACACCAATTCCTCCAGATTTTCCAAGTGAGTGCCCAAGGCGCATGTATGCAGGTGATTTGGGTGATAATGAAGAAAGTCTCCCTCCAGGCACTGCAAGATGCCTCACTGAGCTGATCCTGCGAATGACAATTCCAGCTGTCCTCAGAGCCACTGTGTTTCTAGCACACAGGCTAGGCTCCAGCACACCAATCCCATCATAATTTCTGGGACAGGACAAAAACACTGGAATTTCCTTAAAGCTCTCCGAGGGATTCTACTAAGACCACATTAAGGCTCTGGCTTAAGGGGCACCTTGGGTGGCTCAGTCGGTTAAGCGTCTGACTCTTGCTTGCTGCTCAGGTCATGATCTCACAGTTCATGAGTTCAAGCCTGCCATGTTGGGTTCTGTGCTAACAGTGCAGAGACTCCTTAGGATTCTCTTTCAGCCCCTCCCCTGCTCACTCTCTGTCTCTCTCTCTCTCAAAATAAATTAATAAACATTTCTTTAAATCCTTTAAAAAATTTTTAAATTTGTATGTCTTTATTTTTATTTTTGAGAGACAGAGACAGAGAGTGAGCGGGGGAGGGGCAGAGAGAGAGAGAGAGAGGGAGACACAGAATCTGAAGCAGACTCCAGGCTCTGAGCTGTTAGCACAGAGCTCGATGTGGGGCTTGAACCCATGGATTGTGAGATCAATCATGACCTAAGCTAAAGTCTGACACCCAACCGATTGAACAACCCAGATGCCCCACCCACCCCTTTTTTTTTAAGGAATGCTCTGGCTTAATATTTTCATCATCAACAAAATTAAGTACTATTGATGCAGGAGCAAAAGGCGAAGCACAAGCTAAAACCTCTCAACTCCTGCCCCCCCCCCCCCCCCCGCCCCATGGCTCCCCCAGGTGGGGTACGTGTGACTCCTCAGACACTCCTGACTGCCCAAGAACGAAGGAAAGGGAAGAACAAATGCTTAACCGATCGAGATCAGAGTCATTTCTGACACAGACCAGTTTGCAACTGTCTTAATGACTTACAAGAAAAAAGCAATCTCCAGAAACCTACTGACTGAATTCCCTAGAACCCTAACACCCCTCTCCCCCTCATACAGTAGAAAATCTTCTGGGGCAGCTGGGTGGCTCAGTTAATTAAGTGTTCAGCTCTTGGTTTTGGCTCAGGACATGATCTCACGGTTCTTGGGATCGAGCCCTGCATTGTGCTCTTCACTGACAGAGCGGAGCCTGCTTGGGATTCTTTCTCTCTGCCCCTCCCCTGCTCACACTTGTGCTCTGTCTCTCTCTTTCTCTCTCTCTCTCTCTCTCTCTCTGTCTCAAAATAAATAAATAATAAAAACATTAAAAAAATTAAAGTCATTTGTTTAAAAAAAAAAAAAGGAAGAAAATCTTATGTAATCAGTCACTCCTCACAATCCCAGTACAATGCTTTTTGCCCACGGGGCCTGACCCTGTACGTCAGTAAAACCACTTTTTCGCACGGATACTGTCTCAGGAATTCTTTCTTGGCCGTCGGCTCCCAAATCCCAACACTACAAACCACGTCACTATTACTATTAGTTTTTAAAAAGCTTTTTGAAAAGACTAAAGTGTTATGTCAGAATGGGGAGTGTAACTTTGTCATGACCATGACCATGACCATGGACTCTCAAGCCAGACCCCTGGAGTTTTACTGGTAGCCCCTTACTACCTGTGAACCTAGAGCACATTGTTGAGTGTCTCTCTGCCTTAGTTTCCTCTTCTGTAAAATGAAAATAATAGTAGTACCTACCGCACTGGGTGGTGGTGAGTACTAGGTTAGTTCATAGTTTTTCAGTACTCAAAAAAGTGCCGGCACTCTATATGCACTATGTAAATATTAATATTCCTTTTATATCAACTCAAGCTTTTCCAGGCTTATGTCGAGATTGATTATGGAGTCTGTCCATCAAAACACCTTTTCATGTAGTGTCCTGTCTTTGGGGGGTGGGAGGGTGTGGAAATTAAAAATATAAACGAGATAATCGGTAAACTGTAGCTTTAATGTCTTATCAGAGCAGAAGAAAAATCTAATCCATTGAGTGGATGCCTTCCTAAGTACCAACTTAGAAAATGTTGGGGTTTGGGAGCAAATGATCAAGAGAGAATGCCTGAGATGTTTCCAGTGCAAAAAGTTGGTTTTTATTAAAGCGCAGGGAAAGGACCAGTGGGCGGAAAGAGCAGCCCTGGGGTGGTGATGGTGACTGATTACGCACTTTCACGTCAGAGCTGGGTTAGGGACAGTGCGAGTCTCTAAGGAATTTTGGAAGCAAGGTTTCCAGGACCTCAAGGGGAGGCCATTTATTACTGTCTAATAAAACCTTGGTCATGAGACCCTTCAGATGTAGATCAGTGGCCATTTGCTTGGAGGATGATTGCCAACATAAATCTTGGGGGGAAGAAGTAAAAGAAGTCTTCAAAGCATTTTTATATATTAAAGGAGATGTATAGGATTCTGGAGGTCGGGCTAATGTTAAGCTATGGTTGCCATTTACCCTCAGCTAAGTGTCACCACTGAGGCAGCTGAGCTCCTAGAGGAAGGTCACTCTGCCTGTCTTAAGGACCTGTCAGTGGGCAGTGAGCCATGAGGAAATTTGTTTCTTTTGCCTTTGTTTCCCCATATGACCAACAACTAGGACATTAAGAAGAGTAACATAGAAAATCGTTTCAGGATCAAAATAATAGAACCTTCATTTGATGATGCCTGAGGTGGAGCAAACAAGATGGAGGGGGAGACATGGAAAGGCTCCTTACAGGATCTTTCTAGAGGCTAAAGGAAATGATCTCGGTCCCTGGTTATAGCCTGAAAGGCAAGTTTGTCTGTGTCCAATAAAAGTGTCTTCTGGAAAAATAGGAAGGAAGGAAGGAAGGAAGGAAGGAAGGAAGGAAGGAAGGAAGGAAGGAAAGAAGGAAAGAAGGAAAAAAGGAAGGAAGGAAGAATAAAGGAAGAAACAACAACAGAGAAGAACTCTTAAATGAGACATCTTGTTTCCAAACTGCTGGAAGCCCCTCTAACTCCTCCCCAGCTGAAGGGTACTTTTCTCATTACACATTTTACAACTTTACAAACACACTTAATTTATATTTATTTTGTTATGGGAAAGCTTTATTTAGTCACTCACCCATAGCAGGTTCAAATTAGATCTCTGAATATCCAACTCACTGGACTCAGGATTTTTCTCACGTTTTGGCGGGACGGACCGGGCTATGGGAAACTGGTTCCCTCACTTCTAGGCTTCCTTCCAAAACCAGGCGACAGGACTGAAATGGCTCTGTTCACTGTAGCTCTGGGAATGCCCTGCAGAGGAGGCTGCCTTCTGCAGCTCTGCTGGGTTTCCATATGGGGTAGACATGGCCACATTCCTCCAGAAGGGAGTAGCTTCTCCGTAGCAGGCATCGGCCTGGGTCCCCACCAGGCTCCTGAGTCTATTAATGCTTGTGTTCCACGTTTTCCCTTCAAGGTTCAACTTACTGCTTTTTGAAATAGATCCCTTAGAACTTTTGTCAGCTAAGATCTAGGAGCGGTCAATTCGGCCAGTCTTTGAAAGCATCCGTCAAAAAATTAGTTCAGCTGGATGTAGGCTTTAAGATTAAAGTTCTGGGTGAAGACGATGGACTGGACACACTCATCCAAATGTCACTTCTCCAGAATCCATTGAAAGACTATGACAAATAGTCATTATGTAGAAATAGATAAGCCTTTAAGGTTACGGAGCATGGGAGGGGAGGCAACAGACTTTTGAAGGCCAGAAAGAAAGCAGATAAAGAAAAACTGACCTAGCAGATGGAAGTCAGGTTGATGGCTCAGTTTATTCTACAACGTCATCAAGAGTCCAGGAGATAGTGGCATTGGGTAATAGCAGAAAAGGGAAAAATGAGGATTAGAAAAGTTGTTTGAGAAGCACTAGCTGGACTCTCTGCTCCTGGATGACTTCTTGTCCCCTAGCCAGGAAAGCTGGTGGCACAGTCCCAGTCTGTACTGAAAGGCCCGGTAAACCAGAGGAGACAATGCTGTCAGTTCTGGCCCAGGTCTAAAGGCCTGAGAAGGATGAGCTCTATTGTCTGAGGGCAGAAGAAGCCCGCTGGCTGAGCTGGAGCAGAGAATAAATGAGCCTTTCTACTGTTTCTGTTCTAGGCAGGTCCTTAAGGGAAATGGAGAAATTGGCTTGCACTGGTCAGGGGGTCTTCTTCACTTGGTCTCCTGATTCAAATGCTAATCTCTTCCGGAGACACCCTCACAGACACACCCAGAAGTCCTGTTTTACAAGCTATCTGAGCAACTCTTAGCCCAGTCAAGTTGACAAGTTAAACTAACCATCACATCACTCTAGCAAAAGAATGGAAAAGGCGGAACAGAGGTAGGCTGGACTGGGAAGGCACAGACTGGGTTAAGAGCGGAAGAAGCACTCTGAGGCCAGGATGAATAATGAACCTGTAGACACTGAAAGCGGAGACCCTGCCTCCAAGCCCTGTTCACCCTCTCGGCTTCCAGAGCAGTTATGACCAGACTTTTTCTCTCCAGGGAGAAGAATGAGAAGGGAAAGGTCATTTCCAAGGAATCTGACCAGATCTAGATGAAAATGTAAACATAGTGATATTAACATTCCCCCCAAGAAATAGCCCAGCCCCACCACCCTCCAGTACAACTCATTCACATCTTCCAGTTAGCTTCTTATCCACAATCAAACACGAGCAGACACCTAAATATCACCAGACAGCTAAGGAATGCCTGTAATATACAAGATAAGGATCAAACAAACAGGCCACTAACAGAGAAAAACAACTTGAAGAAAAACAAACCATGAAAGGAAAACTTCAAAATAAAACAATTATTAAAATCTTCAGAGAGATAAGCCATGGCACTGAATCCCAGAAACAACTTCAGGATGCTGTTTACAAAGGAACATTCAGAGAACCAAAAAGATCTTTTAGAAATTAAAAACATGAGAGCAGAACTGAAACACTCA
Source organism: Suricata suricatta (assembly GCF_006229205.1). NCBI lineage: Eukaryota > Metazoa > Chordata > Mammalia > Carnivora > Herpestidae > Suricata > Suricata suricatta. The sequence goes on from NC_043712.1 coordinate 78,891,465, forward strand.
CTGGGAAAGGTTGGAGGTTCAAGTGAAGCTTTTGGGTCATTCTCCCAAAAAAAGTAGAACATAAAGCAAAGAAAAGAAAACAGGAGAAAACAATAATATTTTATACTCTATTATAATATATTATAAGACATGTAAATTTACATTTCTATATTTGCATTTTCAACAGAGAAAATGCCCCATCTTGGGGCATAGAGATTACTTTTTTTAAAAAAAAAAAGAAAAGAAAACACATGAATAATGGGAGTTTGAGAAGAAGAGAATAGAGAAAATGAATGAGGGGGAAAAATAATTTAAGGAAATTTCTTGAATTCAAAAACATGAGTTTGTAGGTTGAAAGTCTCACTAAGTGCTCAGAAAAATGGATGAAAATGGGCACACTCCAAGGCATATCACTGTGAAGTATCAAAACAGTGGGGCCAACAAAGAACACATTAAACACTTTCAGAGGACAAAAACAAGTCACAAACACGCAAGAGCAGGTCATACACTCATAATGCAAACATTGATGATTGATCTAAACCAAATTCTACTATTACTATATTAAAAGGATGAGGGTCTGGGAAATATCAGAAGTGGATGATGGATGTGGAAGGAAATGAAAACAATCTTCTGATATGGAAGCAATTATTCCATTATTCTCTGGCCTCTGTTGATGCTGTTGAGTTTATTGACATTATAGTTGCTCCTTTGCAGGTAATCTATGTTCTCTGGCTACTTATAGGTTTTATTGTCTGTCTTCGGTGTCCTATAATTTCTCCAGAGTTTCCAATGATCTCAGTGAGGATTTAAGGGGGCTCATCTGGATCCTTTAGGAATCAGTGTACAGCATTATGATTGTATGCTAGGCTACTTAATATCCCTGCACACAAAAATTCCATCCATAAAGATAAATGATAGGAGACACAATAAGAGTTTTTGGATAAAGTGCCAATATATAAAATTCTGAAAGGACACTATGGGTTTTGCCCAGGAAATGCAACAGTGGAACATGAGCTATTGTCCAGAGATAAAAGATAAAGAGATAAATTTGTCCCAGATTTGGCAGAAAAATGAAACCAGTTGGGAAGAGGGAATTCTTCCAGGGATTATTAAGAAGTGGCCAAATGGACTCCCTAACCCCCAATCATCACCCTAGCCTGTGCCCCATATGCCAACCCACATCCAGTTGGTATAAGAGACAGTTACAGAGAGAAAGGACAATCCTAAGTGTTGAGTATTGCTAGGGATGGATGAATACCATGACGTTTTCCTCTTCTCCCCTTGGGAGAGAAGAGGGAAGGTGCCATTTTCCAAATCTCTTTGATGTGAAAGATGGGGTCCAGGCATCATTCTCAAAGATGTAGAGTGTCTTATTGACCCTTTATTCCTTAGTTTCGTTCTGTTTATACAGTGCACTTGCTGATCTGTGCCCTATACCCATTTGTGCAGGGGAAAGAAATGGAAAGAGATGAGATGGAAGAGCAGATGCAAGTGTGTAGCAGTCTACACTCCCCACTTGGTGGGGCAAAGCTGTGTAAGTTGCCTGTGGGTCCGTAAGTAGCCAGGCTTGTGCTGACTTGCTTGCATGTGACCCAAGAGGGTAACCCATCAAGCAAAGACTCCAGCAGCTGGAGACCATAAGGCATTCCACCATGGACTGAAGCAGGGGGCAGTGGCAAAGGTCAAGTCCGATTGATTCTCCCAGGTCAGGAGAATCAGGTCAGGAGATGGGTCAAGTTGATATGGATATGAAGTGTTGGAACGAAGACCCCCATTTATAAACAGGGCCTTCAAATAGCTGTATCCTCAGTAACTTGCATGGTAGAGAACGTAAACTCAGAGAGAGGTAGGAATGTGAACTGGTTCAATTTTTGTTTACTTGCTGCTTTCAACTATGCTTAACTGAGTCTCCCTCAGCTGTTCTTCAATGATGTCTCATGTAGGTTCCATTCTGGTCACTTGCGCATACAGGAAAGTTCATATGTAGACACGTGCCACAGAAAGCAGAATGCTACCTGAGTGGGGACTACAATGACAGCAGTTAGGTAAACATTCTTTCATTTTTTCATCCATCCTCCCTACTTTTGCTCCGCAAGAATCAAGACTAGAGGAAAAAGAGAAAAGAAAGAGTGAATGCGTAGACCAGGCCCTTTCCCCACTCTGAGGCCGCCAGGAAGAAGCCTCACTGATATGGAGCAGGCAGAAGACAAGTATTCAGTTAGATATGAAGTTGAAGTTTTAAACAAGATTGGATTGGACTTTTCGGTTGAAGAAATAGGCTTGAAAATGAGCTTCCAGGAATAACACCCACAATCATACCATAGAAATGGCTTGCTGAGGAAATGCCACCTTCAGCCTAGACATCCCAAGCCAACAAAATGGAAGCACTGAAAAGACCTTATATCTTTTCTTCATCATGTAAGAATTTAAATCTTGCATAGATAGATACATTTGATTAATAGGGCCTGGGTCACATGACTTTATTCTAGCTGGAAAGGAAGTTGGGGATTTGAGCTTTCATTTTGATATTGGAGAGGTAGAACTTATAAATGGAAATTCTCCATATTCAGAAAAACGTTTTTAGAAGAAGATAAGTCACTGCAAATGCGACAAATGTCCACCATAGCAAATAATGTTTAAAATATACTTGATTAACCACTCATACCCATTAGCATAGCTATTATCAAAAAAATCAAAATAACAAGCATTGGTGAGGATATGGAGAAATAGGAACGCTTGTGCATTGTTGAGAATATAAAATGGTGCAGTGGCTACAGAAAACAAAATGGCAGTTCCTCAAAATGGAAACAGAATTACCATGTGATCCAGCAACTGTACCACTAGGTGTATATGCAGAAGAGCTGAAAGCAGGGACCTGAGATATTTTTACACCAATATTCAGAAAAGCATTATTCATGAGAGCTAAAAGGTAGAAACAGCCCAAATGTCCATCAATAGATGCATGGAGAAATAAAACATGGTATGTCCACAAAATAGAGTATCATTTAGCTTCAGAAAGAAATGAAATTATGGTACATGCTATAACATGGATGAACCTTAAAAACATTATGCTAAGTGAAATAAGCCAGACTCAAAAGGACAAATATTGCATGATTCCACTTAGATGAGGTACGTAAAGTAGTCAAATCCATAGAGACAAAAACAGAATAATGGTTGCCAGGGACCAGGGGTGGAGGGAAATGGGGAATTAGGGTTTAGTAGAAACCAAAGTTCAATTTGGGATGGAAAATTCTGGAAATGGATGGTGGTAATGATTGTACAGCACTGTGAATGTACTTAATAGCACTGAAATGTGCAATTACAAACGGTTACAATGGTAAATTTTATTTATGAATATTTTACCATAATGAAAAATGGAACTGATTAATAGTCTTGGAAATCAACATGAAATTGAGCAGGGAATTTATTTCATTATCCCTATACTTTAGGATTTTATCAGATGATAAGGCAAAAAAAAAAAGGAAATAAAGAATGACTCTGTTATATCTTTTGTGTGAGACGCCTTCCTCAGCAACACGCTGGCTGCACCAAAATTATGTCTGAGAACTGAGTGTTAGGACTTGAATCCCTGACAGCTGAGATAACATAGTGACTCTCTTACAGCCAATGGTCAGTGCAAAACGCCGAAAAACTGGTCAGCCTAACACTCATCTCTGTTCAACTGTCCCCACTTTGGGAGGAGTCTGCAACGGACAGTCCTTGAGCAGAGAAAAGAAGATTCAAGTCAAGAACAGCAAAATGTGTACATACTACAACAAAAATACCAAAAGGTGGTTTTATTTTGCAAAAGGTTTTCAGACTCATTTTCTCGAGCTTTAAAGAAAAATAATTATTAACAAATGCATAAATCAAGGAGAGACCAACCAAATGGTAATTAGCATGGGAAGCTGGAGCCAAATATTCCCTGATCTCCAATTGACCTTGAGCAAATCACTTCAGTTCTCCGCAGCAGCTTCAGCTTCCCTGGGTCTACAAGAACCGTCACAGCCTCCCCTCGGAGGGCCTGGGAAACTCCCTGAATTCACTGTTGTCAAGTAAATCCATGGCACCCCAGAAGATATTTTGTCCCTTTCAGATGTATAGAGATTCTATGAAAGTAGTATACTGAGCAAGAATCATCAAGTATTCATTCGGGGAACATAAAGTGCTCCAAATAAAATAGAAACTTTATATACAACGGGAGTTTTCTTTGTTATGGCTTTCAGAAGTCAAAACACATTGGTTGCCAGTTGCAACGCAATCCCACACTGCCTCTTGCATCTTGTTGCCCTGGTGACTTGCTGTACCCAACTCTCAGGAGAGGAAGTAGTTCAGCAAAGGGGCAGAAGCGCCAGTCTTTTCCTGTCTTGCCAGAGCTCTTGTTTCTGTTTCCTGATCATGCTCATCCCTGAGTCCAAATATATACTCCCCAGAACCTCTGCGGGGCATGATTTATGAAGACTGCTCTGGAGTTGAAGCAAGCTATCTTGACTCTTTAAATACATTAACTTTTAAGAGGAAGGTCATAAATCTAACAGGAGGACTTGTAGGCTTAAATTCCTTTTCAGGGATCCCAAGTTAATTAAGAGGACACTATATTAAAGAAAATGACCTTTTCTGTATCAGCTAAAAATATACCATCCTTAACGAATTGCATTATAGGCAAGAAAAGACAATGAGCAGTTCCAGTTAAGGCCAGCATTTCACTGAAGATCACGGAGTGGCAGGTGGCGTACTTTATGTTCTAAGTAGTAAAAATAGACTTACAAAACCATTCTTTAAAAACAGACATGAGCATGAAAAATAAATGAATATACTCTAAAGCAATAAGCTTTCACTTAGACTTTGGGGTCATATTACTGATTTATCTTGCCTGTGTCAGTGAAAGATAATTTTAAAATATTAGTCAGAAAGAAAGAATTATAGTGTTGACTACATCTAAATTACTACATCCTTTCTTGTACGTAGGTGACTTTTTTATTATATTACCCTGTTGAAGGGACACTGTTTACACTGATGACAAACCAAAACAAATTCAGCCTTTGTGGGTGGGGGGAAGTATGCTATTTTTCTTGAGCAAAATTATGTTATGTGCTGACAAATTAAAAACAACTATTCTGAGTAATGAATGCATAAGGAAACTCCAGACCAAAGGGATTAGAACAGTAATGATATAAAGGAAATACCCCGATTATTTTTTCCCCTAAAAACTAGGCTAAAGTTCCAAGTAGTTTTCATTCAACAGTTCCAAATATCTTTCAACAGTGTCACTCTAAAGATGAAATGAGGGCAAACAAAGAGACATCTGAATGCCCAGTCTGTTTCTATTAGAAATTCATGGTTAATTTGCGTGATTAACAAGTCTTTGTTCATTAGGCCCAACTGCCTCCGGCCTTGCCTGGCAGGAGGGGAAGGAACTGTGGGCCAGAGCGTCAGGGGTAATATCACTCTACTGTAGTTTCAAGAGCATGGCGTTTGTCGTCCGACTACCTGGGTTCAAATCTCAGCTCCATCACTTAGCAGCTCTATGACTTGAGACAACTTCCTTAATCCCTCTGAATCTCCATTTCTTCTGTAAATGAGAGACAGTAAGAGTCAATCTCTCCTGGGATATAATATGATGTATCTGAGGCACTGAGTGCAGGCCTAATACATAACAAACATTCAATGAATCTTAACTATCTTCTTATTTTTGCTACAAGCTTGGATGATTTAACAACTCCAGGTGTATGACTCAACTCACTATTCAGAAATTATTTAGGCAGAAGGGTGCCCTTATTTATAAGCAAACAAAAATTTAGTAGAAGTCAGTGATTTCTTCTAGGTGCCCAGGCTACTTTCTTGTATCAATTAGAATCACAGGGAACCCTAAAATTCCAGAATAAGGAGAAGAAACCATGATGTGGTCCTTAGCATGGGCAAAGAAGTTTCACAGAGGGAGAGGGCATGGCTGAGTCCACAGTGCATTCTCTTCAAATCAGAAAGTACCCGGATTCAGTTCCTCGCTTGGTCATTCTATACAGTGGGTTGCAGGCTGGCCTCCGAAAGATGTGACTAATTCTAAACCCTCTGTGCTTCTGAATGTGAGCTTATTTGGAAATAAGGTCTTTGCAGATGTAATTAAATGAAGGCCCTTGAGATGAGATCATCATATACATAGGCTAGAATTTAGAAATTCAATGATGAGTATCCTTATAAAAGAAAAGAAGACAGACACACCCAGAGGGGAAGCCCACAGGAGGACGGAGGCAGAGTCTGGAGTGATGTGTCTACAAGACATGGAAGTATCAAGAACTGCGGGCAGCCGCTAGGAGCCAGGAACCAGGGATGGAGTGTATTTTCTTTCCAAGCCTCAAGAATGAACCAGCCCTGCTGACCTTGATTTTGGACGTCAGGTCTCCAGAACGGTGGAAGAATGCATTCCTGTTATTTTAAGTCACCTGGTTAAAGGGATTTGTTACAGCAGACCAATAGAGTCAGTAAGTGAGAAAGTCAGGGCACCTACCTGACGACTAATGAGATCAAGTGTGTAAAGACATCAGGACATAATAGGTGCTCAATGAATGTTCGTTGAAAATCTTCTCTTTAGCTTCACAACCACCCAGTGTTCTAAGATAACTATTACCTTCATTTTCTTTAAAAAAATTTTTTTTAAGTTTATTTATTCATTTTGAGAGAGAAAGAGTGGGGGAGGGACAGAGAAAATCCCAAGCAGGCTCTGTGTGCTGTCAGTGCTGAAGCCCAACACAGGGCTCATACTCATGAACCGTGAGTTCACAAACCTGATCCCAAACCAAGAGTCGGACACTTAACCACTGAACCACCCATGTGCCCCTGTCTTCATTTTCTGCTGAGGAAACACATTCTCTTAAAAGATGACCAACCAGCCTAAGGCCAGGTGAGTAAAAAGCAAGTTTTCTGGTTCCAGTGCTTGGACCTCCTCAACCACACCAATTTATCCTCTCTCTTGCCTACACGATTTTCCTATAAATCTCTGTCACTTACTACATCATGTCCCTGTACCTAACTGAACTGTCATGTATGCTGTGTGTCTATAAAACATTCTCTGAGGAAGGGGTGGAGACAGAAGTGGAGTATAAGAAATGTACACAAAATCCAAAAGGCAGATAACTCATTAAGAATTAATTTGGGACGCCTGGGTGGCTCAGTGAGTTGAGCATCTGACTCTTGATTTCGGATCAGGTCATGATCCCAGGGTCGTGGAATCGAGCTCCTATTTGGGCTCCATACTGAGCATGGAGGGTGCTTAAGATCTTTTTCTCTCTCCCACTGGTTCTCTCTCCTCTCAAACACACAAAAAAGAATTAATAAGTTAAACTATTTTTTCCTAACTTATAAATCCGTTGGGTTTGTTAAGAATCCTTGTAACAATGTTGAATTGTTTGATGTCCTTACAGCCGGGGTCTGAGTTAGAACTGCTATGGTAAGACAGCCAGGAGGTACACTCGAATAAGTTAATTATACCCTAAAAAGCTCTTTCTCTATCTACTGCCCGGAGTTGTTTTGAGATTTACTATGCTATCAAATTGGGGACTCAACTAACCTAATGAAATTCACTATTTATGCCTATAATCACGGCAGTGGTATTTCAAGTTCATCTCATTAGTGGATGTATTTGTAGTCAGCCTATTTGGGATGCCCTTGGAAGAGAAATATGCCATGCATGTCAAAAGGGCATCATTCTCTTTCAGAACAGGGTTTATTTTTAATCAAATGTTAGAGTAAACCAACACTAGATTAGTGTAACTGTTTCATTCTTTCCCCCCGGGAAACCAGAGAGATGTCAGGCCACTTAGGAATCTGCTGAGTGTAGAGTGAAATCACGCAAACTTGTAAATAGTGTTCTGCACTGGCAGAGAATAAACATTCTGGATACATTAGAAGCAAAGATTATTGTCCCTCTTTTTCTACCTGGTAGTTTTCAATTAGGTTATACAGTATCATCCACCAAACTGTTTATCTGTATTACTAAATTTTAATGAAAAAATAAGGACTTATGAAGTACTTGTGCCAGGGATGTCCCGTGGCTTCTGAGTGACCATGAGTTAGAAATCCCATTCTGGGGACTGTGATAATGACAGGGAATTCAGATGAAGATCCCAATAAACACGACATCTTACTCTTCTCCTGTGACATAACCCACTGACATGTTTAGTATCTACCAAGCCCAACACTGGCTTACTTCGTCAAAACACTAAGACTTGGCCTTCATCCTCGTGTCCTGGTTGAGGGCTTCAGTTCCCTCTTCTACTACTTACTTGGAGGAAACAGCCAATTATTCTTTAGGCTGTGGTTTGTTCATCTGTGAAATGGGATGATGGTAGTAACTACCTCATACAGCTGTTAAAGGGACCAGATGAGGAAAGCCACATAAAGCACCTAGAATGTGGGCTGGCACACAAGTTTGCTCCCCTCATGCCCAACATTTACGGTAGAAGTGGGGCGCTGGGCACTGGTGTGCAGTGATGGAGAAGACAGCCCTCTGTGGGCACCGCACGGCCCAGCTGAGGAGCAGACACGAAAATAACTCATTATAACACGATAATTGAGGCCTACCAAGGTAGAGGTCCTAGCAGGTCCCCTCTAATTTGCTGTGTGTGCTGCCGGGGGTCCTGAAATGCCTCAGCACTTTGCAGGATAGGGAAACTCTGCAGGAGAGAGACTCCCCTTGAGTTGAATAATCTAAAATCACACACATTCAGTAACTTGGTGTTGTTTTCAATGACACCACACTGCATGAAGCTGCTACACGGCAAAGCCAGGCACATGCTCATGTTACCCTCTAAAGCCTTCGCTCATGTGCGGGCACAGGCGATGCAACATCAGAGCTTTATTCTGTCTCCATGCACATGACAACTGCCACATCGTTTTCCTAGGCCCAGGTCAGCTGACAAAATGTCCCAAAGGTTTTGAGTGGTCTAGCAATTCAGGTCAGGCTGGCCCTTTGAGAGTTGTAACAGCTCTCCTTGGGGGAGGGGTCACAGAGAAGTCTCTCTTGCTTGAGGAAAAGTTAGTATGGATATATATTACCAAGGTGCATCTTTGAAAACTGAGAAAGTTTCCTTTTTTGCTTCGGTTCCTGGGAAGCCTGGAGACAAACTGACTCTCTGACAATAGTAACTATACAGGGCCATGTGCTACTCTTTTCTCCTGTTTTGAATTCTTACCTATATCTGACATCTTTGCAACTTACGTAATTTCTATGGCATGCATTTTTGAAACAAGTTCAATCCACTCTGGATGTAAAGGAAAAGAATATTTATTTATTTATTTTAAGCTTTCAATTTTTTTGTTTTATTTTTATTTTTTGAGAGAGAGAGAAAGACAGTGTGAGCAGGGGAGGGGCAGAGAGAGAGGGAGACACAGAATCTGAAGACAGGCCTCAGGCTCTGAGTTAGCTGTCAGCACAGACATGGGGCTCGAACCCATGAACCGTGAGGTCATGACCTGAGCCCAAGTCGGACGCTTAACCGACTGAGCCACCCAGGCGCCCCAAGAATATATATTTAGATCTCTCAAACCATGACTAAGTAACAGAGTAGGATCCACAAAGAGTTAACACTCTTCCAAAGGCCTTTATTTACTCCCAGATAACTTACTCACTGGAAAATCAAGAATGAAGTTTCCAACTGTCAAACACCAGGGGAATATGTTTGTGGCAGCGGGTGTGGGGGGTGGGGAAGGCCACATTTGTAGAACTTTTTCTTGCAAAAACCTCCGCCCAGCGCTCAGATGTATTTTCTAGAGCAAACAGCCCATCTAGTGCTAAACTAGCGAAGGACATAGTTGAAGGACAGTGACCGTTAGAGGCCAACGGAAATTCTGAAATCAGTGAGCTGGAGTAGCCCCACCGGCCAGTCCAGCTGGACAGCCACCAAGACCACTCCCAGCACAGGCTTACAGAAGACAAACTGTGACAGGGGAAGACCTGGAAAATTAGGGGACGCATGCACACACTCAAAACCAACCAATAACCCTATAGTGTTTGCACAAGAAACCTACTTTTAGGAGTTTTTAAAAAAGATTTTTGTTAAAGTTTATTTGAGAGTGAGAGAGCGAGCATGCACATGTGTGCACGTGAGCAGGGCAAGGGCAGACAGAGAAAGAGAGAAAATCCCAAGCAGGCTCTGTGCTGTCAGTGCAGAGCCTGAGGTGGAGCTTGATCTCAGGAACCACAGGATCATGACCTGAGCCAACATGAAAAGTCGGACACTTAACCGACTAAGCCACCCAGGTGCCCTAGGAATATATATTTTTTTAAATGGACAGTTTACTCTGGAATTACTGCTGAGATAAGTATGAAATTCCAGTTGATGTCTGTGATCAGAGAGAGTGATTTATATCAAATGACTCACCAAAGTGAGAAGACGTGAGGTGACAGTATTATGTAGATCTATACAGACACATGAATACACACCATTCCTATAGCCATCCACGCACATGGCTCTATTTCTGCTAGTATGTTGCATATATATTAACTCCTTCACCCCTGCCAAGAAACAAGGTTTTGGTTTCATCATTTCTACTGTCAGGGGGTATAGACGGTAACCAACCTGCTCAGGACACACGAGCGTCGGTGGCAGCTGGGCTTCCATCCCAGGTCCTGGCAACTCCTTTCTAGATTGTGCAATGTCTACATGGCTATATGAGCAAGGGAGGAGTAGGTGGAAGGAAGACTTGAAGATGCCTTGGAGGCCGTTGAGGAAGAATGTGTTTGAAAAAGAGTGCTTTGCTGGCATGAAAGAGGTCAATCCTCCACCACCTTTCCCTATTTCTAAAGCCACTTACAGCCTTGATGAAAACTTTACACGATCTAGTTTTGATGCTCGCCTGAAAAGATGTCCTTGTCCGCTCCCTTAGAAAAGGCATGTTTTCTTCGGAGACAATTTTAACGCCTGTGCTGCTAGGGATCCTGTTCTTGACTCGCACAAGTTATAGGCTATGCCTGCATGATGTCTCATCAGGAGGGAAAGCTAACAATTCACTCAGGAATAGGAATTTATCTGTATGACAAAACTTCTGGGTTTTGGAAACGTCTGGATGTCTGACATTGAGAGACACAGTCTGAGCCTCACTTGCCGTTTTGCTTGGTACATGCCCTGCATGAGTCATACCAGAGCTAAAACCAGGGAGCAATAGAAGACAAAGCAACACAAGCCTGAGGAAAGTCTAAGTCTCTCCACCACCAATTACAACGGGGGTGGGGCTCTATGGACTTCCGTTGGGACCTAAAGTTAGGGTCTGAGACCACAGTGATGGTGGGAGCCAGAGGTGCCACAAAAGGGAGGTGATCAGGGAAGAAGCGGATCAGGAGCAGAAGTGAGAGGGGAGGGTGGCGTTCGGAGCCAGGAAACCGGCTAGAAGCCAAAGCAGGCTGGGATAAACGGTGGAAGGATGGATCCTGAAGCAGGGTATAGACGAGGCTGGAGAAGGCACTGTCTGTTACTGAGTGAAACAACGCGCATGGACCTTCATTCATTCAGGCCTCAGCACAGGCTTCAGAACATGTGTTACTCATACGAAAAATGTTCTTGCTAGAATTTGATATTAGTAATCAGCCTTCCTTCTGGCTTTTGCTTTTCAGGGGGAACAGGAAATGAACAAAATATGGCCTGTCTAAGATGAGAAAAGGGCCATGAACAGGATTTTCTCTGATTTATAATCGATAACTTAAAATAACGGCAGTAGCCGTGGCTAACACGTATGGGAACGGGCCAGGATTATATGCATGATTTCATTCCATTCTTGAAATAACTCCAGGAGGTACATGCTGGTGTTATCCCCACTTGACAGATGAGGAAACTGAGGCTGGGAGAGGTTGAATAACTTGCCTACCACCCACAGCCAGGACCCTTTCTGACTAGAAAATTCTGTGCCTTTAGGCACTAATGTCTCTGACATTGGTCATAGCAACATTTTTCTAGATGTGTCTCCTGAGGCAAAGGGAAACAAAAGCAAAAACTAACTATTGGGACCTCATCAAAATAAAAGAGCTTCTTCACAGTGAAGGAAACCATCAACAAAACTAAAAGGCAACCTACTGAATGGAGAAGGTACTTGAAAATGACATAAAGTGTTAATATCCAAAATATATAGAGAACTTACACAACTCAACACTCCCAAAACAGATCCAATTTAAATAAAAGGAGAAGTCATGAACAGACATTTCTCCAAAAACATCCAGATGGCCAACAGACATGAAAAGATGCTCAACATTACTCATCATCAGGGAAATGCAAATCAAAACTACAATGAGATATCATCTCACACCTGGCATCATGGCTAAAATAAAAAACACAAGAAACAGCAAGTGCTGGTGAGGAAATGGAGAAAAAGAGCCCTTGGGCACTGTTCGTGGAAATGCAAGCTGGTGCAGCCACTGAAAAACAACACGGAGGTTCCTCATAAAGTTAAAAATAGAAACGCCCTATGATTCACTAATCCTGCTACTGGGTATTTACCCCAAAAATGTAAAAACACTAATTCAAAGGGATACACATACCCCCATGTTTATAGTAGCAATATTTAGAGTATAATTACACTATAAATTACATAATTTCCAAATTATGGAAGCAGCCCAAGTGTCCATTGATAGGTGAATGGATAAGGAAGACATGGTGTATGTATTCAATGGAATATTACTCAGCCGTAAAAATAAATGAAATCTTACCACTTGCAATATCGTGGATGGAGCTAGAGAGTTTCATGCTGAACAAAAGAAGTCGGTCAGAGAATGACAAATACCATATGACTTCTCTCATATGTGGAATTTAAGAAACAAAATAAATGAGCAAAGGGGGGAAAAGAGAGAGAGATGCAAACAAAGAAACAACTTAACTGGAGACTTAACAGACCACACTGGTGGTTACCAGAAGGGGGGTGGGTGGGCAAATGGGTGAAAGGGGTGATGGAAATTAAAGAGTGCACTTGTGATGACCACTGGGTGAGGTATGGAAGGTGTGCAATCACTACACTGTGCACCTGGAAGTAATGTAACATTGTGTGTTAACTGTACTGGAATTAACACTTAAAAAAAGGGAATTGTGTACCCTTAGATCACTAGTGTTAGACTCTCTAGATTATGGTTTCAAGGCCCTTTCACGCACAATACTGCATTTGGTCTTCTCAACAACTCTGGGAGCAGGCCTGGTCTCCAACCCAGCTGTGCCCCTTCCTAGCAGGGCTACCTTAATTCTCTTAAACACTCTACACTGAGGTTTTACCATCTGGAAAGGGAGGATAATGACGGTAGGGAAAGGAAGGAATAGATGCACTCATGGCCGCACAGCTGTACCACTCTTTGTCCATGGGCAGAGCGGGGGGGTGACGTGCCTACGTACAGAGAAGCAGAGGGAAGCTCAGGGACGTGGAGGGGCTCGTCCAAGACCCCCTGCCAAGAAAGTGTGAGCTGGGAGCTAACCCCACACCGTCTGGTGGGAAGTACATCCTTTCCCCTGAAAGCCCTTGGCCCCGTGTCGTTCATGACACTGCTTCACGGCGGTGAGCGTGGTCTGCTCTCCCAAGGGATCCGGGCAGCCGCCGTCAGAAGCAGCCTCTGGTGCAGGTGCATTAGCTCCCCGAAAACATCTGGATGCCCTTCATGGCAGCTTCGAAAAGAAATTTTCCCCATTCTGTTGGCATGATTGTACAGGTTTGGAAAAGTGCAATTCGGAGTGCTTCTGCTGCCGATTCCCCCAAACAAGGATATGTGTTTGGCGTGTTGCCTGAAGGCCCATGGTGTGTGTTGAACTACAGGCTATGTTGTGGTTGAAATGATGAGGATTTAACTGCTCATACCTGGCCCCTATGTTTCTATTCAGTATAATGGTTTGGAGAAGGAGACAACAGGGAGGGAGGAAGGGGGAGAAAGAGAGAGAGAGAAGGAAAAGCAGCATGAGGGAAACAATCCTCAGATAAAGAGAACACAAACCAATTCTTGCAAAGAATTTATAATGAGGTTGCTTTGGCGTCATCTGCGTCTGAAAGCGAGCCCATTTCCTTCACACTGGAACCTGGGGGTACCAGCCTTAAACAAAATCATAACATAAGCGCCGTTGGCTACTTGCAACAACCTTTTCTCTCTTGTTCTGCCTTCTGAAGCCCCGTCTCCCTGTCCTCGCCTGCCCTTGTCCAACCTCACCTCCTGGCACAGGATTCCTCTTCTCCTGTGCCTCATTCTCCAACCAAATGCAACTGATTGCTACTCAGGGTGAGGAGGGAACGCAAACTGAGTGCAATGAATTCACACTCAGTTATTAATAACGGACGGCCTTCCAGAGGCACTCACGGTTTAAGAGTTATTACACTCTACGTGATAAACTGTAGAAAAGTTTCCAGCAGGCTCTGAACCCGTTTATCTTCACCAAAGCAAATAATTACATTGATTTCAAAATCCCAACCTCCATATATATTTAATCACCAATGCACTGAAAAAAAAAATGTCTATTGACTACCTACAATGGGACAGATGCTGTGCTGAAGATTAATGGGGGAGGGAGAAGGAATCCGTGCTCCTATGACACAAAAACGACCGACAGCTTTCACTAGGGGAGTAAGTTGGTCACCCCAGGCTGCCCTGGCTTGTTGGTCCACGGCTCTGTGAATGGCAGAGGAAGAAGAGGAGGAAAGAGAGGAAGAGTAGGCAGGAGACAGTTGCAGGGTGATTATGAAAGACCACCAAACTATGAATAGAAGCGAGGCATGATTTTATTTACAGCCGGGCCAAACCTGATCTCCCTGATGTTAAAAAGCAGAGGATGGCCCCGAACAAAGGCGGCAGTGAGATTATATGGACAGAATACGTCATTATTTAGCTAACCAATTACAATCCATAGCATTCCATGGTAGCCAATGATACTGTAATACACAAATGCCATCTTTGGCAGGAACCCACCACTCCAAGGCTCTTTGTCCCTTTAAAATGACCAATCATAGTTATACATCTAAGATATCGTGAGATGGGGACGATTGCTCATCAGTTAACTCTGTCTTTGCCAGGTCTTAGTAAAGGGGTGGGGGTGTGCTTAGCAAGCAGGCAGGAGTTACACCTTCTGGTAACTTTAACAGGGAGCTATGCAGGCTTTTATCTCAATGTTTCAGCAGTTACCACTCAGTTAGTCAGAACGGGGAATGGGAGATGCATTCGCAAAGCAATTTACAGAAGCCAAAACAGTCGGTTAATGATTTTCCATTTTACTCAGGTTTGTTAACCTATAACAGAGACTCCAAAGCCAACAGTGCTTCTAGCTCCAGAGACCCTGCTATTCCCACTGGTTTTATCCCACATCGCCTGCCTGTCCCCAGAGGGATCTGAGTTTACTACACTGGTCTAGGAAGATATTCTTTTTTTTTTTTAAATTTTTTAAAATGTTTTTTATTTATTTTGAGAGACAGAGGGAGAGAGAGAGAGAGAGTGTGAGAGCAAGGGAGAGCCAGAGAGAGAGGGAGATACAGAATCTGAAGCAGGCTCCAGGCTCTGAGCTAGCTGTCAGCAGAGAGCCAGACGTGGGGCTCGAACCCATGAAATGTGAGATCATGACCTGAGCCAAAGCCAGACGCCCATCCCAGGCACCCCTAGGAAGATATTCTTTTAATACATATTTGTACCAAGATTATTTTATAATACTGAAAATTTTTGTTGAAATGTAAATTAAGGTACAAAACTTAAAACTACAAAATTGAAAATGAGCTTCCTGAGACCATATAGGTAACAAAAAGGTGGCTATTTTTGGTCCCTTTGTTCTATCTTCTGCTAAAATACATATGCTTTATTTTAGGAGACCTAGATTCTAGCTCTCACTCTGTATTACTTATAAGCTGCGTTACCTCAGACAAGTTACTTCACCTCTCTGAGCCTGTTTCCTTATCTATAAGAAGAGAGGATTGGATTTGATAATCTTCAAAGTTTCTTTAGTCAAATACTGTTCTAATGCTCTAATGCTATGATTCTTTGTTGATCTCACGGACTTCAGTGAGATTTTAATAAAGGAACTTGGCATCGTTCACTGGTTACATGACTCAGGAATCCATCTCAAAGAAACACAAAATAAAGGTTGTCAGAAAAAAAACAGCAGACTTTCATTTCCTGGGAAAAATGCTTCCTCTAGGACCAAAGAATGTCCAAGTATTAATTCCTGTGACAAAGATGAGAATTAGAGAAGAGTAAAAATCAATAAAAAGCATAGTGGATCATACATAGAATACTTCTACAGTTAAAGATTTATGTGTGATCGATGTTTTTGGAAACCAAAAAAGAAACCCTAAGTTCAAAAGAATTTTAAAAATTATCCTTTGTGTTTCAGATCCCAAGATCGCCAAAGAAAAATACAGCACACTTCATCAGGCTGCATTAGCAGCTCTTCGGGAGGACTTTTCCCTTTTTGCAGCTTAAGACTACAGTTCAGTCTTAGGTGCTGACCCCAGAAAGGGGGGATCAGTCTACCACTCCATGCCTTGCTAGAAGTTGGTGCAACTATGGCCAGGGAGAGGGACGCAAAAATTTCTTTGACATGAATGTCTGTTTCAAGGGGAAAAGCAATGGTAAGCATGCCAGGTGAAATTGACAAGCGACGTGTCCCAGCTGGTGAAAGGAACTGGGCAAGAGACAGTACAGGGCACCATGTGGTGAGCTGGTCATAAATGGACCAGCCCTTGTTCCCCAGGTGTTGGCCTGCTCAGTGTCCACCGCCTCTCCATACAGCCATCTGTGGCCCATGTACGGAGGAAAAGGAAGTGAAAGGAATAATTAGGTTCATCAAATACTAGCTAGAATGTTAGAACCCGAAGAAAAATCTGGTGGCTTCCTAGTCTCTCACTCTCTCATTACACAGATGAGGAAATGAGACTCAATGAGGAAAAGTGACTCGGCCAAGGTCAAATAGGTCTAAACTGGCATAACTACTCTAGAATCCAGGTCTTCTGCCCAAATTTACTTTTCAGCACAGCAGATCTCTAGGTTGAAAATACGTATAAGTGACTGCACCTCCTAGAGCTTTCCTGCATGTGGACAGTACAGTACAGCCCCATTGAAATCAACCTGAGGAATATACCAACGGTATTGATAATTCACTCTTTCCTTCTTCAGCAGACTCTGTCTAAGGAATGCTATTGTAATTCACTGCTGTGATACTCAAAGATTAACTTGTCATATTTAC
This sequence comes from Suricata suricatta, assembly GCF_006229205.1. NCBI lineage: Eukaryota > Metazoa > Chordata > Mammalia > Carnivora > Herpestidae > Suricata > Suricata suricatta. The sequence goes on from NC_043712.1 coordinate 78,908,618, forward strand.
TCTTATTTTATCCCTAAAACGTCGGGGCTGGGAGTTGAGTCCTGGAGACAGGTGCAAAGCTAAACCAATCCGGGCTATATGCTGATAGGGGCCATGTGTGACTAGCAATGGCAGAAGTTACTACCAGGGCAGGAAGGGTACTTTTGTCATGGCCATGGGTTAACTGGACAAGAGCACAGAATTGAGGCACCCCTCCCCCCCAAGCTGGTTCTGAGACCAACAGGATGTGGCCACTGATGTGGAGAACAAAGGCAAAAGAAAAAATTACATTTCCTTACAACTTGCAGGCCCTTGACAAGTCCTTGAGACAGGCAGAGCGACCTTCCGCTAGGAGCTCGATGTTAATATTTTAGCTTAACATTACCCCGGCCTCCGGGATCCTGTAAGTCTCCTTAGCATATAAAAATTCCTTTGGAAATGTCCTCTATCTCTACACCCCAACATATATGTTAGCAATCATCCTCTAAGCATATGGCCCACTGACATACATGTAAAGGATCTCACAACTAAGGTCTTACTAGACAGTAGTAAATGACCTTTTCCTAACAACACCTATCCCCTCAAGGTCCTGGAAACGTTGCTTCCAGATTCCTTAGACACTCAAGCTCCCCCTAACTCCCTCTCAGCTGGAAAGTACATAACCAGTCGCTCCTCACAACCTCAGTGCAGCTCTTTCTGCCCACGGGCCCGATTACCATACTTTCATAAAACCACCCTTTTTGCACCAAAGACACCTCAAGAATTCTTTCTTCACTGTTCATTCCCAGCCCCCAACATTTTCACATCAGCCACCACCTCCGTTTTGGTCTCAATCGATTCCTAAGTGAAAAGGTCTGTGGAAATCCCAACAGTCCAAGACGTGAGGATGAGATTAGCTGTAGCCACAATGAAGATCAGTCCCAACACGGACCAATGTTCACCCTCCCTTCTCCCCACCTCTTTATTGCTGCCCACCCCCACCTCCAAAATCTCTCTGCCTTGACATAGATTTTCCCTATTTGCAGTAGAAAAAAGAACGGAGGCCTCTGTCATATGACAAGGGGTGACTTCAGCTCTCACTACCTGACCCAGTTTGACCAGTTATGTCCCATCTGGGTCCTCACTGTTGACATATTGCTCCATGTTCTCAGACTAATCAATCTCTCAAGGGCTCCATTTCCTCATCTATAAAACAGACTAGATCACTCCAGTTTCCTAACTATAACATTCCCAAGATTTAGTAACATTTTTCTGATCTTACAAGTGCACAGAAACTTGTCATTGTTTCTTAGATGTATAAAACTGCAAACAGGATGAAAGATAAAGTTACTTAATTTTTCTTTTAGTGTTTTATTTATTTATTTATTTTTGAGAGGGAAACAGAGTGAGCAGAGGATCAGAGAGAGAGGGAGACACAGAATCCAAAGACAGGCTCCAGGCTCTGAGCTAGCTGTCAGCACAGAGCCCGACACGGGGCTCGAATCCATGAACCGTGAGATCATGACCTGAGCCGAAGTCAGACGCCTAACTGATTGAGCCACCTGGGACCCCAGTTACTTATTTTTAAAAAGTGAATTCTGTCCTTGCAATAATGCATCCTGAACAATTTTACTTTATTCTACCTTCACTGTCAATGGCATGAGGACACAGGAAACATCCGAAGTTCTGGTCGAAAACCTGAAATGAACCAAATGTGACCCAGAGCGAGATCAAGGTTGGGTTCACTGGCAATCAGCAGATGAAGGTCCTTCAACCCAGTCAAAACCTGAATGAGACTCAAACCAATGAGACAGGCCAGTTCTGCAACACAGAGCAAATCAGGGAGCAGCCGGGGGGTCAGAGGTTGCTACTGTTGGCCCTACACCCATCTATCCATCTGTTCATCTTTTCATCCATTCTTTTATTTTCCTGACAACTTAAAGTCACTTATTGAAGTTATTAAGCAATGTCCCGAAATGTTCAAACATGTCTGCTAGGAAGACACGTTACTAGGGGTTACAAGAAGCAGCAGAAAAACAACGCAACACTGGGTGTGATGTTCTTCCTTTTTTGGAGAGTCACAAGTCAGTCCACGTTTGGAACTCGAGCCACAACATAGTCAATGATGGAGAGATGAGGGAATTGTCCATCAAGAACCAGTTGCAAAAGGAAAATACTATCAAAAATAGTCATGTGTGCATGGACATATACCGATTTCCCTTCCCAGGGACCAAGAGCGAGAGAGAGAGAAAAGAAAGAAAGGGCTGTTAAGTTTTCCTCTCACTGTATTCACTAAGCCTCTCATTGGACATGCTAGTTCAATGTTTAATATTTGTCTTGTGCACAAACTTGTATGTCATTCTGCGGATTTGAGAAATTCAAAAATACATAGCCTAGAAAACTCCAAGATTCACATTTTGGCACAGACATAAAGCTCAAAGAATTGAGTGGTCTGGGGCTGTGCATTTCATACACACAGAGAACGGTCAGTCTTGTTCCCCGGCCAGGGTCATGGAGCCAAGTTTCCCCCGCGGTACCGCGTCGATCTTAAGACAGGCGAGCAAATGGGAAAAATCCACACAGAGGTTATTTGTTCCACAAGAAGCAGCAGATGTGATACAACTTTAAAATTCGAATGATTTTACCACAGCCCTGGACTTCTGGCCAGAAGAGGCAGCCGTAGAAATGCCATTGGCTCCCTGCTTCTGCAAAGAGCCTAAAATCAGCAGTCCTGCCTTCAGCATGTGAATGCGTGCACGCGCGCACACACACACACACACACACACACACACACACACACACCGCGCGCCGATGGAGTCCGCACCTCTAGGGAGCCATTCCAATTCTGCAGCTCGCTAACGGGAAGGCCACGGCTCTTCCCTCATCCATTCCTTTCTCTCAGGTGTAGCGGTATCTGCTACCAAGTTCAGGCTACTGTGTGCATATTGAGAAAACACCATGTGTCTAGCTTGATAGTTTACCAAATGCCAGCTTTGCCTGTGCATTAACAATCACCTGGGAAGCCTTAAAAAAAATGCGAACACCCCAGCACCCAATCTCTGAGAGATTCTGATTTAATTGATCTCTTGTGGGGCTCTGGCAACAGGATTTAAAAAGTTTTTTTAACATTAATTTTTTTGAGAGACACAGAGACAGAGAATGAGCGGGGAAGAGGCAGAGAGAGAGGGAGACACAGAAGCCAAAGCAGGCTCCAGGCTCTGAGCTGTCAGCACAGACCCCGACAGGTGGCTCGAACTCACAAGCCGCAAAATCATGACTTGAGCCGAAGTCGGATGCTTAACTGACTGAGCCACCCAGGCGCCCCAAGGCAGCAGTATTTTTAAGAGCGACCCTGGTGTTCGTAATGTGCAGCGAGGGCTGCCAGCACCCCCACCCTCAAACTAGGTCCTGGAAATGCAGAAGTGAACATGGGTGGCATGCACTCTCCCGTCTAACGGAGTATGCAGCTTTGGCTTATTTGTAACTGGCACGAACACCCCATCTTGGGTAAAGCAATCACCAATCTGGGCTTTGCCGACGCTGTACAGAACAAAAATCATTGCGGTGGGAAATATGCACTATCCACTAGCCAAATAAACGGCCCCGCATGGTTATTTGAAAATTTCTCTGATAGGTTTCGCTGAGTGTTTCTTACAGATACTGTTCCTCTCATTTCCTCTTGCAGCAGAAGTCGTCAGTGTCGGGAACGCTGGTGGCCATCTCTCCTAGGCAAAGCTCCCCCAGCACCTAGAGCTAGTGCTGCAACTGGCACTAGGACACGGGCCATCAATCTTGGCTCGGCTGAAGTTACCCAGCCGAGCCGATCACAAACAGAACATAAATGTTGTCACAGGAGACGTGCCTGGTGAAGTGCTTATGACTAAAGTGTTTATATAACATTACTTCCAGTACTATGCTTAACCACATGGGAGAGATTAAAAATAGCCCCTATTATGTTTTTGTCCCCTACCCTCTGAGCAGGAGTCAGTGATGTTTTCCACCAGCTAGGTGTCTGGCTAGTCGTGGGAAAAATCCCAGGAGTGCTGTATCCGAGGATGCTGGTGTGCTTCTGGTACCTCCAGAGAGGAGAGAGGGTGGGCATTTCCTGTCTTAACCACCGTCATCGCCACCTCTGACTTTCTCTACAAGAACCGATGCCTGCCTCAGCGGCCCTGTTTGCCCTTAAGTTCTCTGCTGGCTGGAATCCTACCCTCCAAGCCCAGCCTGCTTGCTTTCAGCCTCCACCACAGAACCACTGGCCAGTGAAAGGAAACCCCAGACCGGGGCCCAGAGTAGCAACTCTGGGGACAAACGTTCCCAAGGCAGCCTTCCTACACTCCCCCCACCTCGTGTTGCTCGGTCTGGACACAACTCACACAAAGAGACCCTCTCGCAACCCCGAACGAGATTTTGTCTCCATCCCCCTCATGGAGATTCATCTCTAGTGTTGATGTCATCCGCGGCCTCAATGCAACAGGTGGCGCTCAACCAGAAGTGCATCTATTAAACGTCATCAGTCAGTCCACCTGGGTGGCTTAGTCCAGTAAAGCGTCCGACTTCAGCTCAGGTCATGATCTTGCAGTTCAGAGTTCGAGCCCCACATCAGGCTCTGTGCTGACAGCTCAGAACCTGGAGCCTGCTTCAGATTCTGTGTCTCCCTCTCTCTCTGACCCTCCCACGTTCTCACTCTGCCTCTCTCTCTCTCAAAAATAAACAAACTTGAAAAAAAAATGTCGATCAAGTGAACTAACTGTTAAATATACATTCTATCCTCCTGACGTGATAAATACATACTCTCAGAATGAAACTGTTTATTCTTTCCTCTTTTGCTAGTGAACTAAACTCCATTTGTAGTATTTTCTATACTTATCATGATTTCAACCTGTGCTCATTCTCAATGGTATAAAATATTAAAATGTAATCGATTCAAAGTATACAAATCTTGGAAATATTTTTTATCAAAAATTTAAGTTACATGTTAAAAAATAAATTTCTTCAAGTTTTTGCACATGTTCAAAGTTATCTATTTAGATTATGAGGCAAAATATAAATTATAACTAATGAATAGCAAAACGAGAAATTAAAACTTTTAAAATCATGCTGAAATGATAAAATTTGCCCTTTTGGAAACTTCTTTAAATCCTAACAAATATTTTATTTTTATTATTTTAAGTTTATTTATTTTGAGAGAGACAGAGAGAGTGCAAGCTGGGGAGGGGCAGAGAGAGAGGGAGACAGAGGATCCAGTGTAGGCTCAGTGCTGACAGCAGAGAGCCTGACGCAGGGCTCGAACTCACAAACCGTGAGATCACAACCTGAGTCAAAGTCAGAAGCTTAACTGCCAGAGGGCATCCCAAATCCTAATAAATATTTTAACAAAATTTCACATATTCAATCTTCTAGGATTTAGTCTCAGTCCAGTTGAGGAGGCAAAGAATCAGCATCACACATCATGTATGTGACACTTACATCTTCAGATATATAAATTTAACAGAAATAGTGTTTTTTTCTTTACTATTTCTAATCATTCTTCAGCTGCCATCATTACAAATACTACAGTAATTTCTGTACACACTTGGCACTACTGGCAAATGATAAATAAGAATTTATTGTATTCGGGCTGCCTGAGGGGAAGAATTTGACGAGTTAATTTTTCTTTTCTTTCACTAAGTGCTTCTGCCATTCAAATTCTCTCAGCACCCTAAAGAAAGCAGTGTGTGCCTCCAAATTCCTCAGGGGCACATGCTACAAATCTTCACGGCACTCAAATGTAGTAGCATTTTGCAACGTTTGATTCAAGAACGCAGTGTGAGTCACAGAGAACGTTTTGGTTATAGACCCTGCTGTATCAGCGGTGAATATCAGATCTCAACTGACAGAGGGGCCGCTGCCCATGTGCTCCCAAGTGAACTCATTTGTGTGTTTGTGTGTGTGTTTCTTTCAAGTGTGGGACCCAGAGCAGAGACCCCTCTGGCCCAGGCCTCTTGCCAGTTACCAAAGGGGTTGAGCTAGAAGAATCTCTCAACCAGAGCAGGAGAAAGATTGCCTAATTTTAAGATGTTTGATACTGGAAATTCTGCTTCCAATCATGATGAAGTAATTGAACTAGGCTTACAGTCTTGCCATAACTTGTAAACTTAACAAAATATACCAATTGACTGTTTTTTAAGGATATTGGACAAGAGGCAGCACAGGCCTGTGATTTACGAGGAAAAGGAAACGAATGAGGTGAGTCTTATGATTGCTCTGGTTTTCTGTATAGAGTCACCTTCTGGAAAGCAGTGCAGGGAGGGGACTGCCAAACAAGTACAATAGAACCACTGAGTTGCAGAAACAGACATTGAAGTTGAGGGAAGCAGAGACAGCTGGAATCTGTGTGGTAGAGAAAGAGCTCCAAAAATTTGCACAGGGTTCCTCCTGGGTCTACTGCTAAGCCATGAGTGCACAGGGCGAAATTTCTCTAAGACAGGCAAAGAATTATTGGGAACTGGAAACTGAACCATTCTCAGAGCTCACACAGGACTGCGAGATGTTGAAGTTCTGATCAGCCACAGTGGAGGGTGCTCAGGGCACTGAGTAGAAACTCCAGATGGGTCACGCCTTGACAGTAAGGTAAACCAGCCCTAGATTAAAGTTATTCCAAACCTGTCCTAACAGAGTTTATAAATGAGCCTTCAAAAGATAAAGCTGATAAACAAGTATTACTACCTACCAAAACAAAGTCTAGCATCCTTTAAAGAGGAAAAAAAAAAGAAGAAAACACAATTTGGTATTCAAAATACCCAGCACTCTAGAGAAACCTGTGAGGCATGAAAAGCAGCAGCAAAATGTGACCCATAGCTTATGGGAAAATCAGTCAACAGAAATGGACCCCCAAGTGACAGAAAAAATGGAATTAACAGACAAGGACATTAAAATACCTCTTGTAAATATGTTCAAGTATATAAAGGGAAACCTAATGAGAAGATAAATTGAAAATACAAAAAAAGTCAACAGAGATTCTTTAGGTGAAAATATTGAGTGTGTGGGAAGAAAAAGTAATTGGATTGGATTAATTGAACACTGCAGGAGAAAAGATCGGTGAACTTGAAGATAAAGCAATTGAAACTATCTAAACTGAAGTATAAAGATAAAAAAGATTGAAACCATAAATAAAGCTTCAGTAATTTGTGGAAAATATCAACAACTCTATTGGCATGTAATTGTATTCCCAGAGGGACAGGAGGACATAACAATATTTGAAGACTATGATTGAAAAGACCAGCCACAGACTGGGACAAACTATATGCAATATGCAAAACTACATCTGACAAAGGACTGTTATCCAAAATATAAAAAGAACTCTTAAAACACAACGATAAGAAAACAATCAGATTAAAAATTTGGGCTAAAGAAAGCATTACCCTGATACCAAAATACAGATAAAGACACTGCAAAAAAGAGAAGTACAGGCCAATATCTCTGATGAACATACATGCAAAAACCCTCACCAAAATACTAACAAACTGAACCCTGTAATATATTTACAAAAATCATTCACCACAATTAAGTGGAATTTATTCCCTGGACATAAGTGTGGTTCACTTTCACAAATCAGTCGATGTAATACATAAAAGCCATATGATCATTTCATTAGATGCAGAAAAAGCATTTGACAAAGTACAACAGCCATTCATGATTAAAAACTCTCAACAAGTAGGTTTAGAGGAAACATACCTCAACACAGTGAAGGCCATATATGAAGTGCCCACAACTAACATCGTACACAGTGGTGGAAAGCTGAGATCAGGAGCCAGACAAAGATGTTCAGTCTCACCAATTTTATGCAACATAGTGCTTAAAGTCCTAGTCACAGCAATCATACAAGAAAAATACATAAAAGGGATCCAAACTGGTAAGGAAGAAGTCAAACTGCCACTACTTGCAGATGATATGATACTATATATAGAAAACCCTAAAGGCTCTACTAAAAAACTGCTAGAACCTGTAAATGAATTCAGTAAGGTCATAGGATACAAAATCAGCATACAGAAATCCACTGCATCTCTATACACTAATAATGAAGTAGGAGAAAGAGAAATTAAGAAAAAGAATCCCATTTCTAATTATATTCAAAAATAGTAAAATACCTAGAAATAAACTTCACCAAGGAGGTGAAAGACCTGTATTCTGAAAACTAAAAGATATTGTTGAAAGACATTGAAGGCGACACAAACAAATGGAAGGATTTTCCATGCCTTTGGATTGAGAGAACAAATATTGTTTTTTTGTTTTTTTTTAACTTTTTTTTTTTTGATGTTTTATTTATTTTTAATACAGAGAGAGACAGAGCATGAGAGGGGAAGGGGCAGAGAGAGAAGGAGACACAGAATCTGAAGCAGGCTCCAGGCTCTGAGCTGTCAGCACAGAGCCTGACGCGGGGCTCGAACCCACGAACACGAGATCTGACCTGAACCGGAGCCAGATGCTTAACCAACTGAGCCACCCAGGCGCCCTGAGGACAAATACTGTTAAAATGTCTATACTACTCAAAGCGATCTACAGAATTAATGCAATCCGTACTAAAATACCAACAGTATTTTTCACTGAACTAGAGCAAATAATCCTAAAGTTTGTACAGGCCCACCCAAAACCCCAAATAGCTAAAGCAGTTTCGAAAAAGAAGAACAAAACTGGAGGCATCACAATCCCAGATTTCAGAATCTACTACAAAGCTGTAGTAATCAAAACAGTAGGGTGCTGGCAGACAAATAGACACATAGTTCAATGGAACAGAGTAGATAGCCCAGAAATAAAACCACAATTGTACGGTCAAATAATCTTTGACAAAGTAGGCAAGAATATACAATGGGGAAAAGACAGTCTCTTCAAGAAATGTTTCTGGGAAAACTGGACAGCCACATGCAAAAAGAATGAAACTGAACCATTTTCTCATACCACACACAAAAATAAACTCAAAATGGATTAATGACCTGAATGTGAGACCTGAAAAGTATAAAAATCCTAGAAGAGAGCAGAGGGCAGTAAGGTCTCTGACATCAGCCATAGCAATATTTTTCTAGATAAGTCTCCTGAGGCAAGGGAAACAAAAGCAAAAATAAACTATCAGGACTATATCAAAATAAAAGGCTTCTGCACAGCAAAGAAAACAATCAACAAAACTAGAAGACAGCCTACTGGACAGGAGAAGATATTTGCAGATGACATATCTGATAAGGGATTACTATCTAAGGGACTTGTAGTACTCAGCACCCAAAAAACAAGTTATCCAATAAAAAATGAGAAGATACGAACAGATCTTTCTCCAAAGAACACATCCGGATGGCCAACAGACATACAAAAAAAGTGCTCAACATCATTAATAACCAGGGATATGTGATATCACCTCACACCTGTCAGAATGACTAATGACTAAAGTGAAGAACTCAAGAAACAACAAGTGTTAGTGAGGATGTGGAGAAAAAGGAAATCTCATGCACTGTTTGTGGGAATGCCAACTGGTGCAGCCACTGTGGAAAACAGTAAAATTAACTCAAAAAATTAAAAACAGAAATGCCATATGATCCAGTAATTCCATTACTGGGTATTTATCCCCCTCAATACAAAAGAACTAATTCAAAAAGCTAGATGCACTCCTATGTTTACTGCAGCATTAATTACAACAGCCAAATTATGGAAGCAGACCAAGTGTTCATCACGAGATGAATGGATGAAGATGTGTGTGGCACTGGAATATTACTCAGCCATAAAAAGAATGAAATATTATCATTTGCAACAACATGGATGGACCTAGAGGGTATAATGCTAAATGAAGTAAGTCAGTCAGAGAAAGATAAATACCACTGATTTCATCCACATGTGGAATTTAAGAAACAAAACAAATAAACAAAGGAAAAAAAGACAAACTGGAAAACAGACTCTTCAATACTGATAACAAACTGACGGTTACCAGAGGGGGAGGAGAGAAAGGGTGAAATAGGTGAAGGGGATGAAGAGCACACTTATCATGACGAACACTGAGTAACGTACAGAATTGTTAAATCACTGGGGCTCCTGAGTGGTTCAATCAGTTAAGTGTCTAACTCTTGGTTTCAGCTCAGTTCATGAGTCTGAGCCCCACGTCAGGCTTTGCACTGACAGTGTGGAGCCTGCTTAGGATTCTCTCTCTCCCTCCCTCTCTTTCTGTCCCTCCCCTGCTTGTGCTCTCTCTCTTTCTCTGTCTCTCTCAAAATTAATAAATAAATCTTTTTTGAAAAAAGAATTATTGAATCATTATATTGTACACCTGAAACTAATATAACACTGTATGTTAATTATACCGGAATTTAAAAAAAGGGACCAAAACCTTAACAGACACCTCACCAAAATAGATACACAGATGGCAAACAAGCAAAGGAAAAGATGCCTTACATTATATGTCTTTAGGAAACTGCAAATTAAAACAACACTGTGATACCACTACACACCTATTAGAACGACTAAAATCCAGAAAAGTGATAATACCAAACACTGGTGAGGATGTGAAGCAAAATAGGAACTGTAATTCCTTCCTGGTGGGAATGCAGAATGGTACCACCACTCTGAAAGCCAGCTTGGCTGTTTATTACAAAACTCATCACAGTCTTTCCATATGACCCAGCAGTCATGCTCCTAGGTATTTACCCACATGACAGGAAAAGTTATGTCCACACAAAAACTTACCACAGATGTTTATAGCATCTTTAGTCATGATTTCCAATAACTGGAAACAACCATGTTGTTCTTCAAAAGGCAAATGGACAAACTGTGGTGCATCTGTACAATCAAATATTGTTCAGTGATAAAAACATGAGCTATCAAGTTATTAAAAGATATGGGGAAACTTTAAATGCATATTTCACTGCAAAATAAATCGGGCTATATGATGTATGATTTCACATACATAACATTCTGGGAGCAGCAAAACTGTAGTGGTGGTAAAAAGATCAGCAGTTGCTGAGGTTTTGGGGGAAGGGGAGGGTGGGGGTGAACAGGAGAAGCCTAGGGGAGTTTTAGGGTAGTGAGCCTACTCTGTATGATGCTGCATTGGAAAATACAGGACATTATAGATACATCAAAACCCGAGATACTGTACAACTCGGAATGTACCCTAAGTTACATTATGGACTTTGGTTAATTATAATGTATCTATATTGATAATTAATTATAATAAATGTACCACACTAATGCAAAATGTTAATAATAGGGGAAACTGTGAATTAAGGGACAGAGGAGGTATATGGGAATTCTTTGTACTGTCTGGTCAGTTTTCTATAAACATTAAACTTCTCCTTAAAAAGTCTATTAATTAAAGATTAAAAAAAATAACATTGGCTTGGGTCAAGGCTGTTCAGTGCCACATAGCTGGGTGGTATCGTGGTCTAGGCTACAATTCTGGTGCATTCGCTCCAGTATCAGGTCAAATCCACTCATTTCTCAGGGGACAGAAGAGGCAGAGTGGGGGAGGGGTGAGAAATCTTCCTCTACACCAGAGCTGTCACAAGTCACAAGCGGAGGCTCTACCAAGCAGTATAGAGTGACCAAAAATGCCATTTTGTCTGGAATGGGCTCGGCTTGTATTTGTGACTTGGGTAAGTATTAATGGTGCTGCGTTTCAGTCCCAAACTTGATCATTTTTCTACTATTCATTATAAGCCCCCCTATTTGAGGCAGACATTCTTGAGGAGCTTCTCTTAGGTATTAAACACCGTGCTAAGACAATTATGTGCATTGTCTTTAATAGCAACCTTATAAAATAGATACGACCATTATTCGTATCTCATAGATGGAAAACTGAGGCCGTAAAAAATATTTACAGATATCATGGCCGAAACATATTGAAATTTGATGAAAACTATAAGCCTCTAAGCCCATGGATCCAAGAAGCTCAATACGCACATACACACCACCACTAAGGCGTGTAACAGTCAAATTGCTGGAAATAAACAAGAGAAAATCTTTTAAGCAGTTAGAGAAGAAAGATAAGGTTTATAGGGAGATACAAAGAGTTGTTACAGAAATTATCAGAAACTATACAAGCAAAACAATGGAATACCATCTTTAAAGTGCTGAATGAACCACAAAGAAATCTTATAACCTAGAACTTTATGTTTCATGGAGATATCCTAGTGTTCTACATGTTTCCATCTAAATGAAATTCGAGAAAAGGCCATGCTAATCTCTTGTGACAGAAGGTAGCTCAATGGTTGCCTCATATTAGGAGTGGTGGGCAGACACTGCAACTGAGGCATGAGGGGGTTTGGGAGATGATGGAAATGTTCTTTATCTTGATCATGATAATGGTTGGATAGCCGTATATTTGTCAGAAAATTACTGAACTATCCACTAAAAAGAGATATATTGAATTAAATTTAATTAATTTATACCTTAATTGATTTTAAAAGCAAATTACGCAGTGCTGTGTGCATTTCAGTGTCCCTTGGCAAACCCTTGGCTGTTCCACCCCGGTTCAAGCTCATCTGTAAATCTTGTAGCTGAATGAAGCCTTGTGAATGAGGGGCTCAGTCCGTGAAAACTGCACAGCAGTCAGCCCCCAGGTCTACCAACACTGCTACGTTCTCTGATAAGCGGCCTTCAGCGCCCCGCCCTGGGTCCGCCCAACACCCAGGACCATTCCAGATGAGGTCCGACTTGTCTCATTTCCGAAGCCCGGTTGGATTTCAACAGCCTCTGTGCCACCCACGGACAGCAAGCTGGAGTCCCGACAAGAGTAAGGGCAGGGTCCACACGGCCTTTTCATCACAAATGATAAAGCTGCCTAAATCACATACAACAATTCATCCCACAGGCAATCCAGAAGCACTGATCACTTTCTTTTCTTTAATACATTCCCCAGATCCTGAGGAAGAGATGCTCAAACCTGAGGGGACATAAGAATCTCCACCTGTAGAGTGGAGCTGACGTGAAGCCTGTTATCTGTATTTTTAACAAGTGGTTCAGGCAGGCTGAGGGCCACATTTTGAGAAATGCTGGTCAGAACATTCTATGTAGTGCAGGCAGTATGTAGAGAACCCCCAAAATGGAACTGGGCTAAAGGCTCACAGAAAAGTCATTTGGAAACAGGAGCCTAAGAAACTCCGCAAAGCTCCTGAAGGTAGGAATGGGGGAAACAGTTTGGAGGCTTATCAGAAAGAGGACTGAAAATGCTAGAAGGGAAGGTTCAGATGTGATTGCCCGAAGTTGGTGGCTGATCCTGGCTTCCACCCTTGGGAAAGCACAGGACAGGGGGGCTCTTACTGGTTATAATGTGATATCCTCCATCTTTACTGATCTTGTAATATTTAGCTATCCCCCTTACCCTAGGCGCAGACTCCGGGACGGAGATTAGCGTGAAAGGAATTTTGTTAGAGTACTCTTGGGATCAACAGTCCTGGGAAGAAGACAGAAGCAGGGGAAGATGGGAAAGCTGGGCTGGGATGCAGACGGACTTGCCAAGCCCTCAGAGCTCTGAAGAGGAGTGAGTGCCCCAGCACTGTCTAGAGTTGGGGCCCCTCGACCTTGACCAGTTCATTGCGGGTGCCCCCACAAAATGCATGAGACCTTAGACGGGCATACTTTTCCGATGAAAGTCTCCCCGGAGAGGCCAGCTCACTGAGGACCACGCCAGCATCCCTGTCAGCAGCTGGAGGCACAAGTCTTTGGGGCACAGGCGGGTCTGGACAGCATTGTTAAAACCACCACATCTCCCTAATCGTTTTTGCTGATGCTTTTAAAGAAAAATATTAATGTTTTGGAAGGACATTTTCACCAGAATAAGTTTCCTAATCCTCTCGGCTAATGTTGCGTTTGCTGATGTTCCCCTTTCCTTCCCCTGTTCCCTTGGCAAACTCTGACTCCTGCTTGTTATCAGTCCAGATACGGCCTCCTCCGCGATGCCGCTCCGGCTTTCCATCTTCTAGGTTCTTGGGGACCTCCAGCTATCTCAGCCAAGAGCCAGTCTGTGGGACTGTTCATGTCTGTCTCATGCTTGTAATGTAAGATCTCGGGGCGAGGGGACGGGGTCAATGTCATTTGTGTAGCTCCCAGCATCCTGGCACACATGGCATGGATGTGTGCGGCACTGCATGCATTGGCATGAACATAGCAATGGGACCTTGATCTGGGTATTGTCCGCCTCTCCTAAGAGTTCTGACATAAAGTAACAATCTGGCGCTCTGTCAACCATTATTTATTCACTTGTGTTATTTTATTGGAATACAGAGAATTTGAATTTTAAAGTGTTCGCTTTCAGAATCAGATTTAACTACCCACGTATTTTCTGTTGGCTGAAACAGGATCAGTGAGTGTCTCTAAAGACTCTAAGAAACTAGTGTCCATCCTTCTGTATTTCTCATCCTCTTTTCTTCTGTGGATTAAAAATTTAGTGTGGTTGGGGGCACATTAAAGAAATTCAAATGTGGAGAGGCAAATGAGTCGCTTACTCTTGGCTAACCCACTTTGCGCCGCGCGTTTATTTCTAGGTATTGATGCAGCCCGTCGACTTCCAGCTAACAGCTAACTGTGCACAAATGAGGAGCTGTGCATGGAGCCCAGGCTACCTGGCTCTGCTTTCTCATTGATGTGCTAGCACTTCTTAGAGGTTGGCAGTGGAGGCAAGACCTGGCTGGCCTCCCTCCTAACTAGCCTGTGTTGGGCTTCAGTTTCCTCATCCATAAAATGAGGAAAGTTGTCCAGAAATCCTAGCACCTCTTGGAGCTTGAGAATTCTTTGATTCTATGGTTCTGTCTGTATTAAAGCACAGAATGGCTATTTATATAAAATGTTTTTTTTATATTTCACATGCAATTAAAATTTAGACAGTGCTGCCATCATAGAACATGATTTTTATTTTATTTTATTTTTTATTTGCGAGCATGCATGAGTTGGGGAGGGCAGAGAGAATGGGAGAGAGAGAATCTTAAGCAGGTTCCACGGTCAGTATGGAGCCCTACTCAGGGGTCGATCTTACAACCCTGAGATCATGACCTGAGCTGAAATCAAAAGTCAGACACTCAACTGACCAAGCCATCCAAGCACCTTGACATGATTTCTATTTAAAGGCAGGTTGATTTAACATCTTTCTTTCAGAATAGTCCTTCCTATTTTGTGGGTGTGCACCCCAACTCAATATGTTGTTACATTAAAGACTTCATATGAACACATAATAATCTAAAGCATTTTTAGCAAGAAATGTGTGTGCTGGCTAGGGGACAAGAGATTAAAATGGGAAGAGGTGATGTACGGCTGCTCCTTATTTTTTTTTTTAATTTCTTAATGTCTATTTATTTTTAAGAGACAGAGAGACTGAGCATAAGCAGGGGAAGGGCAGAGACAGAGAAGGAGACACAGAATCTGAAGCAGGCGCCAGGCTCCGAGGTGTCTGCACAGAGCCGGACACGGGGCTCGAACTCACAGACCATGAGATCATGACCTGAGCCAAAGTTGGGGCTTAACCAACAGAGCCACGCAGGCACCTCTATGGCTGCTCCTTAGACAGAAGATAGTTTTCCAATCCTAAGGTAAAAATGGGAGCCCTTCAGACCCCTGCAGATCCTCTCCCTGGTGCTTTGCAGAGACTACAAATGCGAGTGCTTGAAAATAGCCTGAATCGCATTCTCGCTCTCCCTGAACTCTCACATCATGCATTTCCCGCAGTTACCAATCAAGGGCTTGTTTCTGGGGAACCAGAGATACGTGCCGCATCTCAGAAGAAATGACGAGAAGTGAAGTTAAATGGCGTGCACGGAAGAGAAAGCTGGAACAAAATGCCGTGTGTTTGGAGATGTATGGCCTCTTCAAAACACATCACACTTGTGGTTTCCTGGTATCCCTGAAGCTTGGACCAATTTCAGGCGCCATATTTGATATATTCTGGCAGAACTGAAGGGAAACCGGGCTGGTGCTTTTTAAAGCTTTATTGCTTTCTGGAAGATAAATTTCTTCTTTTAACATTATCCATCTCCTTCTATAAGATATATTACTACACTCCCCGGCCATTTGGGAGCCAATAACAGTTATTTCTTTTTTTGGCTGCCTCCTGATCTTACAATGAATCCTTTGAGGTAACAGTCTTAAAAAAATAAGAGAGGCAGGGATGATAGAGAATCAGAGAATTCTGAAGCTGGAAAGGGCCCCAGAGGACAGAAGCAGGCAGCTGCACTGCGGCTTTGTTCATTCTCCATGCGCGCTAAACCGTCTGTCCAAGTGCGACGCGGGGATGAGGTGGGAGTGGGAATCAGGGGTCCTGGGTTCTAGTTCTGACTCTCAGGCAGCCACTAAGGACCATGTTTGGTTAACTCTCTGCGAACCTCTGGTGAGCCTCCAGCGAAGCGCTATCTTCAGTTTTCTCATCTGGGGAGTGGAATTGAATTTGAAAATTGCAAGAGCGTCCTCCAGTTGGGAACATTCCCTCCTTTCCTGCTGCCACACCCGGGTCTAAACTAATGTGTATTTCTCTCTCAACTTGCCGCACTCGGTTGCCCTTTGCTCTAAGAAAACTCAATACGCATAAAACCTTAATTTTCAAAGAAGGAAGTCAGGGGGTGGGTCTTCGTATTACAAAAGTATCCTTTCCTTTCCAGACATCAATTTCCTTTAATGAGTTACCTATTAAATATGTTTACTTCATGAGACTTGGGTTTCGACACAACTTTCCAGGAATGTGCATCTGACGGAAAGTCAAACGTAGCCCCGAATAAACATCCCCTCAATTTGCGGTGTCTCTCCCGCTCTGACCTCGTGTTTACGGTCTAGCAACCTCCCTCCATATCCTTTCTGTCCAGAATTCCTCCTGCGTGGCCCCGCTCAGCACCGTTCTCTCTTGCCCTGATTGAATTCTTTCCTTAGCCCCTTCGCCCAAGTCAGCTGACTCTTGTAGCTCATCCTGCAGTTCTAGAGAGTTCACTCCTGAACACGTGGCTCTCACCGCGTTCCCCGCTTCTCTCTGAGCGTCAACAAGTGAAATAACCTCTACGGCCTGTAGGTTATACATATTCTTACATTATCACTGAGACAAGTATAGTAGGAATTTCTTGAACGAAATATAGGTTTTTCGTACTTGAATATAATCAGCTCTTTTGAGGAAGGTGCCAGAAGCCGCTAGGGTGCTATTGTCAGTTTGGTAGTTAACACAGAAGCAACACTGTTCTTAGTGAACTCAAAAACTGTGGCATTCCTGAAAGAAAAAAAGAGATCCATTTTCCAGAAGATGTATTAATACTTCAAAAATTCCACTAGAAATATATCTCTTGAGTTTAAATCTGTCTCTTAGTGGAGTATATTCTACATTTTGTCATTCAGATTACGAACTTCAAGAACTTTCACATCTATGATCTGTGGGGTTTGGGTTTTACGTGTCTACACCACAGTGCCAAACAATAATCAGGCCACTTTCCTGACACAAATCCACGTTAAGACAGGAAGTTGATTTAATGTGGAAACAAAAAGCATCATTTCCCCCCTGAAGAATGAACACCTACTTCCAGAATTTACTTCACTGAAATCTGTAGTATCATTCCTGGTAGGACATTTGGGTTTTTTTTTTTAAACATTTATGTATTTTTGAGACAGAGAGACAGAGTGTGAGCAGGGGAGGGGCAGAGAGAGGGACACAGATCTGAAGCAGGCTCTAGGCTCTGAGCTGTTAGCACAGAGCCTTACGAGGGGCTTGAACTCACAAATGGTGAGGTCATGATCTGAGCTGAAGGCAGATGCTTAACTGGCTGAGCCACCCAGGTGCCCCCATTTGCTATTTTCTAAAAGTTACTAAGACTTAATTATTTTTATAGAATATAATCCTACAAACAGCAAAATTTCTCTTTGGAGAGTTCAAGTGATTTGTTTAAATAGACACAGTTAGCTGATGACAGGGAAAATGGGCTTTCTGATTTTTTTACTTTGAAGCTACAGAGTCAGACAGAGAAAACAGGACAATTACATATTCTCATTTTGTATTTACTTTCTATCATTTTGGCCATGGCTACAGTTTTAGCCCAAACGAACCCCCAAGTTTAAATCTGTTGTTAGGCTTAATTTCTTTTCTTTTTCCCTTTTGTCAATTTCAATGGTTAAAGGGAGTTTTAAGGACCTCACTGAGACACATTCTGTGAGATCTTCAAGCTTTTTAAGTTACATCTACTTTTAATTTACTCTGCTATTTTCAGTTATATTAAAGCGAAAATTGGCTGTCCTTTTAAATTCAGAATGACAATTTTCCTGTTCTTTTACTAAGTTCACACATGAGTAACATAATTATTCTATTTAGTTTAGCACCTCCAAAATCATTACAAGTTGAATTGTTCATGGAAATCAATTTATAGGCAAACAACTTAAAATCTATTTCCGTTCCCTACAATTTGCATTTTTATGTTTCAGATTGGCTTGTGCAGCAATAAGATGTGAGGTCTGATTGCTAATTGCTTGAACACATCAGGTAGTTTTGAGAGCGCAGAGCTAAAGACAATTTGCACAGAGCCGCGTGGGTCACCAGCAGCCTGTTCCGAGAACACAGGACGATGTTCCGAGGGGCGCCGGTGCTCACTGCGGCTTACTCAAAGGCCGGTGATGACGGCTGATGAAAAGGTGGCTGATTGCTGTGATTCACTTCTTCCCATTCAATTCCCCCAGTGACTCATGGGTATCATTTTGTTACCGGTGTGTGTACAAAAAGTGAATAAGAGGGTGATATGAAATAGTGTTTATTCTCTTTGCGTCCTACTTTGACAATGCAATTTCAGAAGAGCCCCTGGAGGCGAGCTCTTTCAGGCAGACTTGACGACACCCTGAGCAGTGATCACTAAGTACTTCTGATGTCTTGTACCAGCTTTCAAGCTCAGGATCATAGAAACAAGGCTGGAGGCCCCTAAAAACTTATCCAATCACTCCCACTCATTGCAAAGATGAGAAAGCTACGGCCCAGAGAGCCTAATGTCACGTCCAATGTCGCAGTTAGTAACAAAGGTGAGAAAAGAACCCGGGGGTCTGGATTCCTGACAAGTGCTTCCTCCCCCAATTCCTCACGAGGATTTCATTTTGTCTCAATTGTACCTTTCATGTAGGTAATTCAAGGCTTCCTGTATTCTAATATGGCAGACAACTGTAGCAGTAGAGCGTGGAAAAGGTCAAAAGTTTAAAGGGGCACCACCCCAACACAGGGCCAAGAGTGAGGAGTTACGTTTTTGAAGTTCGAGATTCTTTCTATTCATCTGTCACCATTATTAAGTACTTCAGCCTCCCTGAGCCTGAGCATTCTCAGCCGTAAATGGAAAGGGAAAGGGAAGATGAATGAAATAGTGTAGGTAGAAAAGCTGACAGCCACACATATAATGGTGCTCAATAATAACTGTCCAAATTGAATTGATTGGAAACCCAAGTAAATGGCAGCATGGGACTCAGAAACTCACTTTAAACCTGAGTCTCTGGATAAATTACTCCAATGTACTCATTCAGTCAGGAAATATGTATTGAGCATCTACTATGTGCCAGCCAGGTGTTGTGCTAGGTACAAGGCAGGAAATAGTAACATAAAGACATGATACCTATTCTCAGCGACTTTACAGACCAATGGAAGGGACAGAGAAGTGGGCAGGCAATGACGACACAGTGCCAGGGGAGGGGGCCTTCACGGAGACCAAGGAGACTGGAGGAGCCCCTCCAGAGGAAGCAACTTGTGAGCTGAGACCTGATGAATAAGTAGGAGTTACCCAAACAGAGAGGAGCAGCTGGAGAAAGGAAAGACACAGTGCGAAGACGTGCAGATGAAAGAGCTCGGGGCGCCTGGGTGGCTCAGTTGGTTGAGTGTCTGATCTTTGATTTCAGTTCAGGTCATGGTCTCACTGTTCATGGGTTCAAGCCCTGCATCGGGCTCTGTGCTCAAAGCATGGAGCCTGCTTTGCATTCTCTCCCTCCCTCCCTCTCTGCCCTCCCTTGCTCAGCTCTCTCCCTCTCAAAATAAATACACTTAAAAAAGAAAAAGAGCTGAGCGTCCCAGAGGATGTGGAAGAAACTGATTCTGCTCTCGTTACCATATGAGGTTTGAGGCCTCAGAAGAGTCAGGGGCCAGTTTCATGTGTTTATCCTAAGAACTATAGCAAACATTTCAATCAGCAAAGTAAAACAACCACATAAATGGATTTCTCAAGGTCAGGTTTCTTTTTACCTTTGAAGTTTTTCAGGAGCATGAACCTATATATGTGTGTTTATTCTCAACCTACTGAGCCACCCAGGTGCCCCTTATATGTGTGTTTATTCTGATATTTAAATAACGTTCTTTTTGCCCACAATCCATAGATACCATTACTCAAAGTATAATCACCCCTACTAGACCCCCATGAAAAAAATCCCTCAGGCAAACTGATTAATTTTACTCAAATGACAACAGGACCCAAAATCACAAGTAACTAACTGGGATGAAAAAAATATTCATGGAACAAATATGTGCACAGCAAAATTGCAATTAAAATTCCCAGAATTTGAATTAAGGAGAGATGACATTAACAATTGGAATAAGAAACCAGAGTAAATACGGGGCGCCTGGGTGGCTCAGTCAGTTAAGCATCCGACTTGGGCTCAGGTCATAATCTCACAGTTTGTGAGTTCAAGTCCAGCATTGGGCTCTGTGCTGACAGCTCAGAGCCTGGAGCCTGCTTCAGATTCTGTGTCTCTCTCCTCTCTCTCTCTCTCTGCTCCTCTTCCATTAGTGCTCTGTCTTTCTCTCCCTCAAGAATAAACATTAAAAAATTTTTTTTAAATAATAAAAAGAAAAAAAAAGAAACCAGAGTAAATAAATGAAAGGAAACTTGAAAACATTATACTTTCAACTGTGAGCCTATTAAAATCACCACACCCAGCCTGGTTGTAAGATGCGGGCAGTTCTGGGAAACCAGAGCACTGTGAGGTAGCTTTGCCAGATAATCCAGGTCATGCTAAGCAAACTGGTGCCTCGGTGGAAAAACAAATTTTACTGTGTTTGCTAGAAGTGATGCCACGACCGAGAAACTTTTCCTGAATCTCACCCTAGAATTTGGCTCTGACAATACACCCAATGGCTGAGGTTCCAGGCTCAGCACTGGCGAGGCAAAACCCATCCCCTGAGCCTTTGGGAGCCAGGAAGAGCACCATGCTTTTTTTTTTTTTTTTTTAATCAGAAACCCTCTTATGAATGGAAGGCCCTTACCTTGAAGAGGACTCTAAATTCTGTGGGGTTTGTTTGTCATTATAAAATCCATGAGCTACTTTCTAGCCCACTTTATCTGAACATCTTCTATGCACTTAAGAACTATAAAGAAGGTAGAAGGAGCAACCATTTGCATTTATAGAGTAATTTTCCTTCTAAATACCCAAAGTTCCAGAATTTGAGCACAATTGTTCTTTGAGAAAAGCACTTCCCTCAAGCTGAAGATCTTATTTTACCAAATAAAGGGATTTATGGGCCACAAACAAGAGAGATGGTAGCGGATGTAGGAGAAAGAGTTGAAACATCAACTTCAGGTGGAATGGTGAAAAATAACAGCGACTACGGAAAGGGGCCTTCGGGGTTAGAGATGTGGCATCTGTCGAGGAGATGGGAATAAGGAAAGTGGGCTCTTTGCAATTCCTGTTAAGTTCTTACTTTGGTACTTGGTTGTTTAATTGCATACCAAATGTGCAGCTTTTTAAACATGATGTATAAAGTTTATTCCTCACAAATTTGGAAAATACCGATAAACAAAAATGGGCAAAGAGAATTCCAGCACGGAAATATCGCTGTAACACTTATGCATCTGTCTTTCCAAATTCCTGTTGCTCTAGCTCGCTCACTTTCTCTTCATTTAGAACTATAAACACACGATGTCATTGTTATAATATGTAGATATATATTCACATGTATATTAAAAATAAAGCCATACTGCCTATACTGTTTCAGAATCTTTTTATTCTTAACAATTATGAATATCACCCCTGGTGTTCCAACTCCATGGGGCTACAGACCTGTTCATTGCTGTTTCCTTAGCATCTAGAACAGTCCCTTCATGTGGGCATTCAATAAATAGCTATTGACTGAATAAATGATGAGTGAATATTGCTCCAGGTCAATCAAGTTCATGCAGCATATTAATATGTAAAAATATCACTAAACTTACATATACAGTTAGCATTCTGCATGCCATCTCCATGCACTATCTCCTATCCACCCCGGATCAATTCTACCCAAGTCAGCCTCCCCCTCCTCCCAGCTCCCCCCTCAGACCGCTGTGGAATATTCTTTACCTTTTTTGGCCCTTTGTAGAGATTTCAACATATTATAGAAACCTGCCTGATGGAAACACCATCATGCATTTCAACACAGTACAGCTTTACTATGGCATTTGTGTTTAGTTTATCTTTGTGATAACAACAGCAAAAAGAACTTTACTGTATTAATCATTTTATGTGCATCAGGGACTATACTAAATGTTATATATGCATTACATGAGTTAATATTCTTTTTTTTAATGTTTACTTATTTTTGAGAGAGAGGGAGAGTGTGCGCATGCTCTGGGGAGATGCTGAGAAAGAGGCAGACAGAGAATTCAAGCAGGCTCCATGCTGACAGCACAGAGCCTGATGCGGGGCTCAGACTCACAAACGAAACCGTGAGATCATGACCTGAGCCAAAGTTGGACACTTAACCGACTGAGCCACCCAGGTGCCCCAAGTTAATATCCTTTAAAAAAGTTTTTTTTTTTTTAACATTTATTTACTTTTGAGAGACAGAACACGAGTGCGGGAGGGGCAGAGAGACAGAGGGAGACACAGAGTCTGAAGTGGGCTCAAGCCTCTGAGCTGTCAGCAGAGCCTGATGAGGGGCTAGAACTCACAGACTGTGAGAACCTGAGCTGAAGGCGGATGCTTAACTGATTGAGCCACCCGGGTGCTCCAGTTAATATCCTCAATACCCGTAAGAAGCAGGCGTATTAGTTTGCTAGGGCTCTGGGGTTATTCTTGGCCAGCGGATGGCCACCCTTCACGTGGCAGCTTCTCTGTGCATACGCCGATCATATAGGATTAAGCCCCCATTCCAGCGGCTTTGTTTTACCTTAATTACTTATTAAAGACCAGACCTTTAAATATGATGTACTGGTGGTTGAGACTTGTACATATGAATTTGGGGGGAATATAATTCTACCCATAACAGATATATTATGGTTATTCTCATTTTATTTTTAATATGTAGTTTTATTTATTTATTTTTGAGAGAGACAGAGAGCAAGCAGGGGAAGCACAGAAAGAGAGGGAGGCAGAGGATTTGAAGCGGACTCCTTGCTGACAGCACAGAGCCCGATGTGGGGCTCAAACTCACAAACCAGGAGATGACCTGAGCCAAAGTCAAATGCTTAACCAACATTGCCACCCAGGTGAGCCTGATAATTCATCTTTTCTAGATGAGTTAAGAGCCTCAGAAAGGCAAGATGACTAGCTCAAGGCAGAAATAAGCCTTATACTCACACCCGTCTGATTCCAGAACCTGTTCTCTGGAGCCTCTGTCCTCCTGTGTCCTTACCTCTCACCTCATATTCCCAGATCATCTGCAGTGGTTCCTCATGGACAAGTTAGATGCTCAGCGAATTCTTGTTGAATGAATAAGTTAAGCACACACACAGAAATGAAGCATGAGTTGGTTAATAATGAAGAGTTAAGTCCTGAGGTTGTGATGTCCAAGTGGCTGGCCCTGGAGGCTGAGAAGACAATGAAAAGGAAGGCTTAGGGACATAGTCTAACGTGGCCCATCTAATTTTCTATTCAATAGCCACGAGATGTGAGCATGATGAACCTTTCTCCAGACAAGGTTAAAGGCAAAATTAAAGGGGATACAGTGGGACATCTCTCAGATTATTTGCCTATTAGCCTTTTGACAGGCTAGTGGTCCACATAACTCACAGAAGCAGTGCTGGCCTCCCAAACAGTCCATGGGCAGCCACAGTCCAGTCTTGGTCTCCCTATTTAGCCCCATCTCCTACCATGCTTTTCTGTTACCTGCCCCCACTTGCTGTCCAGGCTTCAACATGAAAGTGCTTCTCAAAGTTTTCCAAACACATCGTGCTCATTCATGCCTCTGGGCCTTCATGCTTGCTGCCTGGAATGCCATCGCTCACTTTCTCACCTACCAATTCCTCTTGGTTGATCTTTTCAGACACACACAGAGATGACTTCCTATGGATGAGCTTCTCCAGAAATTCACATCTTGTGATAAAATACACAGCATACAATTTACGTTCTCAACCATTTTTAAATGTATAGTTCAGTTGGGTTCAGTCTATTCACAATAATGTGCAACCAATCTCCAGAACTTCTTTCATCTTTCCCAATGGAAACTCTGTACCCATTTAACAGTAACTTCCCATTCCTTCCTCCCCTCAGCCCCTGACAACCTCCGTTCTACTTGCTGTCTCTGAACTTCACTACTCTAGGTACCTCGTGTAAGTGGTATTATACGGTATTTATGTTTTCGTGTGTGGCTTATTTCGGTTAGCATATTGTCTTCTAAGTTTCATCCATATCATAGCTTGTGATGGGATTTCTTTTCCTTTTAAGGCTGAATAATATTCCATTTTAAGTACATACATATCACATTCTGTTTATTCATTTGTCAATGGACACTTGAGTTGGTTCCACCTTTTTGGCTGCTATGAATAGTGTGGCTATGAACTTGGGTGCACAAATAGCTTTTTGAGACCTTGTGTTGAATTCTTTTGGGTATATATGATGGTTCTATTTTGAGCGCACTGAAGTTTTAACATCTTCCTTTATGATCAGAAAGGTACTAAGTAATAATCTAACCTATCTCTTGGTAGCTATCACTAGAAACATAAAAACAGCAATTTGCTAGAGAAAAACATTGTGCCAATTAAGATTATTTTACTTCTTGTGACAGAAACCAACTCTTGCCAGTCTATGGCACTGAGGAGGGAAAGGTTTGATGGCATCCACAGTACTCAATGAAGAGCTCATCTCAAATGAGGATGGGCACTTCTGGGCTGTGGGAACAAGTGGGACCAGAGCTCTAAGTGGCCCTGAGGACCCATCTCTGTGCCTTCATGCTCTCCTTTCTGCATGTTCCACTTTTTTTCTCATTGGGTGTTGGCTCCACCTGCAAGAAAAATGGTACCCACTTCTCTTCACTTCTACATCTGTGGTTCGAGCCCCTGTAAAGAGACTAGTTAGTCGTAAATCCACAATCTCGGGAAGAATGTTTCTGTTAAGCTCCCATCTCTTTGATAGAGTATGGCTAGGAGGACATAGTCAAATTGTATAAAATGGCTGCTCCCGGTGTGATGATGTGAATATATGCGTTGAAGGGCAGGCAGTTACCAAAATGTCATAGGTCCAGAATGACCACAAGCCTGCTAACACCTTGGCAGATGGGCTGCAGAGTGAAAGGCAGTGGGATGAGAAAGTCTTCAACCACCCTCATCCTTGATGAATGCTCTTATGGGTTCAAGGAAAAGGGGTGTGTAATGAGCAGTGGAGTGGAAAAACCATCATCAAAAGCCGGTCTCACCAACCAAATGAAGTGCAGATAACGAGGCAGGAGAAGGGTCTACTAGCCTTCAGATCTCTTTAGACGAGTTTGTATCATAGAGCAATTCTAGCAAGAGGCTTGTGGGAGAAAAAATAGGGTTCCTACAGGACCAAGCAAGCCCAGGGGCCAAGATTAAAAGCAAATAATAATAACACCCATAGAAGTCCTGGACCTTAACATTTACAGGAGAGAACGCTGAGGATGAGGTACTCCAAGCCACCTTATTTGATAATCAGGTGGAGAAATGCAGTTGACGCTGGGAAGTGGAAAGAAGAGTATAAAACCATTGCTAAGAACCAAAGCTAAATCTCACACCACTTGTGGCCTGTTTCTGGTAGAATGTTTCTCCTGTTCATCGATTCTGCCTGTTAAATTAAGTCTTTCCAGCAGTGGTTCCAGGGTGCTAGAGCAATGAATCTTAGACAGGAGCTGAAAAATGAGGGCTGCAAAGTTCAGGGAATAATAGAAAATTAAATCTTAACTGAGCTGCTGTAAATATCACAGCCAGAAAAAAAGAGCACCTCAGCAAACCGTGCTCACAGTGAAGCCAGCGAATTCCTCCTCTCCAAACCGATTGTGCACCCCTGATAATTTTGTGTGGAGTTATCAGGGGTGCATAATAGGTTTGGGTATGAAGAGGTGTTGATGAGGAGAGACAGAGAAAGGAAAACAAGTGGTGTTTACAAATTAAAATATCTCTTTAGTAGAAAGCACGTTTTCTCAGCCAAAGCCAACAATGCAGCTCAAGGGACCCTTTTGCAGTAATTCACCTAATGCAACTTCTACACCCCATCAGCTGCAGCTCTTTCGTGGCATTCATCTTTTTAGGGTATGTATAGTTATTTGCGGGCACATCTTATCTCCGCAGTGAGATTATAAACCCCTGGAAGGCAAGAGAGGACTTGTTTCCTTTGCACTCCACACAACATCCAGAACTAATATTTATTCACTGCCTCCAACGGGCAGTGCAGTATTGTAATGTTGTATCCTTTGGGGCGCTCCCAAACATCCTGCAGGGAGAGTAAGGACAAATCACCGAAGAGAATGAAACTTTGAGGAGTAACTTGCCTAAACTCGCATCACCACAGAGCTGAGGCTGGAACCCACCTCTGCCTCATTCCAAAGCCTGTGCTCTTCCCTCCTTGCTCCACTGCCCTCTTGGCACATAGCAATTATATGACCCAGTAATCATGTTGATAACACTGATAGCTAATTTCTTTAAGAACTTTCTCCAAGCCAGGTCTCTGTTAGAGGCTTTATATATATTATTATAATTAGTCCTTATCAGAACCTAAGAGTTTGGTGATTTTCTTATCCCTGTTTAATAGATAAGAAAACTGAGACCCAGAGGGCTTAATAAAACTGTCTAAATCTTATATAAGTGTGTGCTATCGTTATCCTATATTGATTTCAGAATATAAACACACACACACACACACACACACACACACACACACACACACACACAACCAGCCAACGTGTTTTGAGTAACTACTCTGCACCAGACTCTCTGAATTTTCTAATTTCACCCTCATTACAACTCTCAGGCAAAGCACATACTCAGTGGAATAAATGAACAATTGAAGGTAAAAATAGAGCCACAATTATTTTCAATTGCTAATGTAAGAAAAATCCAGAAACTCCTCTGTATTTGCACAGGCAACACCATAGCTCTGAAGCTCTGGAGGGCCAGCAAAACTAAATGAATATTAGAAATATAAGAGCAATTTAGACAGTAGAAAGAAAGATTTTCATTTGGAAATGAGTGTTGTGAAAACTCCAGTATGATAAAGGCCTCCTTCGTTGTTAGCTTCTTAAATGAACTATGCCAGAAAATCAGCATTTATAAATAAGACAGGCAGAAAGAGGCCTCCAACTTAGTTTCGATTTTATATCAGAAACACAGCCCTCCTAAGCTGATGACGAATCTCTGGGATACAGCCAGACAAATTAGGTTATGATACAGTAGTCTTGAAGAGTCAGAGCTCTAGATAAAAATTAAAATGCCTTGGGTCTACTTCTGGCTTTTCCAGCTCTCCTGTTTACTTGTGCCATCCGCCAAATGTCTCTCTGCCACCCTTAAGGTTAGGCATGATCATATGACTTGCTTTGGCCAATGAAATTTGGCCAGCAGTGATGGTAAATTAAATCTTAATGGGAAACTAAATTTAATTTAATGGTAAATTAAATCTTTTCAGGCAGAAGCATTAGACTCATGTATGGTTTGCAATGCCCTCTCTTCTGTTATGATGACAGATGATAGTAGAGAAGGCATTTTCCATCACCCTGCATCCCTAAGTAAAATGACATGGAATACAGTACAGAGCTAACTCATAGTGGAAACATAGCATGAATGAGAAATAAATATGTTGTTTTAAGCCACGAAATTTTGTTGTTTGTTAATGTAGCATAGCTTAGCACAACCTGATTGATAGATCAACTAATAAGTTGTGTTACCTTGGGACAGTCCTTTTACTGCCCAGCCTGGGTATCAGCTTCCTTATCTGTAAAACCTAAGGGATTAGCCTAGGACAGAAAGATTTAATCTAGGGGCTCATGACTGGGCTTCAAGATGACAATGAACCCCCAAAATTATAGGTAATATTGTGTGTTTGTGTGTGTGTGTGTGTGTGTGTGTGCACGTGAGAGAAAGAGAGATGGAATTCACATTTTTCTGGAGAGATGGTTCATAACTCTTCCAATTTTTAAGAGGGTCTATGTTACTCAAAATGAGATTAAGAACCTGAATTATCTCTAAAGCCATTTCCAGCTCTAGTGTGTTTTTTAGAATCCAGAGTAGGAAAAAACAGCTAATTAGGTTCCTCTCTGATCTGGTATTTCAGGACTTGCCTTGAGTCAGATTTTATGAAGGTTGTTGATTTTCAAATAATTAAGTTTAAGAGTTTGGCTTAATAGGATTGCATATATCAAAATCTCAGGAGGTATTCTTGGATGAAAAGAGAGGATTCAGAGCAACTCTTTTAAACCCAAAGAATGAAAGTTTCTTAAAAAATTGAAAATGGGTCCCAGATGACTTTCAGTGGGTGGGACACAATGGGACCTATAGGAAGCCATGTAGAAAAGAGGGTCACTCTTCTAAAAATACATCACCACAGAAAGGTTAATGCCTGAAAGGCCAGAGTGTGATCCTTTAGCAGAAGGCAATGAGTTGTCTTAAATATGAAGGTGGCTGGGTAGACTACGTTAATAGAGAGAACCTGAGTTTTGTTGATGGACAACCTGGATTTAACGTGCTGTTTCGTGGGCCACAGTTTTCTTGTCTATAAAGTAAGGACAATAATACTCAGCTGTAATGGGGGGAGTCCCAGCAGCAAATAGGTAATGTATTTAAACAGGGTAATTAAGGGGAGTTCAATGAGGACAATCTATGATGATTAGGTCTGGGTTCAGAGAACCCAGCAAGGCATGTAGAAGCACCCCAGGAAGGGCTAAAGCAGGGAGCCCTTTGTCACCCTGAAATATGCAGAGATGAGGAGAGAGAACAGGTACCACAGAAGGAGAGCTCAGCTGGAGCTGCTAGAGCAGCAGCTGGAGGAAAGGTCTCCACAGCTGGAGTTGAGGCCTTCCAAGGGAAACACAGACGTAATAATCCCTGGTCCAGCAGCGAGGGAGCCAGCTCACCCCCACTGATGTGGTCTAGAGAGTCTCCTGGGGGCGGAGAAAGGAAGGGACATGAGCCTTCCAGCTCCTGGGTCATTGTAAAGATTCAAAGAGATAACATTTAGAAGCATGTGAAGTATTATATTAGCTATTATTTTCTCATTTTGCAAATACATATCTCACATCCTTTGCTTAATGAAAGGATTCTGATAGGGTTCTGGGGTTCTGCAGGGTTTGTAGCCCCTGAGAGAGTGGGGAGAGGACATAGGGGCAGAAATCCGGGCCTCAGAGTGAAGCCACTGTGCTTCGGGAGGTGGGCTGGGTGTTGGAGAGCTGTTTCAGAATTAACTGGTATATTACGTCACAAAGACAGAGTGGCTGAGCCAGCTACTCCCTGGAGTACCAAGACACCAAGCCCTTCCCTCAGTCTTTACGCTGCTGTGACAAGCAGTTCTGGTCTCATGGCTGCTGAGGAAGATAAGCTTTCTGAGCAACAAGATCTAGATTTGAATGAGCTTCATATGCACATATCAGGAGGTGTATTTCCTGTTGTTTACACAGATGCCAAAATACGGGCTTCCTGGTCAAAATGCAGCCTTGCAATGTTTGGGCTGTGCAGTATTCAGTAGGAGTTGTCGTATGAAATTATACTGAAGCTTGTTCACTCACTAGCAGGCATAGAGGTACTGACCTCAAGAGTGATATCCAAAACATGGATAGGCTTTGGTTAAAGATTTTCTCACTGTATTCAGCAAAGACAGCTTTCCCCAGAGAAAGATTGTGGGACTATAATATCACAAGATTGTAACATTTCTATTGAGAGTCCTAACTGGTAGAAAGCCCATGTTTTGACCTACTCAGCTTACCCTCTTCCTTCTCCTGGGACAAAATGCCCTTCCTTCATTGGAGACAGTCTGGGTGGGACTGTGAACATGTGACCTGAGCTGGGCCAGTCAGATTCCTTCCCCTAGAATGGGAAGCTTCAGGGGAGTGACCCCAGTTTGGAAAAGTCATTGAAACTAATCAGTCTCATTGGTGATATCCCCACAAGACTCCTCATTTATTCCTGCTTCCTACAGATCCCCAGATAAGTCCAGATTCCCATCTGAGGAGGACTGGTTGTTCAGCATCTCCTTGCATTCCCTAGGCTACCATCTACCCTCTAGCCTTCGTTTTTCTTTGGTTTTAGGTAACTAGGCTAGACCAAATAGGGATGACTCATGTTTGAGGAACTGACAAGAATGATGACTTGGCTGAGGTGTTAGCATGCTTCCACTTCCGTTTACCCCCAAACCAGCTGAGATGGAGGACAGATGGTATATGCCAGGAAAGGGTACAGCCGAGCGAGTAGGTCCTAATTCCTCAGAGAAGTATGACTGAGGTTCAGAGGACAGAGCGTCCCACAGGAAGTGAGAATCCTACCTTTTACACTTTTAGACTGAAGTAAGGATAAAGTCCTCATTCAAGAGTCTCCCTAGGGCCAAATAAATAAAAGCTTTGCTTCTGCACAGTGCTATAATTCTTACAGGCTTTCATTGAGATATAGTGGGCTTGGCCATGCCATAGCATCGTTGGTCAAAACCCACCTCGGGCCCTTGCCACCAAGCATCTTGATACGCACAGCTGGTGAATTCTAGTTCTTCCATCATCTCAGCCTGATTTCCTTTCTGTCTTATTACCCATGAATCCCTTTACCTAGTCTACAGGATTATTACGGAGAAAATACATCTAGGTGCATTATCACTAATACTCTTGATGTATCACCAGGGTAAGTATTATTGTCCCATTTTATTGATTAAGGAATGGATGCTCAAATAAGAGATCAGAGCTCTCTACAGAACAGGAATTCAAACCCAGGCCTCTTTGACTTCAGTGTCCACAATCCTACCCTATCCCATCCTGCTCAGTTTCTGATCCCAATTCTGACTCTAATTATACTGTGTTCTTGGATAAATGACTCTTTTCTTTGGCTCCTTTGTGAGTAAGCATACCATCATATCTTTCCACAAGATTGTTGGGACAAGATGGATAGCAAATAGATGAGTGTATTAGGCTAGGTGATAGAGTGGCTTGGAAGAGCTGTAAAACTACATATGCTTCCATTCTTTGTGCATTTTGCAATATCTACTTACAAAAAAAAAGGGACAGAATCATTCTATCTTTGGTTTGGAAGTGGAAATTCCCCTACCCACTCTAAGCCAATGAAAAACCCTGGAGGGATGCATATCTAGCTATCTTTTCTCTCTGCAAGTTTACGTATTTCTTTCTACATTTGATCACCCAGGCTTAGTTAGAAGGTCTCAGAGTCAGCAGGTTCGGTTCCAGACCCCCACAACACAGTGTTGAACAAATTGTTTTGTTTCCTAGTGCCTACACAACTAATGTTTACAATTTACTGTAGTCTGGTAAGTGTGCAAAATAGCTTTATGTCTAAAATAATATACATGTCTTAAGATTAAAATACTGTTGACACAGACACAAAGTGAGCAAATGCCGTTGGGGAAATGGAGTCAATGGACTTGTTTGATGTGATTGCCACCAACATTCAACTTGTACAAGATGCAATATCTGTGAAGTGCTATTGAGTAAAGAACAATAAACCAAGGTCTGCCTGTTTTCCCCAAATACCTCTTATGTTGAGAATAAGTTCACCATCATTTTTTGCCTAGGATATTTAATGCTGGTTTAACCACTCATACCAAGCCCCCAAATGGCCAGAAACTTAGATTAAGTGGTTCTTTGGTCCTGTTTCCTGGACCTGTGTTCAAGTGGCCAGCATCAAGCAAAAGAGAAAGGCAAGCTTTTGTGACCCAGGAGCCAAGCTGCAACACAGACCCTGTCCTTTATAGAGCAAAATCTTAAATCAAGCAACCTGCACGAGAGGGAAGCCCTTCCCCCACAACCTAACTATTGGTTTTCTTCTCAGACAAAGGAAGTAATTGGATTTCTGCACTGAGCTCTGTGATCTACTGCTGCCAACAACATGGCTGTAAAACTATTAACTCCTTGCAGGCCATTTTGTCTCTGCAGGAGGAAGAAGTAAAAAGGAGAACAACGTCACTCAGGGCCAAGTGAAATATTTAACTGATGCAATGTAACTTCCACAAACACGGTATCCATCTCAACTGTCTTGAAATTATGGCGAACATTTAGGGATAAAAGCCAGAGAGCTTGGAATAGAACAGATTTCCGCCTTCAAGAGCAAACCCATACATTACCCAGTGGTTGCAGGGGAAGAGTCTGGAAGTCTACCAGGTGGAAGATGAAGCCAGCCTCTCCACTTTTGGAGAGGCTTTACATTTGCTACATTTGCTCTCCCGTTAAAGAGGCTTTAAATGTTCATGAGCTCGTCTTGGGTAAACGTGAATCCAGCCTACTGATTCCAGAACTGCGTAAAAGGTAGGGGCTGGAGAAATGCAAACGCAGGTGCAACAGAGCGTCTGCCAGAGCTACAAGACTCCAATAGAGCACGTTGAATAAATTAATTAAAAGAGAGGGAAGCAGAAAATAGTGATTTATAAACAGGGGCAAACAGAACGGATCCCAGTCCGAAAGATTGTGCAAGGCCCCTCACCAGGAACCTCATCGCAGTATATTTGAGGTTTTCTTACACATGAAAACAAGGCCCAATAAAAATGAACTCTTCCAATTTGTTTAATGATTTTTAAGGCTCAGTGGGACATGGGGTTGATGAGAAAACTTGCAAGGGTGTGACTAGTTACGGTCTCACTCCAATATTTTTGAAGTCTCTCCAGCATTACCTATGCAACACACACTTGTGCTCCTGGAAGCTGGGACTTCTCTAATGGACTAACCTCGTAGAGGCAATAACCAAACAAAGGTCAAAGTTTGAGCAAAATAAAGTTTAAAAAGTATCTTTGAGAGTCTCCCATTCTTCCTATCCAAACTTTCTGCATATTCCTTCAAATTTAGAAACAGCATCTTGTCACTTGTTTCTAACATTCTTTTTTCAACCACTTTTGGTTAAAACAGTTGACCCCTCACAATTTGAACAGCTGCTCACCATTAGCAGAGGAGCTGTTCCTCTCTGCACCTGGGGGCATCCTGCAAAACAGGCTCACATCCCAGCGTCCCTCAGTCAGAATTAGCTGACCTTGGCCTTGCACCCTTCTGCTCCACTCTTTTTTCTAACCTTCTAAATGACTTTTCAAAACAGATTTCCTTAGGGAGGTTTCCACAAGGAACATGGGTTTGCCTTGCCACCCCCTTGGAGCTTTAATATTTGAATTTAAGGAATTTTGGAGGAAGGGCTTATAAATTGGAAAATCACTTGGAAGACAGCCTCCAAATGTTCCATGTTACGTTAGAGAACACCAGTCACCATTAGGGATTTTTCATGATCACTATGAAAAGAAAGAACCACAAAAGTCGAATGTCAGCCAGGAAATAAGTAGGTTACATTTGGGCAGATGGTTAATATTAGGGAGAAGGATGTCCAGATTCATGATTTTCTTTTTCCTTAACAGCAATATCAACAAAACAAGGCAACCTTTTTCGGGCATTTGAGGTGATGAACTCTTGGTGTTCATATTTAGGCTTAGTGCATAGCTACTTTCTATCGGTCAACTACTGTCGATTGACCATTGCTGCATGGCGAGATGATTCCTATCCTGAGACCTATTTTCTGCTTAATGGGCTGTTTTATTCAGATGCTGGCTTCCACACTCATCAGGGTTGTTAAAATTATTTCTTGCATTTAGCAAAGTGAAACATTCCACTTGGGTTTGCACTTTTCTCTAATTAATGTCTTTAACATGTCCCCTTTGAATTATAACCATGAATGGTTAAATACGGTGTTAGGCTGATAGTGTTCTTTTTATCCCGGTCTACTAGTCTGCTGTTTGGTCCAACGGCTCACATCTGCTGGAGGAATGAAGAGCAGTTCCATAATATTCTTTGCTTTCTCCCCTATCTGGGTAGTTGGGATAGTGTAGAAAGTGGAGGCATCGCTATGCAGAAGAGGAGGGAAAATTAAAAAGAGTGGAGGGAATTCATCCTTCCCTCTGCCTACGCACTGACTTCTAAGCCCCACTCTTAGGGAAAGGCATTTTCAATGCCATTTATTTATTTGGATTTGCCAAATGATAGACAATTTCTCCAAAAGGTGGTATTAGAAGGTTAGCATCTGCAAAGCCATGAAGCATTAAAGTAGTCACTTAAGTTATTAGGCACCTTTACCTGGATGCCACATAATTATAAGAGTCCAATCATATATGCTGTGAATATGCATAATTCACACTATCCACTTTGGAAAAATGCAAACAGCACCCTCACCTAGAAGAGCATAATTTGTAGTGCCCCATGTCCTTCAAATAGAGGCCAACATCTTTGTGTTTAACTTAAGAGAGACTGAGAAGTTCCAATGCAACTGAAATCACCTATACAGAGACGCTGAGATTCAAGGGATTTAAATGGCAGTTTTGTTGACATTAGCTTTCTGCTTTAGTGCCTTTGGAACCCCACCCCAAGTAGTTTGCACCCTCACTATATCCCAAAGTGGAATGCATTGTCTTCTGAGGCTAATTGACTTTCCCACCATGCTTTACCTCACATCACAGGTAATACTGTCTCCCTCATAACAAACACTTGGAAACTTGGAGTTATCACTAACTCAAGCTACTCCTTTATCAATAATATTCAGGTTTGGAGGTTTTGAGACTGCACCAGCTGTTGTGGGGGATAAAAAGAAATAGGGAAAACAGTCCCTAACCTCAATAAGCTGAAATTAAGCTAAGTGAGACACATGTACAAATGAAACAGATAGTTAAGAAAATATAAAGTAAGAACAAAATGGTTATGGAAATCACTCTGGGCATGGGTGAAGGTAGACGTCAGCCAGCAAGGCAGCCTAGGTGAGTAGACACAGCCCTGCAACAGTGATGGAAGCCAAGGTCGGAACTCATAAGAGAGAATAGGGAAGAACCAGTTAGAGTCCAGGTAAGCAACGGAGCCTTTGGATTTTGCCGTCGTGCCCCGTGCAGCTAGCTGGTCCTTTCTTTCAGTAGTTTTCACTGCCTGCATATCACAGGTTTGGACACAACAGTAGTCACTTGCCGGCACT
The DNA here is from genome assembly GCF_006229205.1 of Suricata suricatta. NCBI lineage: Eukaryota > Metazoa > Chordata > Mammalia > Carnivora > Herpestidae > Suricata > Suricata suricatta. The sequence goes on from NC_043712.1 coordinate 78,943,834, forward strand.
TGTTGAGCACAGCTGGATGCCAGGGACTGTCCTAAGTACTTCACGCATTTTCATTATTTAATCCTCAAATAAAGTAAATACTATATTATCCATATTTTGCAGATGAGGAAACAGAGGAACAGAGCAGTTGAGAACCTCACCTAGAGATAAATGTCCAATAAACTGAGGATCAGAATTCTAACCCAGTCCTTTTCCATTACATTGCCTCTGTGTCATTTAAGGTACATGCTTACATGCTCTAACCTTGAAAACACAACTCTCACCTGCTGTCTTCCACTTAAGAAAATGTTTAGAACATCCTTATGGCCTAAACAATAAGACTCACTGCCATTAGGCTGGAAATTCAAGAGCTCAGCCTCAGCCTATCTTGTCGATGAGGTTCTTCTAATACCTTCTGCCACAGCGGCCCTCCACTTGAACCAAGCTAGTCTACTCATTGGCACCCGGAGACACATTGCACATTTATATCTTAAGGACCCACGATCACAGATATGACTTCTAGAGCCCTTCATGTTACACCTCGCTCAAGTGGTGAGCTAAAGTAGGTACCTACTCTAGCAGCAGTCAGATCTGAAAGCCTAACCTCCAAAACTGCAATCCAAGATGAAATTGTAGTTAGACCATGCTCCTCTTGATGCAAAGTCCATTCATTATCAACTAAAAGTACCACGTGCTGTTTCTGAAATAAGGATTTCGGCACTCTAAATCTCTCCTACGCTGTAATTTTGCACATTTTTTCAACCCGATCCCAGATTTTACATACATTCTTTTTCAAGTTTATGTTACTAATTTTTTTTTCTGACTTGGGAAGATTTTTTAAAAAACGAATTCCTTCCACCCATCTATTAACATTGTCTTATCCACCATTCTAAAAAGTATATATTTATATAGTCATGTTGTTGATTTAAAAAGTCTTAATAGGGGAGTTCTATCGATAGTTTTTTGAGGAGTCTCCACACTGTTTCCAGAGCGACTGCACCAGTTTACATTCCCACCAACAGTGTAGGAGGGTGCCCGTCTCTCCACACCCTCGCCAGTATCTATATTCTCTTGATTTGTTCATTTTAGCGCCTGACCAGGGTGAGGTGGTATCTCAGTGTGGTTTTGATTTGTGTTTCCCTGATGATGAGTGATGCTGAGCATCGTTTCATGTGCCTGTTGGCCATCTGGATGTCCTCTTTGGAGAAGTGTCTATTCAGGTCTTCTGCCCATTTCTTCACTGGATTATTCATTTTTCGTGTATGGAGTTTAGTGAACTCCTTGTATATTTTGGATACTAGCCCTTTATCTGATATGTCATTTGTCACTATCTTTTCCCATTCTGTTGGTTGCCTGTTAGTTTTTTTGATTGTTTCCTTTGCCTTGCAGAAGCTTTTTATCTTGATGAGGTCCCAATAGTTCATTTTTGTTCTTGA